>NW_006399782.1:18839042-18870015 GCF_000299155.1 Elephantulus edwardii | reverse complement strand
TATGAGTTGCAAGTGACTCGACGGCACATAACAACAACAATATTAATGATATTGTTTGCTAATCTCCATATTTTGTTGGATCCCCTCCCTTTTTAAAAAAATGGAGACAAATATGGATCTTTTCCTGTCAGTTGCCCAGGAAGCTATCTTCCAAATTTCTTAGAAGTGAGCTATAGAGCATGTGTATGGCTGCATCTGTTTGCTGAAACATTCCAACTGACACTCCAACAATTCATTTAGCCTTTTTTTTTGTGTCAGTGCATTCAATACAGCTTGAACTTCATTCATTGCCATTAGTTCTTGATCGTATGTTACCTCCTGAAATGATTCAGTGTTGAGCAATTTTTTTTAATATACAGTGCCTCTATGTATTCCATCCACCGTTTGATGCAATGACTATACTTGACCTCATTTTTCTCTTTTCTGTGATTCTATCAGGTAGACCTTATCAGGCACTTTCTCATGGCTCTGAAACTTTGAGTCCCCTCTCATTGGCATCTGTGTTCAGTGTTCTTCACCAGCCTTGACCACCACTTTTACATTGAACTCTGTCATCCCATTTCAAGCACACCTAACTCTAAAACCTAGAATAATATTCCTTGTTTGATATATGAGATGTCCAATTTAGGTAAGAACTCTGGTGATTTGGTGGTAAGGAGCTACACTACCAAACTGAAGGTACACAGTTCAAGTTCACCAGCTGCTGCTCTGTGTGGGAAACAGATGTGCAATCAACTCCTGTGTGATTTACTGCCTTTGAAAACCCAATGGAGAGTCAGCTCTGAGTTGGTTCCAACTCGACTTAATTAACAATAGTGGTGGAAATACTACTGGCAAAATGGGAAACTTGAATGAGCTTGCTTAATAAGAAGGAAATGGATTTTGATTTCTAAAACAATCAGTATAAATGAGATCTTAAAAAAGAAACTATTAATTCTACTACTCCATAGTATTAATTCTTCTACTCCATAATATTAATTCTTCTACTCTATAGAAAATGTGGAAAGGACAAAGTACAATCAACACAGAAGGCTATTGAAAGATTATTTCTCATCATGGCTTCTCCAGCTAAGGACATGAGTTAGAAACAGAAGAGTGGAGAATAGTCTCACTTCAATGGCAAATATATATATATATATTTATATATATATATATAAAGAGAGAGAGAGAGAGAGAGAGATAGTTGTTGTTAAGTGCTGTTGAATTGTAGGCAACTCATAACGACCCTAAGAATGAAAGTCCTTAACATTATACACACACACGCACACAGAGAGAGAAAAGTACAAGTAAAAGACCTTGTACGATAAGAAAAGTAATTATGGAGAAAGTTCCCAAAACACCATGGTTAGTGCTGTTAAAAGCAGAGGTCTAAATAAAGATGTTCATGAAAACTAGTGAAACTAGGAGTGAGACCAGTGATAACTTCTGAATGGGTACTGGTGCCTTAGTGGTAAGAAGCTGCACTGAAACCTCAAAGGCATGAGGATTGAAGCTACCAGTTGCTCCCTGGGAAGAGAACAGCCAATCTCCTTCCATATGATTTACTGCCTCTGAAAACTCACTGGAGGTTCAGTTATAGGTCGGTTCTAACTTGACAGTGCACAACAACAACAACAACATAAAGAAGAAAGTCAGATTGTAGAGATTTAATAAACCGTATAAGTAGAAATAAAATAAACAAGTACCATAGACCACCTCTTCAAGAAATTTAGCACTGTCTGAAGGAAAATAAATGACACTGTGGTAAAATAGTGCTATTTTTAAAAATGAAAGAGGACTGTTTTAAAGCATGTGAAAGAATAGAGAAAGGCTGTCTAAAAATACTAAGAGAGAACTAAACATAATATCCAAGAAGGGATGCATTAAAATGCTTGGACTTCCAGAGGGGTTCTAGGGATTCTAGTTGAAAAATGAAACATAAAGGAAAAAGAGGAGAAGAATAAAGGTTTATTGAATTGGAATATATATATGTATTCTGGACCCCTTTTTTTCCCCAAGGAAGAATTTTGGTCAGTTACTAATAGTGATAAATGAGAAAGAAAATGCATTTTCCTTTTCAATTCAAGTGATTTTTGGATGACCTTACGACAGCACCTTTAATAGCTTTCTTTATTTCATATGATCCTCTGTTTTTAAATTGTGATTTTAATGAAAGGGTACAGAAAAGTTGGGTTTTCATTCATTGATGCACATTTTCCTCTCTCTTCTTTCCACCTTCCCCAATTCACTTTGTAGTATATTTCTTGTTCCAGATTGTTAATTGCCATACGTTTAATCCTTAATCATACATTCTTTTCTGAGTCTTTTCCTTTCTCTGTTCTGATGCAGTAGTGTTCATTTAGGTTCTCAGATTATTCTTATCCATGAAAATGTACAGGAGTAATTCCAAAATTAGGAAGCAGAACTAGCTGAAAACAAGTCAGAGGCTGTGAGGATGACGCAGGAGAAGTCAAGGTTCAGATCCATTGTTCATAGAGTGGGAATGAGTCATGATTGACTTGATGACACCTAACAACAACAACAACAACTGAAGTCTACCATTTCTATGTAGCCTTTTATTTATTTCTTTTTAGTGACAAAAACATCCTGTGGCTATTTTTATTAAATCTCACTTACTGATTCATTTACTTAGAATTTTTCCAGGAGAAAGAGATTGGAATTCATGCCAGTACATACTGTCACAAACTTTTGGGTAGGCCCATAACATCTGAGAGCATTGGGGGGTTATGTGTAACAGGGCAGCTAACTGAAAAGTCAATGGTTCAAATCTCACACGCTGTCCAAGTTCCCTCCCTCTGCCAGCAAAGCCTGAAGGTTATCAGCTTTCTTGCTCTGTGGGCAAAGAAAGCTCCCTGCTGCATTTCTTACTTGTTTCTTGGTTCTGCTGTTGCTGTTTCTCTGCTATTGATTCTCACTTTCTCAGCAAAGCATTAAAACTCTGTCTTGTAGCTTGAGTGTGTTTTCTGAGTAGAGATTTCAGATCCACTCCTAGTTCCTCTAAGTAAGCATGAGACTTCCCTTCCTGCTTCTGAGAAGGCTCATTTGAAGTCTGGAGGTATGGTTGTTCTTTTGTTATGACCCGCTCCAAAGATTTTTCAGAGGCAATAAATCGCATGAGAGGAGACTGCCCATCTTTCTCTCATGCAGCAGCTTCTGGTAGACTCAGGGTGACAGTGCAACTTACCACTCAGCCCTGAAAGTTCCTTAGTGGGATGATTGTTGCTGTTATGTACTATCATATTGACACCAACTCACAACTAACAACTGACCGTCCAGCAGGCTTTTAGAACCAGAATAATCTCACGGGAGGAGATTGCCCATCTTTCAGGAAAAGAAATGACACTGTGAATGAAGCGGCTGATGGATTAGAACCATATGCCTTTAGGTTGGTAGCGCAGCTCCTCCCAACTGGGCCACCAGAGCTCCCTGACAAGATGGTAGAACTGATTAATCTCCTCTTTAGGATTTCATTCACTTTATTATCATTGCCCCATCCCTACAAGGGTGCCTTGTACCTTATTTAATTATTAGTAAGCTAGCCAATCACCTTGGTGGGCTACAAATACCTGTTTGCATACTCTCATCTGACCTTTTGGTGAGAATTAAAAAGACCATGACTCAAAAAGTGGTTTTAAGTAATTCAGTTCTTCTAGGAAAACACTGAAATCAGGGAATATATATTCCATAATTTTAAAAATCCGGTTATAAGGAGGGTCCCCCCCCCATTGTCATTGAGCTAGAAAAGGATTGAAGGACTTTGTTTGCTCTTATCCTGTGATTTTTACCATTAGTTAATCAAAGACACTATTCTCCCATCTTCCTATTTCTCCCAGAGCTGTGTTTATAGATTCTTAGCTAATGAACTACCAAGGATGAACCTATCTGGCTCCAACCTCTTGGGCTATTTAATTTCCAATCACGGTTGTACGCAAGGTATTCCACCCTTGCTTCTGGCGCCACTTTATATTCTGGGTCTTTTCTCTATACTCTTAGTCATCCCTGTTTTTTATTCTCAGAGTATGGATAATTTTACTCAAATATAAGTATTTAAAAATTTTTTAAATTATCATTTTGCCTTATTCATACTTATCGGACTTCCTCACCAAAAAAGTAGATTTACTTTTCACTTTTCAAATATTTAACATTTCTAAAGAAAGGCAGTTCAAATCCACCAGGTGCTCTGCTGGAGAAGGATGGGCAGTGTCCTCCCATGCTATTAACTGCCTCTAAAAATCCACTAAAGGGTCAGCTAAGCATCAGTTCCAACTCTACGGTACAGAAAAACAACATTTGAAGACTTACTTTCTTTCAATAGTATCTTTTAAAAAACCCAATGCATACAGTGGCATCATTAGGTAATGGGGAGGTGAAGACTGAACTGAATATGGTTACACTGTCAGAGGGGATGGCATCATGAATTAACAGAGTGGGTGATACCAGCTACACTACTGAACACTTGGAGAAAATGCCACAAGTAACAAATAACTGAACGCTATTTTTTCCCCAAGTTCAGGAGGCTAGAAGTCCTAATTGAAAGCATGGTTCAAGGGAGAAACCCTTCCTTGTATAGTTTGGCTTCTGTTGTTATGTGCCATCGAGTCACTTGCGATTCATAGCAACCTTATGTACAAGAGCCTTAAACACCCTTCTAGCCTGTGTCAACCTCACTGTCTCAAACACATTCGTTCCCACCACTCCACTCACAGAATCGATCCATCTCATGGAGGGTCTTCCTCTTCTGCGCTGTTCCTCCACTCTCCCAAACATGATGTCCCTCTCCAAGGACCAGTCCCTCCTTGCAACATGCCCAAAGTATGTCAGATGAAATTTCAGAATCCTTGACTCCAGGGAACATTCTGGCTTCACCCTCTCCAGGACAAGCCTGTTTGTTCTTCTGGCAGTCCATGATATATTCAACACTCTTCTCCAGCACCACAGCTCAAAGGCATTAATTCTCTTTCTATCATCTCTAGTCACTGTCCAACTCTCTGATCCATAGCATGTAATTACAAAGACTATAGCCTGAATCAGGAGCACCTTAGTCTCCAGCCTGACATCATTGCTCTTCAGTACTCTTGAGAGGTCCCTCACAGCTGACTTTCCCAATGCAATTTGTCTCTTGATTTCCTGGCTGCTGTTCCCAAGAGTGTTGACTGTGGAGCCAAGTAAACTAAAACTGTTAACTATCTCAATCTCTTCATCATCCATACTGATGCTGCCAATTGGCCCAGTGGTGAGAATCTTTGTTTTCTTGATGTTGAGCTTAAATCCATATTGAAAGCTGCAGTCCCTCACCTTGTGCAGCAAGCACTTCAGGTCCTCCTCAGTTTCAGCAAGCAGGGTTGTGTCATCCACATAAGGCAGGTTGTTGATGACGCTTTCACCAATCCCGATGCCACATTCCTCCTCATACAGCCCAGTGTCTCAGATGATCTGTTCTTCATACAGATTGACAAGGTATGGAGACAAAATATATCCCTGATGGACACCCTTCTAGGTTTTGATGCATATAGTGTCTCCTTGCTCTGTTCTGATGACAGCCTCTTGGTCTAAGTATAGGTTTCACATTAGCACAATCAAATGTTCTGGGATTCCCATTTTTCTTAGAGTCAGCCATAGCTTGTTGTGATCCACATAGTCAAAAGCCTTTGCATAGTCAATGAAATACAGATAGACAGCTTCTAGTACTTGCCAAAACCTTTGTAGGTGCATCTGCCTCTTCTCCTCCCTTGTTTTCTGTGCTCATTTGGTTGAGGAATCCTCTACAGTGGCGTTATGGAGCTCTGGTGGCCTAGTGGTAAGGAACTACACTGCAATCCTAAAGGCACCCAGTTTGAATACATCAGCTGCTCCACCTGAGAAGATTGGGCAGTTGCCTCCCATACTGTCTACAGACTCTTGAATAATTTGGAAACCTGCTGAAAGGTCAACTATGTTAGTTCTGACTACATGGCTTCAACAACAACAACTTGGGTGTTAGTTAATTGACGTAACAAATAAAACTCTATTTCTAAACAGAGTAATTTACAGATAGAAAGGCCATGAGTCAATGCATATTTTGAATATGAATTCTATGGATCCAATCCATAACTTGAAGAAATGATGCTCTTTCTCTTTCCCCTGTCCCTCTTTTACTGTGTAGCCATTTATACATTGCTTCTGTAGTAGAAGGGAGCTTGGATGACCTAGTGCATAAAGAGTAGTACTGACAACCGAAAGACAGCAGGTTTAAATCCATTAGCTGCTCTACAGGGGAAAGATGGATAATCTCCTCCTCCGTAATTTACAGGTTCTGAAAACCCATTGCAGGGTTAGCTCTGAGTTGGTTCCAACTTGACGGCATACAACAACAGCAACCATTGTTAGCACAATAATTCTGCCTTTCTTATTGCTGATCTTCGTTGGTATGAAAAATCTTTATACTGCAAGAATCCTATTGTTTTTCATTCAGTTTGCCAGTTGAACTCAGAATGTGTAAAAATAAATTGATGCTAAGAGTAAAGTAGAAAATGATTCAAATATTTTTGCTCTCAGTATGTCCACATGTCCACAGGAGAAAGACAACAATCACAACAGTTCAGTCTGGAAAGTTCTTTCCTATAGAAAGACATTTAGGAAAAGCAAACTCTCTCACTTACGAGCCCAGCTCTTCCAAAAAGATCTGAGAAGATCATGAGCAAAGCCAACACTTCTTAAATACATCCTTCCTTCTATTATTTTGTTAAAGCTCTCTCTTATTTGAGTAAACATTGAATCCCAGAGTCAAAAGGGTTCTTGAGTAAATCCTGCCTTCCTAAGAACAAAAGCAAGCTCTCCTAGATAGAGAAAGACGGATTCTGGACAAACGATTTCTTTCCCGGGGTTGGTTTGTTGTTTTATTGGTTTGGCTTTTTTCCTCACTCTAAGCAAAAATTGCAGAAATTGATTGAGAAAGAGATACAATCTGATGTTTATTCCTGTTTACAGATGTTTACCAGTGCCCCTTCAGAGGGCCATGTGTCTACAAGCAGCATGGTAGTAATTATATCTATCACTGCAAATAACAGATGTTTAAATTGGTAGTTTCTTGGAGGAAGATAATGCCAAGTCCATTTTCCAGAAATGTACACAGTGCAGTACAGCTGTCACATTCCATGTATAGGTCTCTTCAGTGTATATAATTGAATGTGATTATGTTTAAAGAATAGAGTGTGGAGGTTCAGAGGACGTTGAACAAGGAAGTTCAAAGGTCTCAGACAAATGATTGGGATGACCGTGTTAGAAAAGACCTATGGAAATCGGACAAATCTTCACATCATAAAATATATAATTCTTTTTTTAATTCAAGAGTTTTCCAGACACTCAGTATTTTAAGAGAAGAAGGTGAATTAAAAAGTCTTAGATGCCTTTCTTACTTGATGGCAGTGGGTTAGTTACTTTATTTTCTTTTATTACATTTTAACAATATGTGCAAAATATTACAGCCATCCAGCGGAGTTCTGTCCTAGACAAATACTGTCTGTACCTTCACAGGCACCAATACACTGCAGAAGACCAACTTGTATCTTACCCATTAATAAACAAGATAAACCTGAAAGTTAATTTGCATTTACATGGCATATTATTTTCAATGACATTATACAAAATGTGAGAATTTTAGTTCTGGGGCAGGAAAGCATGACTCTTTTATACTTTTCCGCTCTTAGGATTGTTTAGGAATTGTCCAGCAGCAGAAAACTGCTTCTGTGATTGAAATGTAACAGAACAATCTAGTCTGCCAGTATGGATCTTTCAGACCCAGAATGGAAGGATAATAAATGAGACCTGCTAAATGCCTTTAGGCCAAAGCATGCTTTTTGACACTAATGATCTAATTCAGTTATCCATTTTGTCCCCTGGTCAGCCCTCTCATTCTTTTGTGGTTCTTGAGATTCAAACAAAAACATAGGAGATAGCAGTGTGCTGAGGGTTAACCCCACTCTATCCCTAGGACTTTGAACTATTTTCAGGTTTGACACCCTGCTGATAATTTGCATTTCAACCCCAAGATATACTGAACCAGAATCTAAATTGTATCTAGATCCTCAAGTGATTCTTAGAAAGCTTCTAAATCAGTATATCTGGGATCCAAATGCAAATTTTTCAGTAAGGGATCAGACCAGGATAAATCTCCTCAAAATTTCCTGGTGTACTACCTACTGCTGGATTGAAATTTTAGGAGCAATGATATCAGTTTAGTGACATGTCACCTTAGATGGGGACTAAGGTGCATTTGATTCAGACCACGTTCTTTTTAATCATTTGCTATGCACCTGCAAGCTGGAAAAGAAATAAGGATGATAGAATTGATGCTTTTGTGTTGTGATGTTGGAGAAGAGTACTAAATATCCCATGGACTACTTAAAGAACAAACATGTCTTGAATAAAGTGCAGCCAGAGTGTTAATTGAAACAAAGACTACAAAGCTTTCTCTCACAGACTTTAGGCATGTTGTCATGAGAGGCTATTCCTTGGAGACAGAGGTCATACTTGGAAAGGTAGAGAGTTGGTGAAAGAGAGGAAGACCCCCCAAGCAGCTGGATTGACACAATAACTGCAGCAATGGGCTCAAGCGTGTCAGAGATTTTAAGGATGGAACTGGATAAGACAGAGTTCAGATTAGTTGTTGACAGGATCACCATGAGTTGTATTTGGCAATACCTACCAACATCAACAACAGCATATAATGGACTGAGGGGAGTTCTGGCTTACTAGTCATAAAGAGTCACACTATGAATCACACTATGCATGTGATTCAAAGCCATCAGCTCTGCCACAGGAGGAAGTTGGGCAGTTTCCTCCTGTTTGATTTGTTCAGTGGTTTATATATAGAGCTGAAATTTAAAATAGGAATCATCGGTCATTTGCATAAGATAGCTGTTGCTGGGTATATGTTATATTGTTATTTGTTGTTATTGTTGCCTGTGACTCATAGTGACCCTGTATACATTAGCTCTGAACCCTGCTCCATCCTGAGTCAATCTCACTGTCTCTGATATACCTGATCCCATTTCTCCAGTCACTGACTGAGTCAATCCATCTCATCCTGGGTCTTCTTCCCCTCCTGTGCTATCCCTCCACTTTTCCAAGTCCCTCTCCAAGGACTGGTCTCTTCTGGCCACATGCCCAAAGTATGTGAGACAGAGCTTCAAAGTCATTGACTCCAAGGAGAAACATGGTTTCACCCTTTCCATGACAGACCTGCTTGTTCTCCTGGCTGTCCATGGTATATTCAACACTCTTCTCTAACACCACAATTCAAAGGCATCAATCCTGTGTCATCCCCAGCTCTCAGATGCATAGAAAGTAATTGCAAAGACTATGGCCTGGGTCAGGCCCACCTTAGTCTCTGGACTAACATCGTTGCTCTTCAGTACTTTAGAGAGGTCCCTGACAGCAGATTTTCCTAATGTAATTCATCTTTTAGTTTCCTGACTGATGGTGCTATGTGTACTGATTGTGTAACCAAGCAAGCTGATGTTATCAACAATCTCAGTCTCTTCTCCATCCATCATGAAGTTGTAAATTGGCCCAGTGGTAAGAAACTTTGTTTTCTTGATGTTGAGCTTCAATCTGTATTGAAGACTCCAGTTTTTGACCTTCTGTAGCAAACACCTCATGTCTTCTTCAGTTTCAGCATGCAATGTTATATCATCTGTATAACATAGGTTGTTGATGAATCTTCCTCCAATCCTGATGCCACATTTTTCCTCATAAAGTTTAGCCTCCTGAATGATCTGTTCTGCATATAGATTGAAAAGGTATGGAGATAATCATATTGTTATTAGGTGATATTAAATTGACTATGATTCATAGTGACAATATTAACAACAAAGCAGAACCTTACACAATCCTGCACCATTCTCACCATCGCCACCATGCTTAAGCCCGTTGATGCAGGGACTGGGTCAATCCCATCATTGCAGGGCTTCTTCTTTGCTGGCCCTCTATTTTTCTCAGCGTGAGGTTTTATTTCTAAGGAATGGCGCCTCCTGATTATATACCCAAAGTATGTGAAGGGACGTTCTACCATCTTTGCTTTTTATAGGAGCACTGTAATTCCACTCCCTTCCAATTAGATTATTTTTCTTTTGCAACCCATGGTATATTCAATATTCTTTGCCAACACTACAATTTCAAAGAGACTGATTCTTCTTAAGTCTTCCTTATTCATTCTTGAACTTTAATATGCATTTGAAAATACCATGGCTTGGGTTTGGTGCACCTACCTCATTGCCTCCAAAATAAGGAAGTAATCAAACTCAAACTAATTATCATTGAGCTACAACCAACTCATAACTGGACCTCTAATGGGTTTCTGAGCTGACAAATCATGGAGAGTACCTATTTTTGTTGCAAAGATAGACTGGTGGATTAGAATTGCCATAAGTCATGTCCTTTAAGTTAGCAGCACAACTTCTGGACCATGCACCAGAGCTCCCTAAAAGGGTGTTGTTGTTGTTGTTGTTGCTGTTGTGTGTTGTCGAGTCAGAACTCACCCATAGTTGACCCTCCACTGGGTTTTCAGAAGCAGTACATCACCCAAGAGATTTTCTATCCTTCTTCCACAGACCAGCTGGTGGATTCAAATCACATGCTTTGGGATTACAGTGCAGGTTCTTACCACTAGGCTACTAGAGTTCCCTAAGAGAGTAATAGGAATAGAATTTCTGACTGTTGAAAACAATATAAAGATGTTTTCAGTATAAAGATGTTTTCAGTAAAATTAAGAAAGCCATTTCTAAACAGAAATGTGACCCTTGTTTAAAGCCTATGCTGCGTTTTAAGACCCATTTTAACAACTAATCTGTGGTGCTCACTAAATACATTTTTTGAGCTCTACTTTAGGTTCTGTATTACTTTGGGCATGTTACTGGAGAGGCCAGTCCTTCAAAAAAGATAGCATTCCTATGCACTGCAACCCCAGAGGTACACAGTTCAAATCCACCAGATGCTCTGCTGGAGAAGGAGGGGGCAATGTCCTCCTGTACCAGTCAGATTTGATTTGACGGTACACGTAAAAATAATACAATAAAAAAATTTAAAAAAATAAAAAAGATACCATTCCTAGATCAGTTTGAATTAACCAGCTACCTCCAGGGAGAAAATGAGCAATGTTTGCCCCTCTTGATGTATGGCCTTTAAAACTCAATAGAGGGTTTCTCTGAGTCTGAACAGACTTGACAGCATTGGATTTGGTTTTGGTTTGCCACCATGTTCAAGGAGCCCTTCCTGATACGCGGTGCTAAGGTTTTCCACTGCAAACGAAAAGGTCCAGGTTTAAATCCATAGCCACTTGGTGGCAAAAGAAAAAATGTGGCAGTCTGCTTCTGTAAAGATTACTGCCCTGGAAAACCTACAGGGAAGTGCTATTCTGTCTTATAAAATTCCTTTAAGTCCAAATCGCCTCGAAGGCAATGGGTTTGATGAATTTTGTAGGCTCCATTGTAATCTGATCTTTGGAGATTAGACTTTTGACTCTATGACTCGAACAAGCACCCCCTGGTGGTAAATATGTATGCTTACGTTTGAGAACTAGATAAGGAGACACCACATTTTTCTTTCTTTTCTCTATTCAAATTTGATTGTGAGACATAATTTAATTTACCTAAGGCTCAGTTTTGTAATAATGGAAACATTATGTCTTTCCTCATTTCCCAGAAAGTAAGAGTATTTTAGTGCAACATCCTCTCAGAAAACAGCTTCTTAGAAAAACAGTTTCCTAGTTACAAATGGATTGCATTTAAAAAATGAATTGTAAAGCTTCTACTTCAAATGCTTTCCCCACAGGAATCATATGTAATGATGTTAAGATTTCCAGGCCAGGCTGATCTGAAATGTGGTTCAAGTTTGCAAGGAAAAAACAATGATACTGTTGGGTTTTCAAGAGTAATAGAATCCGTTCTTTCTTATTTTGTTTGATTATATATTTAGCTTATCTGGCCGATATCTCTCAAGCTAACTTACTTACTACTAGTTAGTGTGAAGATTATAGCAGAATTTTTATTTTAGATATGAAACTAAGTCTTTCCTTGGAGGCTAGGATTTTGAAGATCTATCTCACTTACTTTGGGCACGTGGCCAGGAGGGACCTGTTCTTGGAGAAGGACATCATGCTTGAAAGGATGGAGGGACAGCATAGGAGAGGAAAACCCCAGATGAGGTGGATTGGTAAAGTAACTGGGGTAATGAGGGTAGGTGTGTCAGAGAGTCAGTGAGACTGGCTCAGAATAGGACAGGCTTCAGAGCTGTTGTACATAGGGTTGCTCTAAGTTGCAGGTGACTTGACGGCACATAACAACAATAACAACTGAATCATATTGGAAATCTCAAGAACATTTTAAAGAATAATGAGTGGAACTTGCTTACCCCACCCCGTGCCTCCAAAAACCCCACCATAAATCAAAACTAAAAAACAAACAACAAAAACCCAAACACACTGTTGTTGAGTACAATCTGACTCATCGGAACTTTCCTTGGGTTTTTGAGGCTAGAAAACCCTAAAGGAAATTTCTAAACCTTATATTTTTTTGTTCTATGAGTACCTGATGGATTTAACTGCCAACCTTTCATTTAACAGCCTAACATGTTGTATATTATACCATCAGGGGCACCTTAATGAGTAGAAAGGAAACTTCCTATTCTGGTTGGATAGACTGGAACAAAGACAGGAGGGGTGAGGAGGAAAGAGCAGGAAGAACAAGGAATTGAATGGTTTATGTAAACAGCTGAAGTGCAAGTGGAGGAAAGGTGAGTCATATTATATGCATGTGAAAGTTAGACAGTGAACAAAATTGAGGAAGAATTGATGTCTTCAAATTGTAGCTTTGGCAAAGAATACTGAATATACCATGGACTGCCAAAAGAAAGGACAAACCTGTCTTAAAAGAACACCGGACAGAATGAATGCTCCTTGGAAATAATTATGCCCAACTTTATCTCACATTCTTTGAACATGCGCTCAGAAGAGGTCAATCCCTGGAGAAAGACATCGTGCTTTGGAAAGCAGAGAGGGTCAGTGAAAAAGAGGCAGGTATTCAAGGATTGACAGTGACAGCAACAGAAGACAGTGAAGATGGCATAGGATGGGACAGTGTTTTGTTGTTCTGTGTAAGATCAGTATGTGTTACAAATAACCAAGTGGCATCTGAAAACAACAACAGCAACAACAAGAAGAACATTGAGTGTGTCTATCCTCATTTCCAGATAGAAGGACAAAACAAACTCATTTCCTTTTAGTAGATTCTGACTCAGGCTGAACTGCCCCACAGGATTTCAAGGTTGTAAATCTTTAAGGAAACCGTCATATCTTTCTCCTGAGAAAAACTGGAGGCAGGATCTAGGGGTGGGGAGAAATTCCAACCACTGTACTTTTAAATAAGCTGTTAAAAGCTTAATCATTGTGCCACCAGTGCTTCCTAGGGCAAGGGCAGAATTTTGCCAATTATCCATGATTACTATAAGGTGGCAAAATTGGCCCAGGGCCTCTTGGGTATTAGTTTATTAAGAGACAGAGGAGGAGAATACATTACTTGCTAATTTATTAATTCAATCTGCAAGTGTTGAGTACATAATATGTAACATGAATTATGCTATGATATTAAAATTGTGAACCAAAGCCTTTGCCTTCACTGAACTTACAATTCAAAGGAGGGACAAATTCCTATCATTGCCATACGACTGATGGACACTCATAGCTACCGTATGGGATCCAATAGGTCAGATCTACTCTATACATTGGGTTTCCAGGATTTGATCTTGAAACAAGTGCCTTGCCTCATGTTTCTCTCTGGAAAAGTGACTGATGAGTCTAAATCTCTGACTTTCAGGGCTCCCTTGTTGTTTTGTTTGTTTGTTTGGGGTTTTTTTAAAGTGAAAGTTCACATAGCAAATTAGACCAACAGTCACTTCTTAGATGGCCACTAACAAGCTTTTAAGACCCCAAACACTACTTACCAGATCAGAATATAGATCATTGTCAGTAAGGTTGGTGATCAGATTCAGTGATTCTGTCTCAAAGTTTAAGTAAAAAAAAAAAAACAACAACCAAAAAAAAAACCCCACACTTTAAAAAATCAAAACAAAACTCAAACTCATTGCTGTCGAGTCTGAACAACTCATGACTGACCCTCTTTACTAGTTTCTGAGGCTATAAATTGAATGAGAAAAGTGTATTCAACTGCGAGAGGGGCCCAGACTTTGGTTTAGAAGTGCAAGTCCTTATGGGCTCTGCCACCAGACCACCAGAGCCCCCTAAAGTCTTAGTTGTTTTTTTCTAGTATGCCCTCTAAGCTCTCTCTAAGGCAGATTCCTTTAAGGGAGTTCTGGTGGCTTAGTGGCAAGAAGCTGCCCTCCTATCTAGAAGGTACACAGTTCAAATCCACTGGCTGCTCCTTGAGAGAAAGATGGGCAGTCTCCACCCATGTGATTGGTTACCTGCCTCTGAAAACCATTTGGAGGGTCAGCTATGGATTGGTTCTGACGCAGTGGTACACAACAACAAATAGACATCCTTGGATGAGGGCTAACCAGGTACATTTAATATTAAGAATGATCCTAGATGTTGTTAGGTGCTGTCAAGTTCACAGTGACTCTATGAACCTTGCCCTGACTTGCCTATCATCAAGATCTCTGTCATGCTCAAGGCCACTGTTCTGATTCCCTGCCAGGGAACCACATGCTAGATAGAATAAAAAGAGTTGAGGAAGAGAGAAAGAAAGAAGTTTGTCCCAAGAAACAAACAAGCCTTTATTGGGTGGTCTGAGAGGGATGCCAGGTGACTGCTTGCATAGAAGATCAGAGTGGTGCCCAGGCAAGACCTGGACAGTCTCTTTTTATAGGGGCTGTTAGATTTAGAGAGGTGGTAGTTTGCTCCAAAATTTGGGGGCAGGGGTCCTTTCAAAGTATAATCAGGCCCAGGGCCTTATCAGGATCAGGAGATAGACATTATCAGGTTTCTTCAAGGAATGATCTGGCCTGGGGGTTGGGCCTGTGACATTCTTCCTCCACTAGCCATTGTGTCAACTCATCTTTGGGAGAGTTTGCCTCTCTGTCACTGACAGTAGATAACCATCAATTTTCCTACAAAGGGAGGTACCAGCTTGCTCCTTTGTGACTTGTCTTCTTGTCTTTTTTTTTTTTTTTTAAATCTATCTCCCCACTCCTGTATACCTTACTGACAGGGCCTGCCATAAATCTTCTCCACCTATCCCCACCCCCTACCTTTTGGCCTTTATTATCTAGCTCTCAGTCTTCTCTCAAATAATGAATTTCAGCTTTTGATCTTTTGCCCTTTAGAGGTTTATACTTGATCAAGTGATGAGTTTTAATTTTATTAACCAAAAAAAGGTGGTTATTGTTAAGTTCTGTCAAGTCTCCTTCTACTCATAGTGATCCTTTGTTCTATAGCTCTGAACCCTGTCCTATCTTGAGCCATTCTCACTATCTTCAACTCACATACCCCATTACTCCAGTCACTATGTCAATCCATCTCATTCTGGCTCTTCCTCTCCTAAGCTGTCCCTCTACCCATCCAACCATGTTCTTCTCCAAGGACTCTGGCAACATGCTCAAAGTACGAGATGGAGCTTCAAAATCCTTGCCTCCAAGGAGAAACTTAGTTTCACTATCTCTAGGACAGACCTGTTCTCTTTGCAGTCTGTGGAACATTCAGTGTTCTTCTCCAGCACCACAACTCAAAGGTGTCTAATCTTCTTCTATCATCCTTATTCACTGTCCAGCTCTTGAATGCATACCAAGTATATGCATATAAAGACCATAGCCTGAATCAAGGGCACCTTAGTCTCTAGATTGATAACATAGCTTTTCAGCACTCTGGAAAGGTCTCTGACACCAAATTTTCCCATATTTTGATTTGTCTTTTGATTTCCTGGCTGCCAGTTCCATGAGTGCTGATCATAGATCCACGTAAACTGAAATTATTAAGTCTCAATTTCTATTCCATCTATCATGATGTTGCCAATTGGCCCCATGGGGAGAATGACTCTTGGAGATAAAAGGCCTCACAATTGCCAAAAAGAATAAGATTTAGGAAACCCAATGACCACTATGAGTCTGAATAGAGAGAATGGCAAAGAGGAGGGGGAAAAAAACTTATAAGGTAGTGTTATTGAATTTTTCATTTGATAACAATCTGTTAATCTTTTTTTGAGGGTAATGGACATCTCTGCTATTTTTCGAAAATCTGTTTTTGCATTGAGTGTACCGTGGACTGCTAGGAAAACAAACAGATTCATCCTGGAAAGGGTTAAACCTGATGGCTTCTTGGAGACAAGGATTCTGAGGCTTCGTCTAACATACTTTGGAGATATTGTAAGGAGAGCCTTGGAGAGGGACATCATGCTTGGGAGGGTGGAGGGACAGCGCAGGAGGGGAAGGCCCTCTATGAGGTGGATTGATTTCAGTGACTGGGACAATTGGGATGGGTGTATCAGAGACAGTGCGATTAGCACAGGACAGAGCAGAGTTTAGGGCTGTTGTACATAGGGTCGCTATGAGTTGCAAGCGAGTCGATGGCACATAACAACAACAACAACATCAACAACAATAACACCAACTGTTTTTGCAACAGAAAAAGAATCATTGAATGAAATACATTACATCACATAACAAGATGCAAGTCCTAACCACACAACAGGGCGTTACGTTAAGGAGCCAACCCCAGAGCACAAAGGGGTTCTAATCCACCAGCTACATCATAGGAGAAAGATGGGCAATCTCCTTGCCATGTCATTTACAGCCTTTGAAAATCCGCTGCAGAGCCAGCTGTGAGTCAGTTTGTACTGGATGGCACATAAACAACACTGTGGTCAAAGGCTCAACTGTTTAACCACAAAAAAGGTATCACAGGACTCTAGGGGATAGAAGGTCTGGCAATCACCAAAAGATTAAGACCTACGGAACCCAATAACCACTATCAGGCCAAAACGGCAGAGTATGGATAATAAATCAACTACGTTGCTGATGACTTCAGCTTCTGGGATCTGAGCTCTCTCCTTAGACTCAGAACCTAAATATAAAGAAAAACAAGCAAACCAAAAAACCCACTGACTGTATAATTGATAGAACTGTCGTAAACCAGGAAAGTTTAAGGGAAAACGTATGCAAAGGCAGAAGAGAGGGTTCGCGTAAACTTTTTTTTTTTTTAACAAAGTTAGGCTAGCCTCCCTAGCCCAGCTCCCTCTTTTCTGCAGACATCCTAAAGTTTAAGCCTCCCTTCCATCAATCAGTCCTTCCTTGCTCGGCCTTTGTCTCCTGTCACCCCTCCCTCTGCGTTTGGACTCCAGTTTCTGTTCAGTTCTTCAGTCCTCCCTGGTGTCATTTTCAGCCTCTGTTAGCTGTCCCCAAGGCCTCTCTTAAGGGTGATCTCATTCCTTTGTTTCTCATCAAATCCACCAGTAGCCCCGCCCTGCGCCCAAGGCTGAGCCTGAGGCTGGGCGTGGTCCGGGCTGGGGGGCGTGGCCTAGCATGCTGGGCTGAGGGCGTGGCTTGGGTCTGGGAGCCGCCCTGGGTTGGAGGGCTGGGGTCCCTCCTCCAGCTGCCCCCAAGCCCTAGGGAAGCTTGCTTCTTACTGAACAACCTGGAGTTTCCTTTTATTTTAATAGCCCTCTACAAACTCTGGTTTGGGAGATAATAATTGCTTCTTTCAGTGACACAGGGAACAAAAGCACCAGCCCACGCCGCAGACATCTCCAGGGTGGAATTGCTGGGAGAGGCGAGGCACGGGGCTCCCTAAGCCGCCCTTCATTTAGCCTGCAGCAGCAGCAGCAGCAGCCGCCTTCTTCCGGGGGACCCTGCCCTTTGTACAGTGAAGGTTACATAATTGGAAGTCACTTCCTGTCCCTCCCAGTTTTTTGTTTGGGGGCTGCAGAGGACACACTTATTAGTATTCCTGGGACTATCTGCCCCTGCCTCTCTAGTCTGAAAAGGAAGGTGAGATCTGAGGCTGGGAGGTTTCTCTATCAAAAGGAGCTGATCTTTGGAAATGAAACAGGAATACATTGCAAATCAAGTATAGCAAAAGGGAGAAAACCTGCTCAAGTGTCAAGGTCAGTGATGCCAACTGAAACACAATGGTATTTCATGATTTTATTTTTTTGAAAAGTTATATAAACTTCATTTGAACCTTGCATTTCCCCTGAGAAGCACAGAGGCCACAGACAATTTCAAACAACTTTTTGTGAGAGGTAAAATGAAGCAAGAAGCAAATGGGAAGATGATGCTGAATGTATGGCAAGAGATAGGCACAAGGGGTGAACATTTCTGTTAGCTTAGAAGCACGTGTTGGCATGCATTCTTCATTTTGTCTTTCTTTACACCTGGAACACTTATGCGGAGAACTTACCTGCAGACTCTAAATGACTTCTGCCTGAGAGGGAAAAACAGGAGAAAGAACCCAGGTTTGAAAGGGGCATACTTTTGGTGAAGGCATCCTTGTAAATGGTCAGGTTTCGGGAGATGGGTACCACATCTACAAGTGATGAATACAGAAGCTGATAGGAGTTGGAACTTTATCTTCCAGTTTGCTGATCTCATCTTCTTTAGGTTGATATCTGTTGTGTCAGTCATGGTGTCACAACTTCTAACTTCACCATACCCAACCGTATAAAGCCTTATAAATGTTTATTATCAATTTTAGTCAGACTAATATGTGAGAATACACATTACAGACAACTGTAAATCACTTAAGTGCAATATTGTTTAGATTTTATTAATACAGATCCATTCTTCATAGGGTCACTGTGACTTCTAAATGGGCTCAACAGCACTTAACAACAAGAAGAATAAAATTTCATCATTTGGAAAATTTCATCATGAAGATGATGAAGCATAAGGCCAAGTTCTCAGTTGTTTTTCTTAACAAATTGTTTTGCAAAGTCTTTCAACATTATTAGCTACAATATTAATAATAGGAGCTCTGGTGGCCTAGTGGTAAGAAAATGTACTTCAATCACGAAGGCACACGGTTCAAGGCCACCAGCTGCTCTGTGGGAGAAGGATGCGCAATCTTCTCTCATAAGATTTACTGCCATACGGTCAGCTATGGGTCAGTTCTGACTCAATGGTATTCAACAACATGCCTTTTAAAATTTTTTATCTGTCTTTTAATTACTCTCTGGGTAAGGAGTTGCCCTGCCAACCCACAATTTGAACCTACCAGCTGCCACATGGGAGAAAAATAGACAATCATATCCTGTATGATTTATAGCCCCTGGAAATCTGCAGAAGCTCAGCTATGAGTTGGTTCCAACTGGACTGCAAACAACAAAATCCACAACTTCAGTCTGATAACAATTCTTGACTTAAATAATTAAATGTGATGTTTGGTCCACAAAACACCAAAATATTTGACTAATGGTGACAGTGTCTACTTTCATGATGGAGTGGGTCATTAACCACCTAGTTTATACCAGAGTGTATGAACTGCCTTCCATCTCCAGGTCTGTAATCTTGGAGGGAGGCTGTGTGCCTTTCTCCTAGGGATCTCCTAATGGAGTCAGACCACCAAATGCTTAGAATCCCAACACTTAATGTATTATACTACCAGGGCTCCTTTGCTGGTACATAGAAACACAAGTAAAGTAATTCTAAATTTAGAGATCAAGAGCATAAATGAGAAGGAACTTCACAAATAGCTGGCCTCTGTGCTATTAAAGGGTGCCAATTTGATGTTGTCTTTGTTTTTGTGTACCATTGAATTAGAACTGGCTGGCTGATAGCTGACCCTCAAGTGGGTTTTCAGAGGCAGATTTTTAATCTCATGGGAGGAGATTGCCCATCTTTCCCCAGCAAAGCAACTGGTGGATTCAAAGCATATACCTTTGGATGGCAATGTAGTTCCTTATTGCGCTTTAAGGACTATTGTGTGTTTTGTGTGTTATTTTTTGGGTTTGGTTTTTTTTTTTCATTTTAATTGAAATTTTATTGTAAGTTTATAAAGGACTTGGATTTCCATTCGTTCATTGTTGCACATTTTTCTTCCTGCTCTCCTCCCCCCAGTTCATTTTTTCTTTAGGAAAAAAATTCTTACATTGTTATACAGTCCCTCCCACAGACCAATTTACTATGTAACTCTTACTCTGGACTCTTGTCACACTAATAATACCTAATCATATATTTCTTTTATACATTTCTTTCCCTTATCCATTTCAATGTCACATACATTATTTATACCATCTTTCCTTAGTTTTCCCCAACCCCTCTGTTAGTCCTGTTTTATAACAGTGGAATTATACAATATTTGTCTTTTTGTGACTGAGAATATTTTTGATGACTGGTGGCCTAGTGGTAAGAATCTGCCCTGCAATTCTAAAGACATGCTGTTTGAATCCACCAGCTTCTCTGAGGGAGAAGGATGAGCAGTCTCCTCCCATGCAATTAACTGCCTCTGAAAACCCATTGGAGGGTCGGTCTACTATGGGTTGGTTCCAACTTGATGTTACACCACCACCACCACAACAACAACAACCTAGGAGCCCTGGTTAAACAATGGTAAAAGTACTCAGCTGCTAGTCAAAATATCAGCAGCTGAAACCCACTAACCACTCTACCCAGTAAAGATGTGACTATCTGCTTCTGTAATGATTTACTGCTTTGAAAACCCTTTAGGGCATTCTAATCCATCTGAAATGGTCTCTATGAGTCAGAATCCTTATAACAGCAGTGACTATGACAAGCCAAATCTAAGAATGACTCTCCTTAAATTCATGCAGAATCTGGACAATGAAAAGGAATACCAAAGAAGAATGTATCCGTTTGAATTATGGGATTAGTGTTCATCATGGACTGCCAGAAGAATACACAAATCTCTCCTGGGAAAATTCAGTGAGAAGACTCCTTAGAAATGAAGGTGGCAAAACTTCATCTAAAGTACATCGAACCTGTTATCAGAAGGGACTAGTCCTTTAAGAAGGGTTTTAGGCTTGGTAAAGAAGATGGCCAGTAAGGAAGAAGACTGCCTTAACAAGATAGGACGGCACAATTAATGCAACAATGGGCTTAAATATACTTCTTATTGTGAGGATGACATAGGACTGGAAGCATTTTTTTTTAAATTATGCATGAGTTCAAACTACCTTGACACTTAACAGCAGCAGCTTTGTGAAGATTTTATTCTCATGATTCATACAACTAATTTCAGATGGTGACAGTGGAGTGCAGAATGTGTAGGGGAGACTGTCCACTCCAGTGAGATACAAGAATGACATCATGCATAAGTTCTTCAATGTTTTTTTTTCAGGGAAATAAGAAAGCAAAACGCATATCTACATTGCATCCAAGTAGGTTTTTAGTATCTTGAATTGTACAATGGCCTAATCTTCAGATTCTTAGTTTAGAATGTATATACAAAGGAACTGAGAATCAGAAAAGTGATGACACTCCCTTAAAGTTACTGCCAGGCCTAGATGTGTCTAATCTACCACCTGATCTCTGGATTGCTATCCTGGAGCTTTTCATTCTTTGCTTGCTACTTCTTATCCCTCTAGTTACTTGAATTTTATAGATTCGGATAATAATACACAAGTAGTCCTCATAGAGCAGTTTCTGAAATTGTTCTTCCATTTAAAGACATATTCAAAAGAAACTGCATTTCCCAGAACTGAAATGTTTAGTCTAAGTGCAGAGGCCAGAAGTTCTTCTACTTGAAGGTACAAAAGAAATACCAAAATGCAAGTTCTGATTCAGTAGTCATGGGGTGAGGGAAGAGTCTGTATTTCACATATTTCCTGGTGGTGCATTTACAGCAAGTCCACACGCTAAATAGCAAGAATGTAAATAGCAGTTTTCCTCTTGTTTTCTCTTCTTACCAAGAAACCAGACTGGATCATTTTTCTTTTTATCTTATTTTGTCATTTTTCCTGCTGTGACTGGGTTACTGTGCTCTCTCAGTGTATCTGGATGCTTTTCTCTGCACTGTCCTCATCTAGACCTGAAATTGTCAACCTTAGTACCCAAAGGCAGGTATCTTGACCTGACAGGTGTGATCCTTTGTCTAGTGATATTAACACCATTTGACTTGGTGGCACAAAACTTCTTCTACACATAAGAAAGTAGTTCAAATCTGATGCGGTCTTGTGGTTTTAAATTTTGTTTTTGTTTTTTTAAGAAAGTCTTTTTCTTGCACGTGCTACTTCCCACTCATTTCTCTCTTGAGAGCACGGCTAACATGCTACTCTCTCACAGACCTGGCCCTTTAAATGCGGTGCAGCAACTCTTTTTGTGTGTTTCTTCCTCATTCGCTTCTGTTCTGTGTTACCTCTCTAACTGCCTGTAATATCTACATTTAGGTCTGAGTGTCTTTGTTCATCATCCAAATTGAACAAGCTGCTTAGGTGTTGGAGAGATAGCAAAGCAGTGATCCTGTCATCCTATCTTACTAGGACTCAAGTTTAGGGCAAATTTCAGTGTCATTCATTTCCCAGGTCTTTAAAGTTTGCTTGGATTGGAAGAGCCTCTGCCATGACTTTTTAAATTGCCTGAGAGTTTATTTTCAGCCTAGGAAACTGGAGCAGTTTTGCTGAATCCTACAGGCTTGTTATGAGTTTGAACCAACATGACACAGTGATAAAAAGACACTTATTAAGTCCTGGAGCTATGGTGAGATAACGTGTAGCATATTGCATTGCTAACCAAAACATCAGTGGTTCAAATCTACCAACTGCATCACTAGAAAATGATGAGTACTCTCTTTCCATAAAAATGTATAGCCTCAGAAACCTGATAGAGGGTCAAAATGAGTCAGAATTGACTTGACAACAATGAGTATATAAACAGTGGCCCAAACCAATTGCCATCAAATTAATTCTGACTCTTATACCCATATGTGTCAGAGTAGAACTGTATTCAATAAGTTTTCAAATGCTGAATGTTTGGAAGTTCATCACCAAGCATTTCTTCTAAGATACCTCTAGGTAAACTTAAACCTCCAACCTTTATATTGTTGTTGTTGTTATTAGGTGCCATTGAGTCAAGCACATCTCAGACCAACCCTATGAACAACAGATCTAACCCTGTACTATTCTGTACAATCCTCATCATGTCTCTGACATACTTGAGCCCATTGCTGCAGTCACTGTGTCAATCCGTCTCATTGAGACTCTTCCTCTCTTTCATTGATCCCACAGCCTTTCCAAGCATGATGCCTCTCTCCAAGGAATATTCTTTCCTAACAACATGCCCAAATGTGAGATGAAGCTTTGCCTTTTTTTGCTTCTAAGGAGCACCGGTTTCACTTTTCTTTAAGACACATTTGGTTTTTTTAAGAGCTCATGTACTCTTCTCCAACACCACAATCCGAAGACATTCAATCTTTTCTGTAATTCTTAGTCATTGTCCAGGTTTTAGATGTGTAGCAATTAATTGACAAAACTATGGCTGGAATTAACAAACTCTTGGGACCAGCAGTCAGGAAATCAAAAGACAATTTGCACTGGGAAAGTCTGCTATCAGAGTCTTCTCTAGAGAACTCAAGAGCAATAATGTCAGTCTGGAGACTAAGGTGTGCCTGATCCAGATCATGGCCTTCGCGATTACTTGCTATGCATCTGAGAGTTGGACAATAACTAAGGATGGTAGAAGAAGGATTAATGCCTTTGAGTTGTGCTAGAGAAGAATGTTGAACACACTGTAGACTACCAGGAGAAAAAAATAGGTCTGTTTTGGAGGAGGTGAAACCAAACTGCTCCCTGGAGGCAAGAATGTTGAGGCTCCGTCTCATATATTTTGGGCATGTGGCCAGGTGTGACCAGTTCTTGGAAAAGGACATCATGCTTGAGAAGATGGAGGGACAGTGCAGGAGACGATAACTCAGGATGAGATGGATTGATTTAGTGACTGGAGAAATGGGATTAGGTCTGTCAGAAATGATAAGATTGGCTCAGAATAGGGCAGAGTTCAGAGCTAGTGTACATAGGGTTGCTTTGAGTCAAAGACAGTTCAATGACACATAACAAAAATAACAGCATGGCTTAGCTCAGGTATACCTTAGTCTTTAGTCTGACTACCTTGCTCCTCAGGAATTTGGAGAGGTCCCTGAAAGCACACTTTCAGAATTTTATATGTCTCCAAATCCTCCGACTGCTGGTACCAAGGAAGTTGGTTGTAGATACAAGCAATATGTATACACTGGCAATTTCAATTTTCTTTCTACCTATCATGGTATTATTGCCTGTTGACCCAGGAAAGGTCCCTAAATATAAGCAGAAAAAGGCCAAAGAAAGGTAGAGAGGATGCATCTGAAACCAGACTCCATAGGCTGTGCCAATTATTAATGTAATACTTAGGAACGTCCCAAGTTTTTTCAATTGTAAAATTATAACAACTGCATCTTATATAATGGGAAGTTTTGCTGGCATATCATATAGGTTGGGTCCTACTAATTCAAAGGCTAGGCCTCTCTAGCAATTCAAATCCACCAGTGGCTCTTTGGGAGAAAGATGGCAAGTTCTTCTGATTCAATTTACAAGCTTGGAAAACCCACTGGAAGGTAAACTATGAATTACTTCTGCTTTGACAGCAAAAAATTTCATACATTGGAACTATAGTAATACCTACTCCATATATTCATTATAACATTGTTGTTATGTGCCGTCGAGTCGTTTCCGACTCATAGCGACCCTATGCATAACAGCCCTAAACCCTGCTCTATCCTGCGCCAACCGCACCGCCTCTGACACACCCATCCCGATTACCCCAGTCACCGAATCAATCCATCTCATAGAGGGTCTTCCCCTCCTGCGCTGTCCCTCCACCCTCCCAAGCATAATGTCCCTATCCAAGGACCTGTCCCTCCTGGCAACATGTCCAAAGTATGTCAGACGAAGCCCCAGAATCCTTGTCTCCAAGGAGTAGCTTGGTTTAATCCTCTCCAAGATGAATCTGTTTGTTTTCCTGGCAGTCCATGGTACATTCAGTACCCTTCTCCAGCACCACAGCTCAAAAGCACCAACTCTCCTTCTGTCCTCCCTAGTCATTGTCCAACTCTCTGATGCATAACAAGCGATTGCAAATACCATGACCTGTATCAGGCGCACCTTAGTCTCCAGAGAGACACTGTTGCTCCTGAGTACCTTTGAGAGGTCCCTAACAGCAGACTTTCCCATCGCGATACGCTTTTTGATTTCTTGACTGCTGGTACCAAGAGTGTTGACTGTGGAGCCGAGCAAACTGAAGCTGTGAACACTCTCAAGCTCTTCGTCATCCATCCTGACGCTGCTAAGTGGTCCAGTGGCGAGAATCTTTGTCTTCTTGACATTGAGCCTTAGTCCATACTGAAGGCTGCAGTCCTTGACCCTTCGCAGCAAGTGAATGAGGTCCTCCTCAGTTTCAGCAAGCAGGGTTGTGTCATCTGCATAACGCAGATTGTTAATAGATCTTCCACCAATCCTGATGCCACAATTCTCCTCATAGAGCCCAGCCTCTTGGAGAATCTGCTCTGCATACATGTTGAAAAGGTATGGAGACAGGATGCATCCCTGGCGTACACCCTTCCCAATTTTGAACCATGCAGTGTTACCCTGCTCTGTTCTGACTACTGCCTCTTGGTCCAAGTATAGGTTTCGTATTAGCACAATTAAATGTTCTGGGATTCCCATTCTTCTCAGAGTCAGCCACAGTTTGTTATGATCCACACTGTCAAATGCCTTTGCATAATCAATGAAACACAGACAGACATTCTTCTGGTATTCTCTGCTTTCTGCCAAGATCCATCTAACATCAGCAACGATATCCCTAACATTATCCTTTTAAAAATATTTTATTGCCTGATACAAAGTGAATGATCAATATATAAAAATAAATTTCTCTGCCATCAAGTTGGAACTGATTCATTCTTCAGCAGGTTTTTGGAGTTATCAGTCTCATGGTCGGTGATTTTCGATCTTTCTTTCAAAGAGCTCCTGGAGTTTTAGAACCACCAGAAAGGATATCTCCATTGTGTTAGTAGTATATGGACTTCTTACTGGCTATGCCATGAAAGCTCACATATATAAAAATTGTGTATGTAAAGATATCTACAAATGTGCATCTGTGTCTGTTCAATTTCACCAGCAGCTTCATGGGAGAACAATTAGGAAGACTGCTTTAGTAAAGATTTACACCCTGGGACACCCTAATGGGCAGTTCTACTTCTTCCTATAGAATGGCTCTGAGTCAGAAATACCTTCATAGGCAATGAGTGAGATAACCAAGGATGTGTTGGGATGTGACATAAAGGCGTACCCTCCCCTCAGAGTTTGCAAACTATAATCCATAGACAAAGAAGAGTTACATTTTCAAACGATTGAAGGAAAATGAAGATAATAACAATATACAGTGACATATGATCATGATGTGAAATTTAAATTTCAGTTTTCACATATAAAGTTTTATTGGAAGACGCATTTGTTTATATATTGCCTATAGCTGCTTTCATGGTACAGTGTGAGGGCTGAATTGTTGGGAAAGAAAATGTGTGATCTATAAAGCCAAATATACTAATCTTTAAACATTTACTGAAAATGATTGTTGACCCTTGGATTATCCAACTGAGAGATGAAAGAAAGCTCTCCACACAAGCAGGTGAGCATTGGAGTGAGAAATGTATGTAGGATTGCAGAAGAGAGACAGAAATAATAGATGTTTGAGCAGAGCCACATTGGAAGTGAGGGCACTGAACTGAGTGAACTCACAGAAGCAGAAAGAGAAGTCTAAAAGTACCATTGGGTGTATTCCATGAATTTCTCCAAAGTGTAGGCAGTGCATATCTTTTCACTTGATAAACCATGCAAGCATTTAAGTTAGGAGGAGGTGGTGACTGGGGATGGTGAAGGGGAAATGGAGGAATGATATCATCAAAGTTACTGTAATCTTGTAAAAGATATAGCATATCATGGAATAGAAAGACCAAGTAAGAGAGCTTCTTACATATGACAGAGGTAGTGTTTCAATATCTGTGTTAAAATTGGAGATCAATGATTCAAGTAGAATTTCAGATGTTTAGTAAAATGAAGAATCTTTGTTTAGTCTTTATTGTATACCTTCACCACTCCTGCCACCAGACATCATTGTATTGCCTTAATTCTCCACTGTGACTGAAACTTTCTGTTGTATTTCAATTCCACGGCACAGGCAGGGAAGTTGCAGAAGTACCAGAGTCCCTAGGTGGCAAAAATGGTTAAGTGGTATGTTCATAAAAACATGCTTATCAAACAGTTTGTGGTCCAAATCTTCCTGGAGGTCTCTTGGAAGAAAGACTTGGTGATCTACTTCTGAAAAATGGAAGTCACTGAAAGCATTGTTCTACTCTGAAAAAAAAAAAATATCGGGAGACTCTGAGACGAAGTAAACTTGGGGGTAACTGATCCGATTTTGGTTAGCCAGATTAGTTTTGTTACACTTCCTGGGCTTATCTCACAAAGTTGGACAAAAATAAGGATGGCACAAGAATTGATGACTTTAAGTTGTGGTGTTGGAGAAGAGTATGGAATGTCCCAAGAATGACAAGTGATTCTGTCTTTGAGGAAGTGCAACCAGGGTGCTCTTTAGAGTAAAAAATGATGAAATCTACATAGTCGTACATATTTTGGACATATTGCCAGGAGGGTTCAATCCTTCATAAAGGGTATTATGTTGGGAAAAGTAGCAGATCAGAGAAAAAGAGAAAGATCTTCAATAAAATGAATTGACACAATGACTATAAGAAATAAGAATGGGGTCAAACATATTAGAAATTGTGAAAACAGTACCAGATATGACAAAGTCCAAATCTGTTGTTCATTGGGCCACTACGTATTTGACTCAAAGGCACCTAATAAAAATAGCAATAGTGAAACAAGGACACAAGCCACTAGGAGAGATGGTTATTTAACTTCTCTGGCACTCTTTTTTTAAAAAAAAATTTTTTTATTTTATAGTGGTCTGCACACAAAATTCATATACACTGTGTTTCATTCATGTACATTGTATTTCACACTTTCCTTCATTCACATTGTGTTTCACATTATTATTCTCATACATTGTGTTCTATAAAACTAATCACCATGAATCTATGCACTATTTTATGCAATCTTTTCAGATCCCACCGGATATTTCCTAATTTCTTCAAACCCTCCTACCACCCACCAAACTCTGCGACCCAATAATATCTCCTCTCCCCAGTCTCAATCTCCCCACCCCCTCACCTTTTCCCTTTAGACTTTTACACACCTCTTACAGTTGTTTTTCTATTTTACAATAATGGTCTTATGCAGTATTTGTCCCTATGAGAGTGAGTTAATTCAACATAATGCTCTCCAGTCTCTCCCATGTTGTATAGTATTTTACAAAACTGTTGCTCCTGAGTGCTGCATAATAGTCGATTGTGTGAGTGTACCACAATTCCTCAATCTATTCGTTTGTGGTTGGACATTTCTACTGTTTCCATGTTCTTGCTACGATGAACAGCACTGATATAAACATAGGTGTACAAATCTCTATTTGTGTTTCAGTTCTGTTTTTGTTGGCTTATACTCTTAGCGATGGAATAGCTGGGTCATATGGAATTTCTATGTTCAGATTTTTGAGGAAATGCCAAACTGCCTTCCACAGTGGTTGTACCATTTTACAATCCCAACAATAGTGTATGAAAGTTTCAATCTCCCCATGTCCTCTCCAACATTTATTGTTTGCTTTCCTGTTAAACTTTGCCACTGCTACTGGAATGAGATGGTATCACATTGTGGTTTTGATTTGCATCTCTCTTACTGCCAACAATTTTGAGCATTTCTTCATGTGTCTGTTGACCATCTGAATGTCTTCCTCTGTGAAAAGTCTTTCCATGACTTTTGCCCATTTTGCAATTGGGTTATCAGTCTTTTTCTTGTGGAAGCCCTGCAGCATTCTGTAAACTTCCATTATGAGACCCTTGTCTGAGATGACATTGTTAATTTTTTTTTCCCCCAGGCTGTAGGTTTTCTTTTCACCCTATTGGAAAAGGAAGGTTTTGATGCACACAGAGACTTAATCTTTAGAAGCCTCTGCTCATTGATATTAACCTCTCCTGGTTCTCTCCTGGGAATCTT
This sequence comes from Elephantulus edwardii, assembly GCF_000299155.1. Taxonomy (NCBI): domain Eukaryota; kingdom Metazoa; phylum Chordata; class Mammalia; order Macroscelidea; family Macroscelididae; genus Elephantulus; species Elephantulus edwardii. Next base: position 18,840,940 of record NW_006399782.1, on the reverse strand, counting down.
TTAAGGAGTTCTGTTTTGTAGCAGGTTACAGATAGGACTGCTAACCAAAAGGTTAGCTTGTTAGTCTGCTTCCATTAAGATTTACAGTCTTGGAAACCCAATAGAGGGTCACTATGAGTTGGAATTGATTTGAGGCAATGGGTTTATTAGTGCAATTAGGAGGAGAATCTTCTATTACTCTACATGGGTCATGAGAATATGAAGAATTATTGGTTTCTCATGAATAAATCATAATCATAAGAAAAGTAATGACATCATCTCAATTTACCGTAAATCTTATGCTGAGGATGGTCTCCAGAGAGTCTCCATAATATGGCACAATTTTTAAAATTCTCTATATTTTGGAATTTCATCTTAGGAGTTTCTTTTTTTTTTAAGAGTTTCATATTTATGGGAATAGTTTACCAGGTCTTTTCTCCAGCAGAGTCAATGGTGGACACAATTCTATTTTTTCCTATATGGTTGCTGTGAGTTGATTCAACTCTTGGACACACAACACAGTCTAGAGACTAATGATTTCTACTAGTTCATTTCTAAGATGCTAGACTTTTTATTTTAACTTTTGTGAGACTGTTAGTCTAAAGTTTTTATTTTGGACTCTAAATCCATAGATAATAAGTTGGTTATTGGTTTTATATAGAGAGAGATCTACGTTGGCCAAGTGGACAAAATGTTATGCCACCAAGCCGAAGGTGGGTTATTTTAATCCGCAGCTCTCAGGCCAGGTTCAAATTGTTTTCCTGTCAAACATTGTTCTAGGTGGTATAGCGCTGGTCTGTGCATTGCTGTACAGAGGTAACTCATGGTTGCTGTGATGCTGAACACTGGGACACTGATGTGCCAAACATGGTAATGGTTACCCATGGTGGACAGTGTTTGCTGGAGCTTCCCGATTAAAACAAGCCTGGAAGCAGGAGTGGCATCCACTTCTGAAATGGCTTGCCTCCGAAAAGTCTATGAACAAAGCTCAGGCCTTTTGTTCATAGGGTCGCTAAGAGTCATCTATGATTCAACAGCACCTAACAACAACAACAGTTGGTTATATGGTGAGATTCTCTCTTATGATTATCCATCAGAATGCTGAGTCCAGAATTAGGGCTCTATGTACATCTAGGAATCATGCTATGTCACTTTGGACAATGGCATATCTCATAGTTATGTATACATTCACTAGAAAGAAAAATAATTTTCACTGGCCTCATAATCTCTAACACACTTGACCCCATTGCTGTAGTCACTGTGTCAATCCATTTCATGAAGGATCTTCCTCTCCTTCCACCTTTTCTAGCATCATGTCTCTTTCTAGGGCATAGCCTCTTCTAGCAACAGATATAAAGCTTGTGAGATGAAGCTTTGTCATCCTTGCCTTGAAAGAGCGTTCTAGCATCCCTTTTTCCAAGATACACCTGTTTATTCTTTTGGCAGTCCATAGAATATTCAGTACTCTTCTCTAACACCACAATTCAAAAGCCTCAATTCTTCTGTCATTCTTATTCATTGTTTGAGCTCTCAAATGCATAGCAAATAATTGAAAAGACCATGACCTGAATTGAGTGCACCTTAATCTTCAAACTGACATCATTGCTCCTCAGTAATTTGAAGAGTTCTCTGACAGTGGACTCGTATGAGGTGATTGAAAATATTATGGCTTGGGTTAGAGAATTTTTTTGTCTCAAATTATATTTTTGCTCTTTCACATTTTAAAGAGGTCCTTGGGGGCGGGCTGCCCTCGGCCCCCAGCTCAGGGCGAGCTGTAGCAGCCCTCTGCCCGGGGTGGGCTGCCCTCAGCCCCCAGCTCGGGGTGAGCCATCGAGGCCCTCTGCCTGGGGCAGCTGCCCTCGGCCCCCGGCTCGGAGCGAGCCGTCGCGGCCCTCAGGGTGAGCTCCTCAGTCCCCAGA
>NW_006399782.1:18836156-18838385 GCF_000299155.1 Elephantulus edwardii | reverse complement strand
TCCTGGCCCATCCTCACCCTTCTACCCCCAACCCTCACCTCCTTGTACCCTCAATATGTTTTTCCCAATTAAAGAAAAATAAAATAAAATAAAAAATTTTAAAAAGAGGTCCTTGATGGTAGATTTGTCCATTGAAAAGCATAGTTTGATTTCTTGACTGTTCCTTCTTTGAGTATTATTTGTGCCTCCAAGAAAAATGAAATCTTTGACAATTCCAATGTTTTCTCCTTTTATCATGATGTTTCTTATTAGTCTACTTTTAAGGATTTTATATATTTTCTTTATGTTGAGGCATAATCCATACTTAAAGTAATCAAATATTAACTTGTCAAAATTTAGAAAAGAGAACATTTCTCTCTTTGATGATTCTAAAATATAAAGTCTCCTTTTAGATGTACAAAGTGGATGTGCTGCTTCCCTGGGCTATTGTGGGCATGATTAATGAATAGACAGTACATTGCTCTTATATACTACATGGTACCTACATAGTATAATAATTTTGGAGAGTCCATTCAAACAAAAAGTATTATGTCCTTTGAATAGTTCTTGATGGGTTTCTCTATGTGCTAGAATTATTGTTGTTGTAAGGTGTCATCAAATTGAGCACAATTCATAGGAACACTTTGAACTGAACTCTGTTCTATCCTATGCCATCCTCATACCTTATGACACATAAAAGCCCATTGCAGCAGTCACCATGTCAATCCACCTATTTGCGAGTCTTCCTTCCTTTCCCGAACTTTCCACCTTTCACAGCATCATGTCCCTCTCCAAGGAAAAGCCCGTTCTAGCAACATGCCTAAAGTATGTGCACTGAAGCCTCATCATTCTTGCCTCCAAAAAGCACTCCAGCTGCACCTTCTTCAAGACATACTTGTTTGTTCTCTTGGCCATACATGGGATGTTCAGACCTCTTCTCCAACAGTACAGCTCTAAGATTGCAATTCTTTTTCTGTCATCTTTATTTATTGTCCAGCTCTCAGAGGCATAGCAAGTGATGAGAAAGACAATGGACCAAATCAAACGTTCCTTAACCCTCAAACTGACATCATTACTCCTCACTAATTTGGAGAGGTCCCTAACTACAGATTTTCCCAGTGCAATGTGTATATGTCTCTTTATTCCTGATTGCTTGTACCAAGGGTGTTAATTGTGGATACAAGCAACATGAAGCTGTTGACACTTTCAATGTTCTCTCCATCCTTTGTGACATTGACTATTGGTCCAGTGATAAGAAACTTTGTTTTCTTGACGTTGAGATACAATCCATACTGAAAGCTGCATTCCTTTATTTTCTGCAACAAGTGCTTCACATCCTTCTTTCAGCAAGCAAAGTTTATAATGCAATGTGCAGAGAGCTGGAATTGGAGAATAAAAAGGGAAGAACTTGCTCTACATTTCTCAAGCTGGGAGAACTGAAAAACAAACTTAAGCCTTGTGTCACAATATTGAAAGATGAAGCATCAAAGAAGATGGAAAGAATACACACAGTCACTCTACCAGAAGGAACTGACTGAAACTGAAAAATTTCAGGAATTAACATATGAGCAGGAACCAATGGTAATGAAAGAGGAAGTGGAAGCTGCACTGAAAGTATTGGCAACACATAAGGTTCTAGGAATTGACAGGGTACCAATTGGCTTATTTCAATTAACAGCTGCAGGCTTGGATGTGATCCCCAGTCTATGCCAGGAAATTTGGAGGACAGCTGTCTGGCCAATGTATTGGAAAAAGTCCATATTTGTTCCCATTCCCAAGAAAGGTGATCCAACTGAATGTGGAAACTATCAAGGAAAATCATTAAATATCACATAAAAGCAAAATACTGCTGTAAATCTTTTAAAATGGCTTGAACAGTACATAGATAGGGAACTGTCAAAAAGTTCAGTCAGAATTTGAAAGAGGCCATGACACCAGCGGTCTCATTGCTGATGTCAGATGGATCCAGAATGAAGTAAGAAATAACAGAAGAATGTCTATTTGTGCTCTATTAACTATGCAAAGGCATTTGACTGTGTGGATCATAACAAGTTGTGGCTGACATTGAAAAGAATGGGAGTCCTAGAGCACTTAATGATACTCATGCAGAACCTATACCTAGACAAGGAGGCTGTTGTGCAAACAGAGCAGGGGGACACAGCAGGGTTTAAAACTGAGAAAGGAGTGTGTCAAGGTTGTATTCTCTCTCCATTCCTATTCAATCTGTATGTGAAGCAAATTATTAGAGAA
>NW_006399782.1:18825250-18836056 GCF_000299155.1 Elephantulus edwardii | reverse complement strand
AAAGAAGATGGAAAGAATACACACAGTCACTCTACCAGAAGGAACTGACTGAAACTGAAAAATTTCAGGAATTAACATATGAGCAGGAGCCAATGGTAATGAAAGAGGAAGTGGAAGCTGCACTGAAAGTATTGGCAACACATAAGGTTCTAGGAATTGACAGGGTACCAAGAGTGTTGATTGTGGAGCCAAGTAAGCGAAAATTTAAACTATCTCAATCTCTTCACCATCCATACTGATGCTGCCAGTTGGCCCAGTGGTGAAAATCTTTGTTTTCTTGATGTTGAGCTTCAACCCATATAGGAGGCTGTAGTCCTTGACCTTCTGCAGCAAGCGCTTCAGGTCCTCCTCAGTTTCAGCAAGCAGCGTTGTGTCATCTGCATAACGCAGGTTGTTGGCAAAAAAAGAGTTTTTGGGAATTGGGAAGGATAGAGAGGCACAGTTTTTCTTATTTCAAATTCTAACCTAGGTAACCCCAGGCTCCGTTAGCCAGCGTGCACCCCGAAGCACTGCCAGAAAAAGAAAATTTGCATCAGCACCTGGCTTCAAATGGAAGACCTATGTGAAGGCAATCCTGGAGTGGAAGTTGTACATTACAGTTGTACTTAACAACTTTAAATTGAAGTCATATTGGCTGCATCGTAAGAGATAGCAGAACGATATGTTCAGAATCACAGAAATCCTGATGGCTTGAGACTTAGGCCATCACAGCAGGGTCAATGGAAAACGGGTATTGAATGGTGTAGGCAAAAGTAGGAAGAGATGGTCGTGGAGTAAGGAAGCGTGGGTGGGCAGCAACATTGAATCTATTGGTCATTGTAATAACTGGGCAATTGTCTTTCATCTCCTCTTTTCTGTGGAATGCTTGTCTGTCAGATACTATTATATATATTTAAAGATTGAGGCAGGCTAGGAAGAAAGATTGGCCATCCACTTCCGAAATGACAGGCCTTCGAAAACTCTATGTGCAATAGAGCACACTTAGACTATCGTTTGGACTAGCAGACATGGCAATTTAGACTGATATCTTAGAAATGGAAATACAGAGAAGAAGGAAAAGCTGTAAGCAGACACTAGTGATTGGAATGTGGAACGTGAGAAGCATGAATGTAGAAAAATTGGACATTGGTAAGAAAGAAATGGAACGCATAAATATTGACATACTAGGTATTGGCAAAATGAGATGGCTTGGCATGGGACAATTTGAACCAGACTATTATATGATTTACTATGCCGGGGATGAAAAGATGAGGAACAATGGGGTTGGTTTCAAAATTTAAAAAGTCATTTCTAGATCCATCCTGAAATACAATGTGGTGAGTGATAGGATAATATCCATACGCATACAAGGAAGTCCAGTGAATACCAACAACTAGAGCCAAAGAGGAGGAAATAGGAGATTTCTACCAACTTTTGCAGTCAGCAGTTGATCAAACATGCAGTCAAGATGCATTGATAATAATGAGCAACTGGAATGCAAAAGTTGGGAACGGGAAAGAAGGATCAGTAGCTGGAAAATACGGGCTCAGTGAGAGAAATGAGGGTGGAGATAGATTGATAGAGTTCTTCACATTCAGTGATTTATTCATTGCAAATATCTTTTATAAGAAACAAATGCAGGCTATACACATGGATTTCACCTGATGACATGCATAAGAATCAAATAGATTACATTGGTGGAAAGTCTCGGTGGTGAAGCTCAATATCAGCAGAGAAAACCAGACCTGTACTGATTGTGGGACCACCAACTACTCATATGTAACTTCAAGCTGAAGTTGAGGAAAATGAAATCAAGTCATGGGAACCAAAATTTGATCTTAAGTCTAACCCACTTGAATTTCAAAACCATCTCAGGAACAGGTTTGAGGCCTTGAGCACCAATGAACGTAGACCAAATGAGCTCTGGGAAGATATCAAAAAAATTGTCCATGAAGAATGCAAAAGATCTGCTACAATACACCTATTAAAAAAAAGAAAAGAAATAGTTAAATAAAAAGCAATGTGTAATACCTTACTCTGGCTGGATTTTAGTCTTTAGAGTCTGGCGTTAATAATGGACTCTGCTCTTCATCTAGTGACGAAGGCTTAAGCCTTTCCTTCTGATGAGAATGCATAAGGATGAATCTAGTTTTTCCATTTGCTTTTCTCATATAATTAAATAGCTGCAATCCTTGGCCTGAAATGCTTTTCTCTCTGCTTTCCCCAGTGTTGCTTCCTCTTTTCAGCCCTACAATTTTATTCCTTGTTTTCAGAGTTAAATAGGAAGCCTGATCTTTAAGCCCTTCTCAGCATCTCAAGTGTGAATCTTCGCTGTCAAAATCTTCACAAGGAAAATGAATCACAGCCTCACCTGGGTGATGAGGATGTGATTAAGCAGCCCCTGCTTTGGAATTTATTTGTACTTTCCTCTTACAGGGAGATTTTGAAAGGGGAGGATGAAATTGGGTGACACCCATAACCTTTGCTCTTTCAGACCTTTAGAACTAGTCTAGCATGGGCGCTCACTGGCAATGGCAAACTTTGCACCCTTCCTTACACTTTGCCACCTTTCATGGGATCATTTAGGGATAACCTTCAAATGTTAGGACCAACTTTGTCCTACTTACTTGACTTCTTGGTTTCCTTTGGTTCTTTTAACTCACATTAAGTGATCTAAATATTTTAGGTTCAAATTCTCACCATTTACTTGCAGCATACTCCAGATCATATGAAAGAAACAGTATCCATCCACAGAGCTTTGTTAGTATGAAAATAGTTAATGCGTGTAATATGTTGTTGTTGTTGTTGTTGTTGTTTTATGCCATCAAGTCACCTGTGACTCATAGTGACCCTATGTACAATAGCTCTGTACCCTGCTCTATCCTGAGCCAACCTTATTGTCTCTGACATACTTACCCCCATTACTCCAGTCATTGAGTCGTTCGTTCCATCTCATCAAGGTCTTACTCTCTTGCGCTGTCCCCTCTACCCTTCAAGTATGATGTCCCTCTCCAAGGACTGGTCCCTTCTTGCAACATGCTCAAAATATGTCAGATGAAGCTTTAGAATCCTTGCCTCCAAGGAGCCTCCTGATTCAACTTCTCCAGGATGAACCAGTTTGTTCTCTTAGCAGTTCATGGTATATTCAATACTCTTATCCAATACTACAGTTCAAAGGCATCATACAAAAGAAATAAAACATAAAATACTTAGAAGGATTCTTGATTCAAACTAAGTGACGCATAATTTTTCACTTTATTATTATTCATTTCCTAAGGATTGTAAAGTATTGTGTAGAATTTACCTTCAAAGTTGATTATTATTATTATTTTTTTTTAGCAAAAGGCATCTAATATTTTTATTAAGTAAGCATTGTTGTAAACTGCCCTCAACTGGACTCCTGACTCTTGGCAACTTTGTATATGACTGAGTGAAATCGTTGCCTGGGCCTGCAGAATCCTCTTGGTCACTGTTGGTTGACTGGACATGTGTGATGTGTGATAGGGTTTTCACTATCTAGTACTTGACCTAGTCCTTCTTTCTAGTTCATCTTAGTCTGGAAGTGCCACTGAAATTTGTCCAGCATCATAGCAACTTGACAGGCCCCCTTGCAAACAGATAGTGGTTATGCATGAGATACTTTTTTTCTCCTCCGAGAGTTGAGCCCAAGTCTCTCATACAGAGATGGAGGGTTCTATCAGTGAATCACCAGTGCACCTTAAATATTTACACTTCTTGAGAATCTCTCACAGAATTATCAAAGAGAGAACACCATAAAATAATCTTCAAATTATGTACACAATTCCTAGTTTCTAGGAAAAAAATAAACAAATTTCACTATCTTGTCCCAGGCTATTATTTATTGGGTTCTTAAGTACCATGCAAAGATCTCTGATTGTGCAACAGGCTAAGTGTTTGACTGCTAAATGAAAAGTCAATGGTTTAATGTTTCATGAGTTCCTTGTTTTTCAGTGCTGCATAGCGGTCCATTGTGTGAATATACCACAGCTTCTCTAGCCATTCATTTGTTGATGGACACTTGAGTTGTTTCCATCTCTTTGCTATTGTGAACAATGCAGCAATAAACATAGGTGTGCATATATCTGCTTGGGTGGCTGTTCTGATTTCTTTGGGGTATATTGCCAATAGTGAAATTGCTGGGTCAAATGGTATTTCTATTTCTAACTTTTTGAGAAAGTGCCATGCTGCCTTTCAGAGTGGGCAAACCATTTTGCACTCCCATGAGCAGTGAATAAGGGTTCCAGTTTCTCTACAAACTCATGAAATATTATCTAAAATGAGTGACCCTGGAGGACATTATGCTGAGAGAAATATCTCAGTCACAAAAGGACAAAGATTGCATAATACCACTATTATAAAATAGGACTGACATTGGGGTTGGGGGGAAACTAAGAAAAGATAGGATAAAGAATGTACAGTGCATTGAAACAGATGAGGGAGAGAACTGCTTAAAAGAAATATGTAATTAGATATTATTTGCATGACAACAGTCCAGAATAAGAGCGGCATAGTAAGGTGAACTGGGGTGGGAGGGGTGGTAATTGTACTACAATGAAAGAATTTTTTTTTTCAAAGAGAAAAGTGAACTGGTGGGGAAGTGGTGGACAGGAAGGAAAATGTACAAAAAGGAATTAATGGAAATCTGAATTCTCTATAAATTTTCATTAAAATATCAATTAAAAAATTTAAAACAAGGGGGGGGGAAAGAAAAGTCAGTACTTTAAACCCACCAGCTTGAAACAGAGCTGATATAGTCTACTTCAGTAGATTATAATCTTAGAATACTGTGGGGCTACTTTGGTTTAGATTAGAAATTAAAATTTATAGCAGTGAGTTAAGTACCAGTAACTTTACAAATAAAATTGTTTTAAGTCTCAAGAAAATTCTTTGCAATAGATATTGTTATTATTGTTGCTGTGTGTCACCAAGTTGGAACCATCTAATAATTGACCCTCAAGTGGGTTTTCAGAGGTGGTAAATTTTATAGGTGGAGATGCCCCATGTTTCTCCCAGAGGGCAGCTGGTGGATTCGAATGGCAAGCCTTTGAGATAACAGTGCTACTCTTTACTACTAGGCCACCAGACTTCCGTCTGTAGATATTACCATTAGTATAATTTTGTCAATGTAGAAACTGAAATTAAAAAGTCTATTTCAGATCAAACGTTTCACAAGTGAAATGGCTCAAAACATATTGCTTGAAATTTAGCAGTCAACATTAATACTCAGTTTCTTTGACCCCAAAATCATGCCAAAGAATATGAAATTAGTATGTTTCATTAACTTATGACAGAATAAATGCCACCAATGAAAGATATGGCAAGATAGGGAGGAAAGTCCAACAGCAATAAGTAAACATAGAATCTTCTTGATGATATACAGAATTGTCTAGGGTCTTGATTATTAATAAGTTATCTAACAGCTTGCTGGTTCAAAATTGGGAAGGGCATATGCCAGGGATGCATCCTATCTCCATACCTTTTCAACCTATATGCAGAACAGATTATCCAGGAGGTTGGGCTCTATGAGGAGAAATGTGGGGTCAAGACTAGGGGACGATTTATCAACAATCTGCGTTATGCAGATGACACAACCCTGCTTGCTGAAACTGAGGAGGACCTGAAGCGCCTGCTGCAGAGTGTCAAGGACTGCAGCCTACAATATGGATTGAGGCTCAATGTCAAGAAGACAAAGATTCTCACCACTGGACCAATTGGCAGCATCAGGATGGATGGTGAAGAGATTGAGATTCTACACAGCTTTAGTTTGGTTGGCTCCACAGTCAACATTCTTGGCACCAGTAGCCAGGAAATTAAAAGGCGCATTACCATGGGAAAGTCTGCTGTTAGGGACCTCTCCAGAATACTGAAGAGCAATGGTGTCTCTCTGGAGACTAAGGTGCCTTTGTTACAGGCCATGGTCTTCGCAATCACTTGTTATGCATCAGAGAGTTGGACAATGACCAAGGAGGATAGAAGGAGAATTGATGCCTTTGAGCTGTGGTGCTGGAGAAGAGTATTGAGAATACCATGGGCTGCTAGGAAAACAAACAGATTCATCCTGGAAAGGCTTAAACTGGGTGGCTCCTTGGAGGCAAGGATTTTGAGGCTCTGTCTAACATACTTTGGACATGTTGTGAGGAGAGACTGGTCCTTGGAGAAGGACATCATGCTTGGGAGGGTGGAGGGGCAGCGCAGGAGCGGAAGGCCCTCTATGAGATGGATTGATTCAGTGACTGGGGTTATCGGGATGGGAGTGTCAGAGACAGTGCGATTGGCACATGACAGAGTGGAGTTTAGGGCTGTTGTGCATAGGGTCGCTATGAGTTGCAAGCTGCTCGATGGGCACATAGTAACAACAAAACAACAACAGCTTGCTTATCGAAATCCATTTATAGTGGAAGCTTGTTTATCTTCAAAGTGTATTGCCTTTATCTTACACCTCCACCAGAGAATAGCATTTATTGTTTCTCTCACTCCTGGGAGAATAAAACAATATATATTCTGGTATCAGACATATACTCATTTTTGTTTTGCTTTGTTTTGTTTGTTTGGGTTTATTTTTGCTTTTCTAGATTTGTAGGTTTCTTAAGTAATGTTCCAAGTAGATAATTCGTTAGCTGATAATTGATAGAACCTTCTTTTTGTTGTAGCACGACTCAAAGTGACCCTTTGAACAAAAGACTTGAAGTCCCTCCACAACTATTGATATTTATCAAAGTTCCTAAGGTTTCCTGAGGCATGTCATTTTGAAAGTGATTGCCACTCCTGCTTCCAAGACAGAACCTTAGAGCAATGTAAAATCATTGCTATTTAGCAATGTCTTTACAACGTCCTTCTACCCTTCATTTCAAGAAATTAAAAAAACTAAAAAACCAAAATTCAAATCCATTGCTGTTGAGTCAACATTGACTCATACCTAATATTTCAGCATGTTTTCAGAGCCTGTAAGTTGTACAGCGTTAGATTGCCCTTTTTCTCTGAAGGAGCAACTGGTAGATTAGGACCTTATACCTTTGGGTGCACAAGGCCATTTGGCAGTGTAACTAGTCCATTAGAATTCCCTTCTCAACAAATTAGGTTTACCATCAAAACAACTTGTAATGCCTACTAACATAGATTCTATTCAAAGCATGGGCACTTTTGATCTGCTGTTGGTATATGCTATCAAGTTGACTATAACTCATAATAATCCTATGCACAATAACTCTGCATCTTGCTCTATTCTGTGCCAATTTCACTGTCTCTGACACCCCTACCCTCACTACCCCAGTTATTGTGTCAATCCATCTCATCTGGAGTTTTTCTCTCCTGCGTTGTCCCTTATACCCTTCCAAGCATTATATTCTTCTCCAAAGATTGGTTCCTCCTGGTTACATGCCCAAAGTATGTGAGATGAAGTCTCAAAATCCTTGCCTCCAAGGAGCAGCTCAGTTTCACCTTCTTCAAGACTGACCTGGTAGTCAGTCCTCTTGGTAGTCCATAGTTATGTTCAGTACTCTTCTCTAGCACCACAACTAAAAAGCATCAATTCTTCTGTCATTTTTAGTCATTGTCTAGCTCTTTGATGCATAGCAAGTAATTGTGAACACCATAACCTTGATAAGGCACACCTTAGTCTTTAGGGTGACATTTTTGCTCTTCAGCACTCTGGAGGGGTCCCTGACAGCAGATTTTCCTAATGCAATTAGTCTTTTGATTTCTTGATTGCTAGTGCAGAGAGTGTTGATTGTGGAGCCAAGCAAGCTGAAATTATTAACAATCTCAGTCTTGTTTAGTGTTTATAATCATCTGGCATGTATCTACTTATTCTCTTACTAACTAAAAAAAAAAACACCCCAAAACCCACTTTCCTTTTTATAATATTCCTACCCTCTTTTGGATAGTCTAGAACCATGCCTGTTATGATATCTGAAATGTAGACAAAATATGTTTAACTTTTCAAAGTTATTCAAGTAGTCTTTGTGCTGATGTCAGGCCTGCTAAATATTCAAAGACACTTTGAGTGTTTAGTGTTGAAATCCCAAATGCTCTGTTTGCATCCCCCAAATCTGGACACAATAACAAGGTTGAAACTCAGGTTTAAGAACCGTTCTGCCAATTGCTGGACATTCCACCTGTGCTCCAGTTGTTCTACCCACTTCATTATAATAATTCAAGAAATTTTGTTATAAAATCAAATGTACTTAATAACCTGAAATAAACAAATGTAAACTACTGTCATTTTTACTGGTAATTGTAGTCTCATGTTCTTTTCCATTACTCATCAACTAGGTTTGAAATTGATATGTACTATGATGACATTTATATGTTGGTTTTTATAATACATTATTCATATTTATTACTATATTTGTTGTTGTTTAGGTTTTGGCTTGAATATTTTTAGTTTTCCCCATTTCTTGCTGTGATTTTAGCATAATTTACAGAAAACTTGGATATTTATTCATTCATTGTTGTACCTTTTCCATCCTATCCCTCAGTTCACTATTTTTTTAAATAAAATATTGATTCATTGTTACATAATGTATTGTAACTGTTGTTATGTGCCATTGAGTCATCTGAGACTCTAACTCTGTGTACAATAGCTCTGGACCCTGCCCTATCCTGAGCCAATCTCACTATTTCCAACAGACCTAATATGCTAGTCCATTGATTTTTGGCTATATTGTTATGCAGAATTTACTGAACATCAACAAAGTGCATTAAAAAGTTCAAGTGAAGAATAGAATTGGAGATCCAAAATCATAATGGCCTTCTCCCCTAAGGAGGAGATACTGTTCTCTTTTTTACAAAATTTCTTGAATTTACATCTACAACTTTTGTTAGCCATGAGTATTACCAAACGTGTGTGCAATATCAGAACCTACAGAACAGCTTTGCTGGAAATATATGGGATATAAGCTGCTCTGGTGACACATTGTTGAAAGTACTCAGTTGCTCACTGAGAGTTTTTGGATTTAAAGCCACCAAGCAGCTCCATGCAAAAAATCCCCTGTAGTCCTCATCCTAAAGATTATGGCCCAAGGAAACTCTACTGGGGTAGTTCCATTTCATCCTGTGGGGTTGCTGTGAGTCAGAATTGACACAACATAAAGGACATATGTAGCTGGACTAGTAGAATAGATACAAAAGAGTAGCTAAATGGGATGTTGTTTTGCTTTTAGTGGGGTAGGTGGTTTCTAAATGAAGGTCATATATTTTGAGACTGAACAGAATTCTAGTTTATATGAATTTTCACTCTCAAGCTTCCGAACAATATAGAAGTTGATGGGAAGGGTAAAGGTAGAGGATTGAGAGGGAATTCTTTGGTGTGCATACAATGCGGAGGAGAAATGGGGCTTTGACCTATCCTTGACAGTGTAAACACACTGCCCTGTTCCAAGGATAGGGAAGAGAATTGATAGTGTATCGTAACACTTTTTAGACAGTTTTTGCTGTCTCACATTGAGAATATAACTTAGTCACACTAGGGAATTAGCAGTAGAACTCTTCCTTCTCTGTATGGGAACATCAGCAGTTGTGAGCGTGGATAAATCTCATGGTCCACAGTAATTACACTGATAGGGAGAATGGTATACAGAAAGATAATGACAGTGATTGTGATGAGAAGACTCTGTGGAGTTTACATTGTGTATGAACTATGTTAAGTACTTTGTATCTCTTAATTCACTTGATTATCATAATAGTTGAATAAGATAGCCTTGTTAATCTTCCTTTTCCACAGAAGAAAACTAGTAATCAACAGCTAGTAATTAAGTAGCAGAACCAGAATTCAAACATACCTATAAATATTTTGCTTAGACTCAAAATTGCCAGGTATGCTCCTGCACAGTAGGCTATAGAGAGTTACACTGCTAACCCTAAATGCAACAACTCTGTGGTGGTTTGAATCCATCAGCAACTCCAAAGAAGAAAGATGGATAATCTCTTCCAGAGTGACTTTAAGCCTCCAGAAAACCCACTGGAGGGTCAGCTGTGAGTTAGGTCCGACTCAAAGGCAATGAGTGCATGGGTGCATGGCATTCTATTTTAGAGAGTACTCACTGAACTAGACAAATTGCATTGGGAAAATCTGCTTTCAGGGACCACTCCAGAATACCAAGGAGCAATGATGTCACTCTGGAGACTAAGGTGTGACTGACCAAGGCCATGGTCTTTGCAATTACTTGCTGTGCATCAGAGAGCTGGACAATGAATAAAAATTATGGGGAAAATATCAATGCTTTTGAGTTTTGATGCTGGAGAAGAGTATCAGATATACTATGGACTGACTGCTAAGAGAACAAACATGTCCAGTCTTGAGAGGGTGAAACCAGAGTACTCTTTGGAAGTAAGGATTTTGTAGCTCCATCCATGCTTTGGGCATGTTTCTAGGAGGGACCAGCCCTTGGAGAGGGACATCATGCCTGGAAGGATGGAGGGGCAGCACAAGAGAGGAAGACACTGGATGAGATGGAATGATTGACTCAGTGACTAGGATAATGATGTAGTTATGTTGGAGACAATGAAATTGGCTCAAGATAGAGCAGGTTTCACAGCTGTTGTACATAGGGTGGCTATGAGTTACAAGCAATTTGATGGCACATAATAACAATCACGAACACTGGACTAGGGTAGAAATGAGGATAGGTTGTATGTATGTATGTTGTGACATTTAGAAGCTAGATAACACAGAAACCCATTGGTTGTTCTTAGTAATGACCCCTACTTGATTATAACAAGGATTAAGTTGAAATATTAAATATATATGCAGTACTGTGGCTGACTCAGAGAAGAATGGGAATCTAGAACACTTGATCGTTCTAATGC
>NW_006399782.1:18800241-18824480 GCF_000299155.1 Elephantulus edwardii | reverse complement strand
GGAGTGACAGTGCAGGAGGGGAAGGCCCTCTATGAGGTGGATTGATTCAGTGACTGGGGTAATCGGGATGGGAATGTCAGAGACAGTGCGAGTGGCACAGGACAGAGCGGAGTTTAGGGCTGTTGTACATAGGTCACTATGAGTCACAAGCGACTTGACGGCACATAACAACAACAACAACAACATGCAGTACATTAATTATAAGACAGAGAAGCAATTCTCCAGAGTCAAGGGAGGACACCCCGCTAGTTAGCTGAGTAGAAACTGTTAGTTTCCTAGCTTGCTTATCAAACACAGTGTGACATACAATACCTTAACAAGAAGTACAAATAAATGTATGTTTTGGCTTTTTGTTTGTTTGTTTGTTTTTTTAGTATCTATTGAGTGTAAACACTGAAATGGCAATAACTGGGAACTTCAACTTCTGTATTTCTTCTACAAGTAGTAATTGAACATCTCTGTGTGCCAGTCGCCATTCTAGAAACTTGGGGTTCAACAGTAAACAAAATAAACAAGTCTTAAGAATACCATTGTATCAGAGTAGACCCATAGCAGTCCCTCTAGCGGGTTTCCAGAGACAGATTACCCACCTTCTCCCGTGGGGTAGCTGGTGGCCTTGAACTGCATGCCTTTGGAATTGCAGCATAGCTTCTTGCCACTAGGCCACGAGATTTCCCATTTTGATTGCAATACACTCTTATGTGCCTGACTTCATGGGACAGAAAGCCCACAACTCTATAAGAGAGAGAGAGGGAGCGAGCGAGCGCACTCTTTTGGATAAATTGCATTTTTCTCTAAAAGTAATTTATGTTGGTTTCCCTATGCCACCTCATATTCTTTTTGAAGTAAGCTGGCTATTCAGTATAAATGAATCATAAATGAAAGTCAGTTGAAAATTCTTGCCATGGTGTGAGGAGTTACTATTACTTTGCCAGTTTCTTATTTGCAGTGTTTGGTAATCTTATAAATTCTTAGTCATTAAGTATAACTTGCCCTCTTTTTTTTAAGAAAAAAGTGGATCTTTTTAAAAATTATTATTATTTTATTTGTGTGTGTGTGTGTGTGTACTGTCAAATCGGATCTGACTTGTACAGGAGGAGATTGTCCCTCCTTTCCCGGCAGAGCATCTGGTGGATTTGAACTGTGTGCCTCTGGGATTGCAGTGCAGCTTCTTGCCACTAGGCCGCCAGAGCTCCCCTATACTTTGCCCTCTTATGCTGTGCCATTCATTAGACTAGAACAGATCTCTTTTGCTATCACTTAGCCAAATTTTCCCAAATCACTTTTTGTGCCTCAATTTCCATTAGAGAATTCCTTAGTCATGATAGTATCCGTGTTCACATATGATCAGCAACTCGGGCTTTTAACTAAATTCAGAATCAGAATTTTATTAAAAGATTAGGAAAAATACTGGCAAAGGCACTAAAGTTTCATCTATTCTGCCTACATCCTGTTCTCCTGTCATCCTTACTCATTTGTTAGATCTTCAAAACAAAATGAGTGTTTATGTATGCTGGCTGTGCCTGTTTGTCTTTTAAATGACATTTCTATCAGTATAAAATCCTGCACAGGAACTTCATCTATAAGGACAGGATTAAGTTGCCTCATGTTCCTTCTCTCCCATAAAGGACATTTGAATGGATTTCTGATCTTGGATAGGATCAAGGAAAATCCAGATGCCCCTTGTGTTGGCCTGCAGCCTTTTAAATTTCCTGAGGCTTTAGAGGTGTGTCCTTTCTGTGTGGGTGTGGGAAGGTTCTGGATCGTCTTTGGCTGGCCAGAAGCCTCTTCCTGAGAACCAATGAAAGCCTGAACTGTGGGCCTGCAGCCTTTTAAAATACATTAGGGCCTGACGGCCTGGTTGTGGTTGTTTTTGGAATGAACACCCCTAAGTGGTACAGCACTTTTCTGTAATTTCTCTGTATTCAGGTAACTTTGGGTTTTTGTTATATTGAATGTTGTGCCGTTGGTCTGTCAAGTACCATAATGGTTACACATACATAATGGTTGACAGTATCTGGTTGTTGTTGTTTTTGTTATGTGCCGTCAAGTTGCTTGTGACTCATAGTGACCTATGTACAACAGCCCTAAACTCTGCTCTGTCCTGTGCCACTCGCACTGTCTCTGACACTCCCATCCCGATAACCCCAGTCACCGAATCAATCCGCCTCATAGAGGGCCTTCCCCTCCTGCGCTGTCACTCCACCCTCCCAAGCATAATGTCCCTCTCCAAGGATTGGTCTCTCCTTACAACATGTCCAAAGTATGTCAGGCAAAGCGAAGCCTAAGAATCCTTGCCTCCAAGGAACCACCCAGTTAACCTTTCCAGGACGAATCTGTTTGTTTTCCTAGCAGTCCATGGTACCCTCAGTACTCTTCTCCAGCACCAGAGCTCAAAGGCATCAATTCTCCTTCTATCCTCCTTGGTCATTGTCCAACTCTCTGATGCATAACAAGTGATTGCAAAGACCATGGCCTATATCAGACGCACCTTAGTCTCCAGAGAGACACCATTGCTCTTCAGTACTTTGAAGAGGTCCCTAACAGCCGACTTTCCCATGGTAGTGCGCCTTTTAATTTCCTGGCTACTAGTGCCAAGAGTGTTGACTGTGGAGCCAAGCAAACTAAAGCTGTGTACAATCTCAATCTCTTCACCATGCATCCTGATGCTGCCAATTGGTCCAGTGGTGAGAATCTTTGTCTTCTTGACATTGAGCCTCAATTCATATTGGAGGCTGCAGTCCTTGACCCTCTGCAGCAAACACTCAGGTCCTCCTCAGTTTCAGCAAGCAGGGTTGTGTCATCTGCATAACGCAGATTGTTGATAAATCGTCCACCAATCTTTGCCCCACATTTCTCCTCATAGAGCCCAGCCTCCTGGATAATCTGTTTTGCATACAGGTTGAAAAGGTATGGAGACAGGACACATCCCTGGTGTATGCCCTTCCCAATTTTGAACCATACAGTGTTCGCTTGCTCTGTTAGCTAACAGATTAAGACAGGCTTGGAAGCAGGAATGACATCCACTTCCTAAACATACCTGTGGAAACTCTGTGAACTTAGAGAAAGGACAATAGTTATACAACAAGGTTAAAGTCTTTTGTTTATGGGTTAGTACAAGATGGCACTTAACAACAACAACAACAACAATATATATTGCCACACCCTTGTCTTTAATTTTGGACTTCCATTGGCTCGACTCTTTATGATGGCACTTTTATTTTGGTTGAGGATCTGTGTGGATTTTTTCATTGTTTAAGACATTTGTTTAGAGTTAACAAGTCCTCCAGGAGGACACTTGCATTTAAGGCCAAGCCCTTGTCTCCATTTTGGAAATTGGGTGAAGCACTGGACTCTGTGAGATAGGCTCACAGAGGTTGAGGGTCATTGTGGAATGTTCTTATTTTTTTCTTCCTTTTTATTACTAAAACCTCTTGTTTAGAGTCAACATAACCTCCTGGAGGGCTCTTATATTTAGTATATCGGCTCTGAGGGATTATCTTTTAAGTCTTTCTTCTACGTCGTACAGCACTCTTCTGTCAATTTGCTGCGCTGAGGTAATCTGGGTTTGCTCTGATGCTGAACCTTGTACCACTGGGGACTCAAATGTCATAATGGCTGCCCATGGTGGACAGTGTTTGGTGGAGCTCCCAGTTTTAAGACAAATTGGAAAGCAAGAGTGGCATCCACGTCCTAAAGTACATGCCTCTGTAAACTGTATGACCTTGGAGAAATGATAGTTATAGAAAGGCCTCAGGTCTTTTGTTTATGGAGTTGCTATGAGTCCTGTGCAACTCGATGACAATCAACAACAACAACAACTGTGGATTACTTTAATAGTTGGATGCTTTCCCTAATATGTATGACCATGGTGTGCACTATGCTTAAAATTTCTTTTTGTAGTCATTTGCTCTTAACTCTGACTCATGGCACCTTTATGCATAACAGACCCAAACCTGGCTCAGTCCTGTGTCATCTTCATGGTCATGGTATGTTGGAGTTCTTTGTTGTGACTATGATGGCAATCCATCTTACTTAGGTATTTTCCTCATTCTAACTCACGTCTGTTTTGCTAAACATGATGTCCTGTTCCAGGAATTTTTGTCAATGACATGTCTTACCATCTTCACTTCCAAGGAACAACACTGGTTTCATTTCTTCCCAGACAAATTTCCTTGCACTTGAACTCTGGAAGTTCATGGTATAGTCTTTGACAAAATAAACAGATATTTGCCAGATTTTGTATATCTCCATCAACACTTTAATATAATTCCTTTATGGATCTCACAAGATTCTGATAACACAAAAATTGCAATGTGGTAAAGAAAATGTTGCTTAAGTTATCTCTAGTTCTTCAATTTTGACCCTCAAAAATCCCATTTTACTCCATCAAATTAATGGTGTTTTGGCTTAATATTTTGTCAGAAGGAAAAACCCGTTTATGTTAATGATTTTTAAAAGCATTTCTATTTCAATGATTTTTCTGAAAGATCTCTATGTCTTAGAATAGCATTATTTATAGTTATGAAAGGTAGCTACAGGGCCAAGTTTCCCCTTTCTTTAGAAGTTGAGGTATTCCCATGATAATGGAGAAAGTTAAATGCATTGAGGTGTACCAGGTAACGAATGATCCTATTTTTAGTTCTAAATGTTGGATATTTATAGATTTTTTTCCAAAGAGTACTTTTGTAGCATAATGAATGCAAATTTCTGATCATTTTAGAATGAATCCTAAATTGCGAAATACAGAACGAGGCTATGGGCATAATTTTTTATGAATGATCCGGGAAGCATCAAAAGAATATAGAAGGTATCTGAAGAGAAGAAAATGGAACGTGAGGGAACTGGGCCATGAGTGTCTCTCTGAAAATGCCAGAGAAAATGAGAATAGCACAGCCTGTCACCATTCCAGAATAGAAAGCAGATAAAGAGCTGGTAGCCCAGCCCCTACCCAGCCTATGATGCCTCTAGAGACACACCAGAAACAAGATACTCTTTTATTTTTTATTGGCTCAAAGACTTTGCTCACTATTTTGGTACCTGAGTTTGTTAGGGAAATAAGTTGGAGAATGGGAGGGGCAAAGAAATCACCCATTGCGAATACAGGTTTTAGCTCCACAGTCCCAAGGCACAATTCCTCAATTAGGCCAGGCTCTGGTTTCACTTCAACAACACAAATTCAAGATATCTCTGCTTTCCTCAATAATGCAGCAAAGTTTGCCTCACAGTGGTTATAAGGCAGTTTCACCTTAATTATCTGGCAAGAACAGCAAAAACCTTATCTCAGGGACCTCTGGTTATACCTTGCCACAGTTTCTCCACAGCAATGCCTCAGTCTTGTTACTTTCATCAGCAGGGTTTCACCACCAGGGTCTTGCTCCAGTCTCAAGTCATGCCACTCAGTATGAGAAATACTCTCTCTGTCTTATCCTAGCCCCACAATAGTTGATAATTTGCAAGATCATATGTCTGCAGTTAAGGTATTTGGAGACCAGAAGAAGCTTAATGAAAGTTCATGTAAACAAAAGCCAATGGTGATGAATGATGAAGTTCAAGCTGCACTGAAGACACTGGTAAGAAATAAAGCCCCAGGAATCGATGGAATACCAGTTGCCATGTTTCAAGTAGCAGATGCAACACTGGATGTACTCACTAGTTTATTCCAGGAAATTTGGAGGACAGTTATCTGGCCAACTGACTGGAAGAGAGCCATATTTTCTTCCATTTCCAAGAAAGGTGATCTAACTGGATGTAGAAATTAGTGAGAACTATCATTAATATCTCAGACAGACAAAATTTTATTAAAGATTATTAAAAAATAGATACAACATTGACATGGAACTGCCAAAGGTTCAAGATAGTTTTAGAAGTGGTTACAGCACTAGAGATACCATTACAAAAGTTAGATTGATACTGGCTGAAAGCAGAGAGTACCAGAAGAATGTCTATTTGTGTTTTATTGACTAGGCAAAGGCATTTGACTGTTTGAATCACGACAAATTGTGGTTAATATTGAGAAGAATGGGAATCTCAGAACACTGAACTGTGTTCTTATGGAATCTATTCCTATACTAATAAGCTGTTGTCTGAACGAAGCAAGGGAACACTGCATGGTTTAAAATCATGAAGGGTGTGCATTAGGGTTTTATCCTTACTCCATACTTATTCAGTCTATCTTCTGAGCAAATAATTTGTGAAGCTGGACTCTATCATGAAAAATGTAGCATCAGGATTGGGGGAGATTCACCAACAACCTGTGTTATGCAGGTGACACAACTTTGTTGCTGAAAGTGAAGATGATATGAAACACTGTAGAACACGAAGGATTACAGCCTTCAGTTTGGATTATATCTCAACATCAAGAAAGCTAAGGTCCTTCCTACAGGACCAACAGTCAATATTATCATGCTATTTTCTTGGAAAAAGACATTATGTTTAGAAAAATAGAGGGTCAGTGAAGAAGAGGAATACCCTCAAAGAGATGTATGGACTTTAGCAATGAGCACTAATCTATCAGAGATGATGAAGATGATAAAGACGATAAAGGACAGGGCAGGGTTCAGGCTGGTTCATAGAGTCACTGAGTTGTACTTGACTCGATGGCACCTAACAACAGCAACAAACCACTGGTTATGTCCATGAGTTTGAATATGCAAGCAACTGCTTGTCTCTGGCTTTCTTTTCTTTTTTTTTATTCTTAAATACACATGGAAATTATTTCTCTTTTCACCAGATGGAAATTTGATTAAGTAATTTGATTAATTTCCAATAAGTTTAATACAATGATGTCTTCATCATCTTTATCCAACCCATACAAAATTTTAGCATTTTATTTCAGGGGAAAAAAAAAAGATTTCATTTGCTTTGGTTTCCTTAATTAAAACAATAAAGATTTTTTACTGAGTCTACTGGATGATTTCTGGTCTCTTTGGGTTCAAATGTCTTCTGTGACTGTGTTGAGCTCTTCCATTTTAGGTCAAAGTGACTTGATGCCGGGAAGCTACTCCCTAAAGCCAGTCTGGTGATGGTGCTCCTCATCTTTATGTCTTTCAGCACCTACACAAATGCATCACTCACAGTTATGTGAAGGGGATTTTGCAAGAGAAAAAGAGTTATCCTTTAAGCAGTATATAGTCAATGGCAGACACAGAAAAAGAGAGAATCCAAACAAATACACAGTTGTTGTTGCATACCCTCAAGTCAAAACTGATCCATAGCTGATCTTCTGGTGTGTTTTCAGAGGCAGTTGATTGCACAGGAGGAGATTGCCCCTCATTCTCCCAGTATCCAGTCCTGTCTGGTTTAAGACCTAGTTTGTTGTTGTTGTTGTTGTTGATTGCCGTGGAGTTGAGGTAGACTCTGACTCTATGAACAAAACCTAATGCCTTTCCACAGCTATCTTTGTTTCTCCAAGTTCATAGAGTTTCCAGAGGCATGTGGTTTAGACAGTGGATGCCACTCCTGCTTCCCAAACTGTTTTACAACTGGGAGCTCCACCAAACACTGTCCACAAAGGGAAACCATTCTGTTATTTGATATCCCCAATGGCACAAGGTTCAGCATCATGGCAAACTCAGGTTACTTCATACAGCACATTGGCAAAGAGTGATGTGCAAAGTGGAAGAATGTTCCTCCAGTTATAACAGCACTGGTCTCATTTAGCAGTGGTTAAGTGTTGTCAAGTCAAATATGACTCAGAGTAAGCTTTGCACAAAAGACCTGAACTCTTTTCTGTCATTAACATAATTTCTGTACATTGATAAGAGAGTTTGTAGAGTTTCCAGAGGCATCTAGTTTAGGAAGTGAGTGCCACTCCTGTTTCCCAGCATGAATCAGTCTGGAAGCTCATCCAACCATTGTACATAATGGGTAACCATTATGGTATTTGACACAACTATGGGATAGTGTTCAATATCACAGAAACTCCAAGTAGTTCAGTACAGCAAATAGACAAATTATTGCTGTGTCTTTGAAAGAATATTCTAAAATTAATAAATTTGGCCTGAGGGGAGAAAAAGAACAGAAACACACAACAAACATGACCCAAGAAACTTCCCTTATGTGACTCTCATCAAGACGAGACCACATAGGTGCTAGCTAGCTAGCCAACTCCTAGAAGTGGAGGGAGACTCCAAGTGCCGAGCTCCCAGGCCAGCCCACTGACCATCATCTCACCAATAATTTTAAAGCCACAACCTCCAGCAGGGCTCCACCCTTACTCTTAGTCTAAGGCTCAAGGGCCACTTATTTTTGAAGGGAGAAGAAGAACAGTAACACACAACAAAAAGGACCCTAGAAACTTCCCTTGCCTGACATCATCAAGATGTAACTACCATCGAGACAACATAATTTAGAATGTAAAAAAAAAAAAGTCTTGATATCCTTGTCTAATCACTGATATCTGTCCTTTCCTTAGTTTGATTCCCCTTTCTCTCTTTTCATTTTGCTCTTCTTTTCTCACTACCTGAAATAATTGTTTTATTTGTCTTTTCCCATCTCTTCCTTAATCACATTTTTCTAAATTTCCAATAACGTGCGCTGTGGTCCAGCAGTTTCTCCAGGATGAGCTGCACTGTGCGCCATAGGAGTACTCAAGCGGTTCTTTGAGTATGTCTATCCGAATACCCAGCTCCTGTACGATTCCCTTCACTACTCTCTCCTAACTCTGGCTCTTGGTAGTTCTCTCCTGTCATGTCCACACCTTTGCTCTCTTCTCTTTATTGTTCAGGTGAGGCTTGTCTCACAGTATTCCATCCAGGTCCAATCTAAATCTTTCTAAACAGCCATTTAACATTACAAGGTGTGCACAGAAGCTTAAGTGCTGGCCAAACCAGTGGGTAGTCTGACACATTGAGTGTGACAAAGGAAGGGACTATTTCCTTACGTATATATAGTTTCTTTAGGTCAAATGGAAAGTATTTTAATAACTTACATTTTCCATTTTCTTTGCTAATGCATTTAAAGAAAAAGTAGGAGCCTAGAAGTGGAGATTTTTAGATATAGGGTGTTATCAGCACACCTGAAATCACTGACATGTTTATTTTCATAAAGAATAATGGATACTAACCTAGTTTTACCTCCTTTGTATTAAAGGCCCTTGTGGCATCGATGCCCAAGTGCAACTGTCCTATTCCATAAGACAGTGCCTCATTCAGAAAACCTGGGATCAAGTGAAATAAGTTAACAGCATCTTGGCTCTGTGCTCCATTTACAACTGTTAATTTAACAGGGTTATGCTCTCATCTCTGAGCAGAGAGCTCCTGGCAGAGACAGCTGCTCTGATGCCCCAGATTGTGCTGTATGTGTCCCAGCAGGAGACATCAAGAGCAGCAGGATAGCCAGCAAGGTGGTAGTGCATCAGAGAGCAGGGCAATGTCACAGCATGGTACTTGGGAGAAGGAAGTGGAGCAGGTCTCACCAAAGTGTGCTTCGTTTACTTGTTTCTTCTTTGTATGGATAAGGGATTGTTAACGGAGAAGAAAGAAATACTTGTGTGGAATTTTACTGAGAAATTTGCTATATTCCTGCTTTTGGCTTTCACGTGCAGTCTGCTTGCAAGAATACTTTCTTGGATCCACTAGCATGTGGATAAGCCCTAAGCTGCCATGACCTGTATGCGTGTCCACAGGATGATTAGCAGGATCTGGGTCACTGGGGCAGAGCTGATATGACAGGAGGAAAACAGATCGCCGTGCTGGCCTGCTGTGGCCTACCTCCTAAACTGGAGCACTTTTCAGGGCCAGGACCAAGCCTGGGCCGAGCACCAGACTTTATACATGATAAGCACACAGAACCACACAAAACTATTTGTCTTTAAAATGAGCATTGTTGAATGGAAGACTGTAAGAGGGCAAGATTGTGTTATTAATTGGTGCATTTTCTCCAATGTCTAGAACAATATTTAGATAGTAGTGGCGGTGTTATGTACCTTTGAGATACTTAGCAAGAGGAAGAACCTGAATTCAAGTACACTAGGGACATTTTCTTGGTGATCACATATAAGCGGTACTCAGGCAGCAGTTGTCCTTATTATATACCATCAAGTCAGAACAGAATCATAGCTGAAGCTGACCATCGAGTGTTTTCAGAGACACTAAATCACTTGAGAGGAGCTTGATAATCTTTTTTTCTCCTGCAGAGTAGCTGGTGTATTAGAACTGTGTGGCTTCGGGTGGTGCATCTCCTTACCAATAGACTCCAGGGCTCCCTATTTAAATAGTAAGAACTCAAAAGTTAAATGAAAGATTATCAGTAACTATGTTGGGGCTCCAGCATAAACAGTGGAGACATGTAGAATGTCCTGTACTTTCACATAAACATCTTTCTATGACTGTATCCTCTACTGCTATTTTGATATTGTCATGTTCAAACATGCCATTTACAGCACATATAGTACTGTTAACTGTTGCCATCAAATGATGACAAAAAATACATTCTAGTTTCTTATCTTTAGTACTTTGATCATTTTACTGAAGGAACTGATGAATTATGAAACTAATATTTGGGTTAATAACAACAAAGTGCCTAGATGTCCTTCTTTCAAAGAGGAAGTTTTCTTTAATTTTTTTTTTCAACTTAAGAGAAAGGATTGGTTTTTTTAAATTGTAATTTTGAAGATTTGGTATATACTAGTGATGCTGGACTACATAAGAGGAATATCTGTATGTCATTTTGTGGCCAGTATTACAAGTTATAACATTCTAGATAAGTCTCTCATAACCACCAGGCCCATGTGTAATTAAATATTACTTTGTTGAAGTTTCTGTTTAAAACATTTAACTCTAATCCACAATAATGTTCCTTTTGGTGTATAAATATTTCTTTAGATTTTTCTAAAACGTGACTCATATATTATTTGTCCTTTTGTGACTGACTTATTTTAACTCAGCATAATGTCCTCCAGGTTCATCCATATTATGTGATTATATTGTCTTAGAATTCTTTTATTGAAACACAGGACAAATATAATTTTAATCACCTAGGTACTTTTTAAAAAAATCACTGGCTGAATTTTGACAATAAAGAGCCATTGAACTAGAGAAAGGAAATATAAAATAATTCCAGTGATTTTGGAAAGCTGAAAAAGAATGTGTTCTCCACTAAACTCTCTATCATGGAGTGAGTGGAGTCTTGGTTTCAACTTCTGAGGAGTTCCTGATTTCTCAGCTCCAAGTACAGTAAAGAAAAGAGCATCACTCCTTTATTATTTCCTCTTTTTCTCCTCCCCCCCCAAAGGTTGAAAAAAATGATGAGGACCAAAAGATTGAACAAGATGGCATCAAACCAGAAGATAAGGCTCACAAGGCCGCCACCAAAATTCAGGCTAGTTTCCGTGGACACATAACAAGGAAAAAGCTCAAAGGCGAGAAGAAGGGTGATGCCCCAGCGGCTGAGGCCGAAGTGACCCAGAAGGATGAAGCCCCTGTTGCTGATGGCGTGGAGAAGAAGGAGGGAGACGGCCCCGCCGACGCGGCCCCAGCCACTGGCCCCAAGTCTGAAGCAGGCGACGGCCCTTCTGAGGAGAAGAAGGCGGAGAGCGCCCCTGATGCTACTACAGAGCAGGGAGCAGCTCAGGCAGAGGAGAAGGCCGGTTCTGCGGAGACAGAAAGTGCCACTAAAGCTTCCACTGATAACTTGCAGTCCTCCAAGGCCGAAGATGCCCCAGCCAAGGAGGAGCCTAAACAAGCCGACGTGCCTGCTGCTGTCACTGCTGCTGCTGCCGCCACCCCTGCTGCAGAGGACGCTGCTGCCAAGGGAACAGCTCAGTCTCCCACGGAGACTGCCGAGAGCAGCCAAGCCGAAGAGAAGATAGGTGAGTGCGCACCAGGGCGCGGATGCAGCGGGCGGGTGGGCCAAGGGTCTGTTTAGAAGGCTGCGCCATCTGGACTAGCAAGTGAAAGAAAAAAAATGCTTGGAAAGTGTTTTCAGAAGCCAGTGGAAAACCATTTGCCACTGAGTTGTTGTTGTTGACTTTTGGTGACTCCATGTGTCAGACAGAACTGTGCGCCCCAAAGTTTTCAGTGGCTGATTTTGTTTTGAGAAGTCTATCAACCAGTCCTTTCTTCCAAGTAAACATTTGTTGCACCCTGAGACTCCCAAAGCAGAGGAATCTGTGCTTTATTCCCCCAAGTGATGGGACTAAAGCTTAAATGACATTCCCCAAGTATTTCCAAACCTAAAATAAAACTTCAGGCAGATCTGGAGCCAGAGAGATCTGCTTGTTAATGAATTAAAATATGCAATCCAACTAGAATCAAATCCTTGTTTGATTACAAGTGTTGTGCTGGACACAGTCAGGTACCTAATTACGAATTCTACCTATATTTTATGGGTTGTTTTTGTTGTTTACTGTGGAGTCTGAATGGATTTTCAGAGGCAGTTTAATCAAGTGGGAAGAGATTGCTCAATTTTCTCTAACAAAGCAGCTGATGGATTTGAACTGTGTGCCTTTGGGGGTGCAGCACAGCTTCTAACCACTAGGCCAACAAAGCTCCCTATTTTATGGGTAGGAATTAGTTAAAGTTATTCTTTTGCTATCAGAAGAATCGCCTAGTACAAACATAGCCAACTCTCTTTGGATCCAGATTATTCGGTTTGTGAATTGCCAACAGGAAAAACATAATCTGAGACCACCTTTCTCTCTTTTACAATATGTTTCTGGGCACTCTCCCCACCATCAATTGGAATGTGGTTTGTGTATGTATGCAAACGCTCAGCGAATGTTAATTGTAACATTATTCAGGGTCAAACATAATTAGGAAAATAAGTCTGTTGATGCTGCCAACAACAAAAGAAAAATTCCAAATATAGAACATGTTGTGAAGTCAAACATAAATTATCATTGTATTATTGAAGACACGACTTTCTAAGTATACAGATGCGTAATTGAGGGTTGACTGTGATGATAAAAACATACTTGATTCTCTCTTCTAGTTGATGCCATAACTAGAAAGCAAGAATGTTTTTGCTATTATTGCCCCCTCCCCCCCAAAAAAAACCTGTGCAAAATTGGAAAAAGAACTCTCACCAGAGCAAGAGAAATATGTCAGACTTTTACTTCTAGAGACTGGACCCCTCCCTTAACCCATCCCATTCACAGGAGTGAATGATACCGATAGTCTTCAGAGACTTTCTGTCATCTAGCCTGATCCATAAATCCCTCCAATCCCAAAGATCTTTAAAGATAAAGATCTCAATGCCTTTAGAACTTTAACTCATGATATACCCAAGAGTCAAAATTTGGACTAGGTCAGAGTGAGCCCTTGAAACAGGACTCTTCATAAGAATAGTCTGGGAAATGTTTTGGCAGGTGCATAATAAGTTTGAAAAATGTAGATAAAGCTTTGCCTCACATACTTTGAGCATGTTGCCTGGAGAAGCTATTGCTTGGAGAGAGATGTCATGCTTGGAAAGGTAGAAAATTGGGAAAGGAGAGGAAGACCCTCAACCAGGTGGATTGATACAGTGACTGCTGTGATGGGCTCTTGGGTGTCAGGAAGTGTGAAGATGGGACAGGATAGAACAAGGTTCAGATCTGTCGTTCAAAGGGTTTTTATGGATTGTACTTGACTTGATGATACTAACAATAATAACCACCACCCCTAAATTCCATAAGTTAAGAAGCTAGAATGTATTATTATTTTTGGCACACACATTGTTGCCTTTAAATTGATTTCAACACATGGTATCACCATGTATACAGAGTAGAATAGATATTTGAAGACTATGACTTTTAAGCAGAATGCAAGGTCTTAACTTCTGAGTTGCCTCTGGTAGGGTCTAAACTGTTCTTTTTTTGATGGTAATCCACCCAGAGACTGACTTAGGAAAGTCACAAACTTCTTCCACTAGTAATTCATTTTAATTTTTATTCTAACTATACCTACCCCAGAGGCCAGACCTTGAGGTTAAGAAGATGGAAATTTTCTCCCAGAAAAGGTAAGGCATGTGTTTAAAAATGAGCTTTTGATTTTAATTTAGTCATCAAAACAAACACTGTTTGCTGCTTTCTTTAGGTCCAAGTTTAGATTAGATGTGATGGTTAGATTAGATGTGATGGTTCAGCATCACTTTTCATATGAACTGGCCACTATATTATGCCATTTTCACAGATTTTTTCACATTTAATCCTTTCAATTTTATCACTTAAGTAAATCACTTAATGATGTAAAGTATTTGGAGTTACCTGACCATTTCATAGTAATTAGATCTGAAGCTGTATCTATAGGCAGAAAGACTTGAAGTGGTTTTAGGTAATTGTTAAGGTTTGAGTGAATATAAATACTGTCAGAATTAGTGAAAAGTCAAAACATAGTCTTTTAAAAGGAAATCTCATTTTATTATTTTTTTAAGTTTTGACAATCCTAATTGAATTTAAAAATATTTTTCATAGTGACTGTCCCATGAATGTAAAATGTTGAATGAGGGAAGACTGACTAGATTTAATTCATAAGTAATACTTGTCCCATTCATTGACATACACTGTCTGGAAGCTTATTTATACTATTAAGTTATTTGATTAAAAATGTGTCTGGTCACTCAATGCAAATGGAGCTCCTGCTGTGTGCTACATTTTACAGACCCCAACTGAATAGTGTCTTAATCAAATTTTATCACATGCACTGAAAAACAATTGACGGTGTGGGTAAAATTCACCTTGAAGGTAATCACAAAGGGTAATTTATTTTACATTGTTTCTTAGGTGTTGTCCTCTTGGTTAGATTTTGAAATGCTACTTGTAATTTCCTTCTGAACTGAGTTATCTATTAGACTTGCCTACTCTCTTTGACAAGTACAAATTATCCAGAAATTGAGAATTTCATGGAGTCAAAGAAACTGAAGGTGACAAGAAGATCTATCACAGCACATCAGACTCATTCCCAGAGGCCCTGTACCATACTGTCCTCAACCTCCCGTTAGATTTCATTCTAATCTGGGTTAAAATGATGGCATTTTGAATTGCATTGTACTGTTTATACAATGTTGGCTGCCATAAGCTGCTTTAAGATTCTGTGGCCACTTAACCTGGTGCCAAGAGACAATTCAGAGAGTAGGACAGGGTGGAGAGGAAAAAAAAGGAATTAAACAATTTCTGACTATAAGAAGATTGGAATTTTTTTATCACATCTGACCACGGCCTCAGTCGTCGTCATTATGTGCCATCGAGTCGCCTGCGACTCATAGCGACCCTATGTACAACAGCCCTAGACTCCGCTCTGTCCTGTGCCAATCACACTGTCTCTGACACTCCCATCCCAATTATCCCAGTCACTGAATCAATCCACCTCATAGAGGGCCTTCCTCTCCTGTGCTGTCCCTCCACCCTCCCAAGCATGATGTCCCTCTCCAAGGACCGGTCTCTCCTCACAACATGTCCAAAGTATGTTAGACGGAGCCTCAGAATCCTTGCCTCCAAGGAGCCACCCGGTTCCAGGACAAATCTGTTTGTTTTCCTAGCAGTCCATGGTATTCTCAATACTCTTCTCCAGCACCACAGCTCAAAGGCATCAATTCTCCTTCTATCCTCCTTGGTCATTTTCCAACTCTCTGATGCATGACAGGTGATTGCGAAGACCATGGCCTGTATCAGACACACCTTAGTCGATATGAAAATATTTTGTAAATATTTAAAATATAAGCTTTTTCTTTTATAATGGTTTACTTACAAAGTTCATATACATTATTTTTCATACTAGATCTTTCCCATTTTCTTAACCCACCCCTACCTCAACCCATCAATTGTGCAACCCTATGATTATACCGCCCACCCATCCTCATCCCTGTATTCCCCTACAGCCCCCCTTAGATCCTCATACACATTTTACTAGTTATCTATTTCTACAATAATGGTCTTATACAGTGTTTTTTAAATTTTAAATTTCTTACTTGTTTTGCTATTCATAGATTTGTTACAGTTGAGTGTCATTTACCTTAGGATCTTTACTACTGCTTATTTTTATTTTCTTTTAAAAAAATATCCTAGATCTCTTCCTTTCCCTCATTCATCCCTTTGTCCCTCTCCTTTACACACACACACACACACACACACACACACACACACTCACTTTTCTTACATAACTACTTTCAACGATAATTCCTTTATTTGTTGGTAAGCATCTTTGCGTCAGAACAGACCCATAGCTGAAAGTCCAGGAGGTTTTCAGAGGCATTAAATCACACGGGAGGAGATTGCCTATCTTTCTCCTGATTTGCACATGGTGGATTCGAACCGTGTTCCTTTGGGTTGACAGCACAACTCCTTACCACTAAGCCACAAGCACTCCCTGAAGACTCTCTTATATGGAGATGTGTTTAAGGCATCTAAAGGCTTGCCCATTGTAGCTATTAGGAGAGAATTTTCAAGCCTCTTCGTGATCATGAGAGGAGCACTAGTGGCACAATAAACAAACAAACAAACAAGAAACAACTGATAACCCAAAGGCAGACTGAACCTACTTGGTGCTCCATGGGAGAAAAATGATTCGCTCTGCTTCTCTGTAGATTTATTGTTTCGGAAACCCCACGGACAGTTCTCTCTCTCCTGCAACGTTAGTGTGGATCAGGATTAATTCAATGGCAAAGGGTTTAATTATCATGTTCTTGGGGGTTTCGTGCTTATTAGTGTCACTATGCTCACTTATCTCCAAACAAAGGAATCTTTTGCTATGTCTCTATTTCTCTATGATGAGCTATTGATTTCCTACATAGATTCCTTCCAAGAAACCAAATCCAGCTTCCCTTGAGTTGATTCTGACTCCTGACCCTCTACAGTGTTTTCAAAACTATAAATCTTCATGAGAGGAGACTGCTTTATCTTTCTTCCTAGGAGCAGCTAATAGATGTGACCAAGTCAAATTTCAGTTAGCAGCCTGGCATATAATAAACTATGCCATCAAATTGTCCATTCTTCTCCCTTGAAGCTACTGGTAGATTTGAAACACAGACATTCAGGATTGCAGCACAGCTTCTTAAAGCTAGCCATCAGAGCTCCCCTTTCCTACCATTGTTGTTGTTATGTGTCATTGAGTCACCTGTGACTCATAGTGACCCTATGTACAACAGTCCTAAACCCTGCTCTATAGTGTGCCAATCACATTATCTTCGACACACCTACCCTCATTACCCCAGTCACTGAATCAATCCATCTCATCAAGGGTCTTCCTCTCCTGCACTGCCCCTTCACCCTCCCAAGCATGATGTCCAAGGACTCTCTAAGGATTGGTCCCTTCTTGCAATATGTCCAAAGTATGTCAGACAAAGTTTCAGAATCCTTGCCTCTAAGGAGCAGCCTGGTTTAACCCTCTCCAGGACAAACCTGTTCCTTTCCTTAGCAGTCCATGGTACATTCAATACTCTTCTCCAACACCACTGCTTAAAGGCAGCAATTCTCCTTCTATCATCCCTAGTCATCATTGTCCAGCTCTCTAACACATAGCATGTGATTGCAAAGATGATGACCTGTATCAGACACACCTTAGTCTCCAGAGTGACATCATTGCTCTTCAGTACTTTGGAGAGGTCTCTAATAGCAGACTTTCCCATCGCAATATGTCTTTTGATTTCCTGGCTGCTGGTGTCAAGACCGTTGACTGTGGAGCCAAGTAAACTAAAGCTGTTAACAGTTCCAGTCTCCTCACCATCCATCACGATGCTGCCAATTGGCCCAGTGGTGAAAATCCTTGTTTTCTTGATATTGAACCTCAATCCATATTGAAGGCTGCACTGACCTTCTGCAGCAAGCACTTCAGGTCCTTCTTAGTTTCTGCAAGCAGGGTTGTGTCAGCATAACACAGGTTGTTGATGAATCTTCCTTCAATCCTGACATCACACTTCATACAGCCCACCCTCCCAGATAATCTGTTCTGCATATAGATTGAAAAGATATGAGGATAGGACACACCCCTGGCATACACCCTTCCTAATTTTGAACTATGCAATGTTTCTTTGCTCTGTTCTGACGACTACCTCCTAGTTCAAGAAGAATAGGTTCACATTTGTACGACCATAGAACACTTAAAAATGTATTACTGTATAGTCAGAACCTTCCACATGGTTTCTGAGACTGTAGATCTCACAGGAAGAGAGTACCCGTCTTTTCCTCTTGGAGCCACTGTTGAATTCTGACTACCACAGAGGTTCAACCTTTGGGCAACTAGAACAATACCCTATAGACTATGCCACTGGTGCTTCCACCATGTTGTTGTTGTTGTGTACCACTGAGTGAGCCCACCCATAGCTGGACCTCTGACAGGTTTTTAGAAGCAGTTAATCGCACAATAGGAGATTGTTTCCACATTAAAGGGAATCTAAAATTTCTGCTGCAGCCATATTCGGTGACATACAGTATTACATCAAAATCTGTGCATTGCCTGATGCAAGTAGGAAGCCTATCTCTTAGGTCATTTTATAGGTTGATTTAGGCTTCATTTTATTTACATGACCTCATTTTACATTCTTCAAATTGATATCATCAATATTGATCTGGGAAAGAAAGGAGTTTCCATGTGCCATCTTCTCCTTGAATAGAAAAATGAACTTAATAAATTCCTTTTCCTCCCCTTTCCATCCCTGACTCCCTTCCTCTTTGTTTTTACTTTCCAGTGGTATTAACTTCCTGCTATACGCCTCACTGGAGTCACAAAGATGAGTAAAATACTGCCCCTGCCCTTAGAGCGTTCTCATTTGGGAGTGAAAATGGGATGGAATTCATAAAGTGCATTGAAAGCACATTACTAATTTAAAGTTTATTCAGTTTAAGAAATAGGTATGAAGTAGTTCAATATGCCAAGGCCTGTAAGACAAAAATAGGAATGAGACCCTGCTTTAGCAAGTAAGAGGCAACTTGAGAAATGCTATAAAAAATTTTTATATAATCGTTCTCTCTGTAGTCAGATTATTAGCAAAGGGAATTGTTACTAAATTTTCCATTAAGGTAGTTATGTGTGAGGAAATTTATTAGTGTTGCTAGATGTTGCTATGTTGACTCCAACTCGGAGTGACCCCATATGCAAAAGAAAGTGGCCCTGCCTGGTCCACACAGTCTCCCAGTCCCTGCTGTGTGTGAGGATGTCGTTGCTGACACTGGGCCACTCCGTCTTTTTGCAATTTTTTTGTTGTTGTTGACTATCTTATTTAAAAAAAGGTGTGCTGCTGTTGTTGTTGCTGTTATTAGGTGCCGTCGAGTCAAGTACAACTCATAGTGACCTTATGAATAACAGATCTGAACCCTGTTCTATCCTGCGCCAATTCTCACACTTCCTGACACACTAGAGCCCATTGCGGCAGTTACCATGTCAATACACCTGTTTGAGGGTCTTCCTCTTCTTCACTGACCCTCCATTCTTCCAAGCATCATGTCTTCTCTAAGGAATAGTCCCTCCTAGCAACATGCCCCAAGTATGAGGTGAAGCTTTATCATACTTGCCTCCAAAGAGACTCTGGCTGCTCCCTATTGGTACAAATATGCACCAAGACACATCTATTCATTCTCTTGGCCATCCAGGGGATGTTCAGGGCTCTTCTCCAACACCACAGTTTAAAAGTATCAATTCTTCTCTGTCATCCCTATTCATTGTCCAGCTCTCAGATGCATAGCAAATAATCAGAAAGACTATGGCCTGAATTAGATGCAACTTAGTCCTCAAACTGATATTATGTCTTCTCAACAATTTGGAAAGGTCCCTAACTGCAGACTTTCCTGGTGCAGTATGTCTCCTTATTTCCTAGCCCATATTCTGGATTTTGGGAAATTTGCTACGTTCTCCAGAATTATATTACCCTGGTATCTCTGTAAAATTTTCAGTTATCCAAAGAATAGATTTACTTTCACCATGCTGTGTCTCAGATAGAGTTTCCCAGAATACTTACACATTTTTTTTGGCAGTGTGCCTCCTCAGTGGTTTTGATTTGAAATGTGGTTTCAACCACTTCCCAAATTTATACACAACTCATAAAGAGTAAAAATTTAGATAGCTAAAGTCCACAAATGTAGTCAATAAAACATGGTCACACTCTAAGATACTCAGTGGAAACCTGCTTAAATACTGTTGATATTTTAAGCTTTTATGGAATACTTTTATCTTTCTCTAGTAATCATTTTTATTGGCTTCTCTTGACAACAACCTAGAAACATTCTGTAATATTTCCCATTCTATTTTGTAGTCTGAGAATTGGGACAAAGTAAACAGATACTCTGCCCACAGATAACATTGTGACAAAATGGGTCAAAGTGATAGATTTCTAAAGATTTACCTTGGAGAGGAACATCATACTTGGGAAGGTGGAGGGATGGCGCAAGAGGGGAAGACCCTCTATAAGATGGATTGATTCAGTGGCTGGGATAATCGGGATGGGAGTGTCAGAAACAGTGCGATTGGCACAGAATAGAGCAGGGTTTAGGGCTGTTGTACATAGGGTTGCTGTGAGTCACAAGCGACTCGATGGCGCATAACAACAACAACCACCACAACAACAACCTTAAGTTTAGCCCTGTAGTTTTTTACCTCTCATCAAAGATATTATCTCAGCCCTACTTTTTTTTTTCTTTTCCTGGATACATCCTAAAAGTAGTCAACAATTTCTTATTATTGTTTGGGAATAGCACTCAGGATTTTTCCTAAGGCATTCCTGATCCTACATGTTACAGTGGTAACAGAAGAGGAAGAATGTTGAGCTGGAGTTAAAAGACCAAGATTCTACTCAAACTGTTTCTATGAACCTTTGAATTTATTTAGGAAAATGAATAATATTCTCTGAGCCTTTGTTGCCTCATTTGTAAGAGGAGAGCTTAGGATAGTTGGTATTTAAGGCTTTTTTAAAGATGTCTTAGAGGAAGTCCTTCCAAAGTGCTCCTTAGAAAGATGGATGATGAGGCTTCTTCTCGCATACTTTGCATGTTATTAGGCGGGGCTATTCCCTGGAGGCGGCCATACTTGGAGAAGCAGAGTTACAGTGAAAACAGAGGAATACCCTCAACAAGATAGATTGACATAATTATGACAGCAAAATACAAGTTTGTGTGGGTGGTACACTGTCAAGGTGCAGGGGGGGTTTTCTGTTGTACTAGGGGTTCCTATTAATCAGTCAGCTTGATAGGACCTACCACCATGGAAGACCCTCAACCAGGTGGATTGACACGGTGACTGCTGCAGTGGGCTCTTGTGTGTCAGGAAATGTGAGGATGGCCCAGGATAGATAGACCAGGGTTCAGAGCTTTTGTTCATAGGGCTGCTATGATTTGTACTCAACTCCACAATATCTGACAACAATGATAATAAAAACAAGGGTTTTTCCAAGTTTTCAAATAGGAAATTACTGTAAGTAGATAGCTCTGGTGGTTTAGTCCATAGTGAGTGGTACTGCTAACTCCAAGGCAGCGCCTCTGGTGGTTTAAATGTAAATTTATCAGGGGGTCCTCAGGAGAAAAGTGAGCAAGCTCTTCTCACAGGGTCGGCAATCATTCAGTTCAGGCTCAACAGTAATGAGCTGAGTGGAATTGTTACAATGCTGCTGTTGCTGCTGCTGCTGTTGTTAGGTGTCATTGAGTTGACTATGCAACTCTGTGAACAACAGATTTTAACGCTGCCCTAGCAGGTGCCATCCTCATCATCTCTGACACCCTGTGCTTATTGCTGCAGTCACAGTGTGAATCCATCTTGTTGAGGGTCTTCCTATCTTTCACTGACCCTCTACCTTTGTAAGCATTATATCCCTTTCCAAGGTAAAAATTCTCCTAGTAACAATACCAAAAGACGTGAAATGAAGTTTTATCTTTCTTGCTTCCAAGGAGCACTCTGGCTATACTTTAAGTCATATCTGTTTGTGCTTTCGACAGTCCATGGGATATTCAGTACTCTTCTCCAACACCATAGCTCAAAAGCATCAATTCAGTTCTTCTTCTGTCATCCTTACTTATTATCCAGCTTTCAGACACGTAATAGGTAGCCCTTAAATCAAGATTTATTAAGGGCTAGGGCCTGTGCAAGGTGGTATGTGGGATTATCCATCTAATCATCGTAACTACTCTACTGTGTGAGTAGTGTCCCTCTCCTTTTTAAAAGACGAGGTGCCTGGGCTTCAGAGAGATTCGCTTGATTAGTGTCTACAATTAGCAAATGATTGAACTAAATATCAAATCCTGATGGTCTTAATATGGGAGTCAAATGCTGATCTTTGATACCGCTACAGGTAGTATTCTGATAGAGACAAGCAAGAGCTGCTTAAGAAACCAAATATTGTGCCCTAATCTAAGAAGATTCCCTCTTCTTTGTTTAATAGAACACCCCAAACTCTTGTTCGGGAATTAAGAGGTCAGTAATTACCCATAATCCTTGATCTTAATGTTCAGCTACTTATGAGTCTTTGAAAATGACTGAACTGCTATTTTAGTAGACTAATTTAGCTATGGAAAATCCATTTAAATTAATTGTTCTTAACAAGTTTATTACTGACTTATCAAGTGTGCCAGGAGGAATGAGGAAGCAGAAATTAAAAATTTCAGATCTCCGTCAGATGAAACGTAGTTTAAGTGTTGGGATTCCCACTACACATTTAGTTTATCACAATTACATTATTGTTTATATCTCTTTTCCCTTTGGCAAATCTATTTCCAAAGGACCTGGTACATTTATTTTTATAACTAAAATCTTAAGGCACTTAATTAAAAGAACAGATTGGAGAGAAATTACTGTTTCTGCAATTGAAAAAAATGAACATACAAAAGATAAAGCTAATAAATCTGCTTTACAGTCAAGAAACTCTGATTATTTGGAGATTTTAATTTATTCTTGGTTGTTGATATTAAGTAGCTACTCCACCTTATCAAGGGAGATCTGGTGGCCAAGTAGCAAGAAGCTGGGCTCCAAGCATGAAGGCATGTGGTTCGAATCCACCAGCAGCTCCACAAAAGAAAGATGGACAATCTCTTCCTGTGAGATTAACTGCCTCTGAAAACCCACTAGAGAGTCAGCTATGGGTTGGTTCTAACTTGGTAATACACAACAGCAATCTTATAAGAAGGCTTGGTGGAATAGTGCCCTAAGTGTTGGTTGGCTAACTGGTGATTCCAATCTACCAGCTGTTTTAAAAAATGAAGATGAAACTAGGGGGTGGGGGCAGGGGCAGGGAGAAAAATCTGCAACAATGAATGAATGGAAGTCCAAGTTATCTATAAACTTACATTAAAATCTCCATTAAAAAAAGACCACAAAAAAGTAAAGCGGACAATGATTAATAAAGACCAATTAAGAAGAAAAAAAAGACGAAGATGAGCAGATGGTTAAGCATCTCCGTAAAGAGATAAGGAAACATGACTGGGAGTCAAGATGAATTCAACAGCAGTGGGTTTTTATCACTTTACAGATGCCTGCTCTGCACAAAAGGCGTTCTCATAGGATAGTGTGTAAGGAGTTGCGCTACTGACCTCTCTGGCAGATTGAATCCATCATTGACTCCACAGGAGAAGAATAGGCCTCCTTCTTCCTTGTAATTTTCAACTTCTTAAAACATATTTGATGGCCACTTACGATCTTCAGTAACAAAGCTTAAAATTATTCAACTGCATGATAATAAGAGTGAGTGAGGGTCATGCAAAGGATTTGCAATCATAGCATAGTGGTTAAGGAGCTGTCCTGCCAATTTAAAGGCAGCCAATTTTAATCCACCAGCTGCTTCAAGAGGTAAAAAAAATATGGACAGTCTCCTCCTATGTGATTTATAGCCTTTGCAAACTCACCGGGTCGCCTGTGAATTGGTTCTGTTTGGATGGTACCACTAACTTCAGATAATTTGAATAACTAAAATGTTAGCAGTGTGTACCCACTTAGTGGCACAGCAATCTGCTTCTGTAGAGATTATAGCAAGAAATGTGTGCAAAAATCAGATGTACTCTGTAACACGTGAGCTCATCAGGCATCTCCCCTGACTTGATCATAATGGGTTAACTGCATAATAAAAGAGGCTAGTAGTAAACAGTTGTTGTAGCTAATTGCCATTGAGTTGAGCACAACTCATGGTGATCCTATGAGCAAAAGACCTAACACCTTTCTAGAACTGTTGCCATTTCTCAAAGTTTATAGAGTTTCGGAGGCATGTTGTTTGGGAAGTTGATGCCACCCCTCCCAAAGTAATAAACAGAAAGATATGGAAATAAATCCCGAAGTTTTAAAGTTTTGAAATAATACTTAAAAAAAATAACAGTAATTTCTTAAAATGTGTTTTTAAGTTAATCTTATATATATATA
>NW_006399782.1:18799238-18799786 GCF_000299155.1 Elephantulus edwardii | reverse complement strand
CACACACACATTTATCAAATGTTTTGACTTTTTTTTCTACACATGCACACACTCACATAAACACACATACACTTTCAGAAGGTTTTAAAAGAGATGAAAGAAGCCAGAGAAGTAAGAACTGCACAATCAAACCATTCAATTCAACACTGAGAGCAGAGCACACAGAATAATGGGCTAGGAAGCACTGAGTGGTCACCACTCTGATTTCACAGTCATGGTTTTATTAAATAAAGAATGAAAAGCTTTCTATAAGTAGACATGAATGGAAAGGAAGAAGGAAGCCAGTAGCACTGATTGAAGTTGCCAGGGCTTTGTCCTTGAAGTTCTTCAAACATTATTTGCTTTATTAGATATATGAAGAGGTGAGGAAGGCTTAAGATGTATAATTTTTGCCATCCTTTTAGTTATGTTTAGATTTTGTGTTAGGGAATGATTCAATCAAATGTAGAAACCCAGACCAATTCATACAACCAAGAAAATTTTAAACACTGCCTTTCTTTTTTATTCTTTAAAGTTATTCAATAACTTTAATTTTTTATTCTTTTTTT
>NW_006399782.1:18788557-18798928 GCF_000299155.1 Elephantulus edwardii | reverse complement strand
CTCCTCCCAACCCCGAGGTCAGTCCTGCTATACAACAGTGGCACCATGCAGTATTTGTCCTTTTGTGGCTGAGATGCTGCACTCAGCATAATGTCCTCCAGGTCACCCATTTTGAATAATATTGCATGAGTTCCTTTTTTTTCAATGCAGTGTGGTATTCCATTGTGTGAATATACCACAGCTTCTCTATCTATTCGTTTGTTAATGTGCACTTAGGTTGTTTCCAACTCCTTGATATTTTGAACAAAGCCATGGTAAACATGGGTGTGCATACACCGGCTTGGATGTCAGTTATGGTCTCTTTGGAGTATATTCCCATTAGTGGAATTGCTGGGTTGAATGGTATCTCTATTTGCAACCACTGCCTTTTTCAAGAAAGCTTTAGCTGTGCATTGATCTTGACAATAACAAAACTTAGTTCTCTAATCAAGTAATTTGTTTCTAAGATTATTTTTAAAAAGATCATAAGTTAGTTTCATAAAGATGATTAATAAATGTTTTAATAGAGATGTTATCTTAGAGGATATGTGTTAAAACAACTATGTTCAGCATACAAGTACATGTAATTTTATTGTACTTTTTAAACTCCTCATAGAGAATTTCTTTTTAAAAACTGAAGGATGTGGCACTCCTGCTTCAAACAAGTCTGTGGGTGCCATTTTTCCAGTAACATGTGTTCACTTTGTATCTCTATCTCAAATTTTGGTAATTTCTACAATATTTCAAGTCTTTTCCTAATAGTGTTGCATACTTAACTATAGAGGGTACACACATAGCATTTATGTATATACTGTTATTGTTGTTGTTGTTGTGTACCACTGAGTACCACTACATAGCTGACCCTCTGGTGGGTTTTCAGAGTCAGATAATCAGACAGGAGGAAATCGTCCATCCTTCTCCCATGGAGCAGCTGGTAGATTCGAACCATGTGCCTTCAGGATTGCAGCACAGCTTCTTGCCACTAGGAAACCAAAACTGTTTTGTACCCTAATCACTTTATTACAATTGTCTGGAATGATATCTGGACCATCTCTAAGATATGCATGTAATACTACTACTAATAACAACCACCACTGCTATGGAATTGATTCTGACTTATGGTGATCCTTTAGCAGGCCTAGCAAGCTATAAATCTATAGGAATGGAGACTATCCATTTGCTCCTGATGATCATATGGTGAATTTGAATTGCCCACTTTTCAGTTAGCAACTCACGAGGGCAGCACTTCTTCTGCGCTAGCAGGCGTGGGCACCTGGTGCCTTGGCATGGGCACCTGGTGCCTTTAATAGACTTTCTAAAATAGAGAAATATGGGCTTTGTCCCAGTTCTGCAATGATTTCAAGTCAGTTTTTCTGTCCTATGGACTTTGGTTTCTTTTACCTGTAAGCATTTTGACCTAAGTCTTCTCTGCCCCCCAGCTCCAAATAATGCTGGTAGATTAAAAAGTCATCTTTGCTGTGTGGGATATATAGTGTCTTTTCCAACCAACCTCCTTTTCCTTATTTTTTTTACTATTAAGTAATGGATTAGAGGGATTGACTGATAGTAGGAAGCATAGGACAGAGGGGCAGAGAATCCTGGATGAGTAAATTTTATGAAAGTTTATAGTTTCAATGGAAGCCCAGAAAAGCACAAGAACCGTTCACTGGGGTTTCCTAATCCTGTGCTACACTTGCGATTGAAAAATACAAAGTTAAAAATGATGTCTCCTTGGTATGGTTGAACTCCTGCTTTATAGCTTTCCCATCCTCATCTCTGAGATGGAAAACTTGGGTTGGCAGCACAGAGCCTTATTTCTGTGGCTCCCTATGGTAGCCAAAGTTGTTTGCCAATAGTTTCACTTTAAGTTTAGGCTTAATTCACTATTATGCTGTTGTTGTTGTTATGTGCCATCAATTCGACCATGACTCACAGAGACCCTATGCACAATAACCTGGAACCCTGCTATATCCTGGGTCAATCTCACTGTTTCTGAAAGTTAAGTAATTTATCTTTATTGTTGTTTCATCAAAATAATTAAAAGAATTTGAGTGCATAAAACTTTGCACTCATGTGTAACAATGGGCATATCTGAAAGAAAATTGTAGTTCTTGATTAACTATATTTTTATTTTTTCAGTTGTTGTTATGTGTTGTCAAGTCAACTAGCCATCAAGTCACAGATGGCTCATGGCGACTCTACAAACAAAAGCCCTGAACACTTGTATAACTTTCATCATTTCTCTATGTTCGTAGAGTTTCCAGAGGCAAGCCATTTCAGAAGTGGATGCTACTCTTATAGTAAATCTATCACAAACTACCTTTTCCCACTCCCATTTTGGTCTTTTTCTAATAGCACGTTAATAGCAATTACTGAGTAGTCTATAGCTTGTGTCAGCAATCTTCTCTGTAGAATCACTGACTATATGGTGCTTTCATCAATTTGGCTGAGATCTTTTATTGATTGATCTATCAGTCAATAAAATGGATATATTATGTGTACGTGACATATTTTTAAATAATAAGACATAAATAATAAAAATTTATTTTCACAAAATATTTACACAAAAGAATCACACTTCTAACAAATAGGATAGGATCCTTTATCTTTATTCCCCAGTTTACTATGTATATGTCTCAAAAACTTAAAACCTACTGCTCGCGAACAGATTCTGACTTAAGAGTGATTCATCATTGAGTTTCCAGATACCATCTACCTATTTTCCAGCTATTCTTCACCTACTTTCTGAGGTTGTAAACTGTAAGGGGAGAAGCCTGCCCATCTGTCTCCTGTGGAGTCACTGGGGGATTTGAGTCATGCTCAGCTTCTGAGTTAGCAGAGTAACTTGGCACAGAGTATGCCACCAGACCCATTACATGAAAGTCGAGTGGTTTACCAGGAAGTTAAGGAAGCTCAGTATTCAGATTCATCACTTGTGTAAATGGTCTTTAGTGAAGAGTCTTAATATTGAACCCCTGTAATGAAACATTTTTGTAAATTTTACTAGGATGAAATGATTTTAAATGCTTTTTTTTTTCTTAAAGAGGGGACCTCCTATTGGATATACTTCAAACCCTATGTAACCTGGTTCTGACCTAGGCATGATCCTTGCTTTTATATGAAAATGAGAGAGGCAACCAAGTCACAAGCAGAATTTAGGACTTCATAATAAATGATGGCTCTTCCTCTAGCTCTCTATTTGCTTAGAACTATTAAATCAAATGGAGACACATGGTTTACTGTTCGGAAACAGACAGCCATTGTATTCATTTGTGAAATGGGCAATATTAATTTGTAGTCTCATTGATTTTATGTGATTTATATTATGAATAACATTACTTGGAACAAGAGCAGTTACCATTTTAACAACAGTTATCTTTGCAAATCATTGTGGACCTTTGGAGAGCAGGAATGCTCTTGCATTTACTTTAAGAGTTGTTTCAAAGCCTGAAAGAAACATCATTGAGATGATGCTGCATCATCAACGGAAGGAGACACAAAAGGAAGAATAGACTCAAATTTTTAGGACCAGTTTGAATAACTTAAAACCGATTAACAAGACATTGCATTTGCTCATGTTCAAGATGTATAATATGGAAAAGTGGTATTTCATTAGCAAAGATGATTAATTTACTCAACTCAATTGCAAGCACAAAGAATGTACA
Organism: Elephantulus edwardii; assembly: GCF_000299155.1. Taxonomy (NCBI): domain Eukaryota; kingdom Metazoa; phylum Chordata; class Mammalia; order Macroscelidea; family Macroscelididae; genus Elephantulus; species Elephantulus edwardii. Next base: position 18,795,284 of record NW_006399782.1, on the reverse strand, counting down.
TAGTTGGAAGGTTTAGAAAAATCTGAAAGGCACAGACTAAGAAAGAAAATATCAAATCTTTTAAGTTTATAGTTAGAGAAGATGATTTCTAGATAGTGAGTACATCTAGTGGTTGTACAACTTTATTTCAAAACAAAAAGTAGTGTTTTCTTTTAAAATGATTCATTATAAGCAATTTGTCATCACAAGCAGCTTCTGGAACTTGATCAGTTCTCTCAGAGACTTGCTTTAAAACACATGGCCTTTAAAATTTTACAACATCACAGTAGAAACAAATTTTACTGTGTTTTGTTCTTAATGCAAAATTTGCTTGAATTGTTAAATTCATTGAATGAGATTGTCAAACTTGTTTTCATAAAGACTAAATTACTATTTCAGTTTTACTTCCATCATATACATTTTATTCCCCAAATGTAAGGTTTAAATTGTTTTATCTTCAAATATTAAATTGTTTCTAAGGATAAAGATTTACATTTCTTGAGGATATGAAGATTAAATTGAATTTATGATTTTTTGGTACATGTTAAAAATGAAACACAGTTTTAAAGTTAATAAATATAAAATGTGTAAATCTTGACTCATAAAAAAGTGTTTGCTAAAACCTGTTTTATATGGATCATAACAAATTATGGCTAACATTGAGGAGAATGGGAATTCCAGAGTACTTAATTGTGCTCATTTGTAATCTATCCCTAGACCAAGAAGCTATTGTCTGAACAGAGCAAGGGAACACTTGTTATTTTGTACTGTTGAGTCGGAACCAACCCATAGCTGATGCTCTGGGCTTTCAGAGGCAATTAATCACACAGGAAGAAATTGCCCATCTTTCTCCCACAGACCAGCTGATGAGATTTGAACCACATGCCTTCGAGATTGCAACAAAGCTTCTTTCCGCTAGGCCACCAGAGCTCCCTGCATGTTTTAAAATCAGGAAAGGTGTGCATCAGGGTTGTATTCTTTCTTGATGCCTATTCAGTCTGTAGGCTGAGCAAATAATTCATGAAGCTAGATACTATGATGAAGAATGTGGTATCAGGACTGGCGGAAGACTCATCAATAACCTGTGCTATGCAGATGACACAACTTTGTTTGCTAAAAGTAAAGATAAAAGTAAAAGTAAATGCTTGCTACAGAATATAAAGGACTACAGACTTCAGTGTCGATTATGTTAAAACATCAAGAAAACAAAGGTCTTCACTACAGAACCCATAGTCAACATTATGAAAGATGGAGAAAGGATTGAAACTGCCAATGGTTTTATCTTGCTTAGATTAACAAACAAGAATCTTCTTACTAGCAGTCAGGAAGTCAGGAGATATATTGCATTGGACAAGTCTGCTGTCAAGGGCCTCTACAAAATGCTAAAGAGCAAAAATGTTAGTTTAAAGACTAAGGTGCAACTGAATCAGGTCATGGTCTTCTCAATCACCTGCTATGTGTCAGAGAGCTGGACAATGAATGATTGACAGAAGAATTGATACCTTAGAAAAGTTGTGGTGCTGGAGAAGAGTACTAGATATCCCATGGACTGGCACAAGAACAAACAGATATGTCTTGGAAAAGTGCAACCAGAATCCCCCTAGGAAGCAAAGACGGTGAAGCTTCATCTTTCATGCTTTGGACCTGTAACTAGGCATGACTATTCCTTGAAAAGGGATATCATGCTTGAAATGATCAACGATCAGAGAAGGAGAGAAAGACTCCCAATGAGATGGACTGACAGGGAGACTTCAGCAATGCCCTCAAGTTTGTCAGATGATGAGGGCACTGGGAAGGGCAGGGTGAAGGTCAGCTGTTCTTAAGATTATTATGAGTCATACTCAAGTTGACAGCACCAAGAACAACAAAACCTGTTACAGTATAAATTAAATGGACTCTATTTTATAAACATTCTTACCTCTGGGCAGATTGGCAGCATCATGACAGATGGTGAAGAGATTGAGATTGCTAACAGCTTCAGTTTGCTTGGCTCCACAATCAACACTTCTGGTATCAGCAGCCAGGAAATGAAAAGATGAATTGCTTTGGGAAAGTCTGTTGTCAGGGACCTCTCCATAGTACTAAAGAGAAACAACGTCAGTTTGGAGTCTATGATGTGCCTGATACAGGCCATGGTCTCTGCAATCACTTGCTATGCATCAGAAAGCTGGACAATGACTGGGGATGATAGAAAGAGAATTGATGCCTTTGAGCTGTGGTGTTGGAGAAGAGTATTGAAAATTCCATGGACTGCGAGGAGAACAAACAGGTTCATCTTGGAGAGGATGAAACCAGGCTGCTCCTTTTGAAGCTCCATCTGACATACTGTAGGCATGTTGCAAGGAGGGGCCAGTCCTTGGAAGGGACATCATTCTTGGGAGGGTGGAGGGACAGCACAGGAGAGCACCCTCGATGAGATGGATTGATTCAGTGACTGCGGTAAAAGGGGTAGGTATATCAGAGACAATGAGATTGGCTCATGACAGAGCAGAGTTCAGGGCTCTTGTACGTGGGGTCACTATGGGTCACAATAACAACAATAACGATATATAATTAAGGGGCTCTGGTAGCACAGTGAGTTAAGTTTTGGAAAGTTGCTAGCAGAAGAATTGGCAGGTTGAACCCAGTAGCCACTTCACAGGCAAAAGATATGGTTGTTTGTTTCCATAAAGAAACCCTATGGAACAGGGTCTATCCTATGAATTGGAATCAATATGATGGTGGTGAGTAGCAAATAAAATAATCATCATATATGCAATTCCTGACACTGAAAAATATCTTCATAAATGCTGTTAAACACATGATCCATGGACGTGTAAATTACCAAGGATGAAATGAATCTTTGTCAATATTGAGATATTTGGCCATGTTAATATAACTGAAAAAAAAATTCTAACAAGTTGATATTTAGAAAAATTTTTCTTTAATTGCTTCTTTTTGCTATATGTAATACTAATGGTTTGTATAACAAAAAAATAATTCATGTTCTGATAATTATCTGTGCTCACTTCAGCAGCACATATACTAAAACTGGAATAAGACAGAGAAGATTAGCATGGCCCCTGCATAAGAATGACATGCAAATTCATGAAGCATTCCATATTTTTACAGTGAAAAGATAAATAACTAAAGGAAAATATTCACCATGTACTTAATTACAATGTTCTTTACAATTTAACTTTTGGGGAGAATAGTATTTCTTTTCCCCACGTTTTCTCTCATGTTCACATATAAAGAATAAATCCTGGAAACACAGCTTCTTCCCACTAGGCCATCAGAGCTCCCTTGTGGAGCCTTACTGTTACTGTTTTCCTGTACCCTCGAGTCCAGAACTATTCCCTAGCTGCCTATTCAGTGGGTTTTCCACGGCAGTAAATTGCACAGGAGGAAATAGCCCATCTTACTTATGTAGAACAGATAGTAGATTTGAAGCAAGTACTTTTTGATTGGATTGCAAGTCCTTATCACTCAGCTACCAGAACTCCCTTATACAGTCTTATATAGATTAACCTTAAAATGGAGAGGGGGCGGGGGGAAGGAATTTCCTGCATATGATGATTGATTTTTTTTTAAGTTAATTACGTCCCTGAAAGACCTGCTATACTAGCTAAAATTGGGTAATCACTGAAGGTTGTTAAGGAATAGAAAAGAACTCAGTAAGAGTCAAACTGAAACAAAATAACTTTAGGTGGAGCTGAGTATAGACCATCTAGACTTCCCATGGCCACATTTCAATATAGTAAATACAGGTGTGGGACTGTGTATCAGGGTTCACAGTATTTTATAACTACAGTGGTTTGTCCTTTTTTCCCCCTTTAAAGGCTTAAACAATAGAAGACATTTTTCTTGTAGATACATCATCTGTGTAGTGCTTGATTCTTGAAATTTGTGTTTTAATTTAAACTAGGTGACTGACTATTGGTCTTAGGGAGCTCTGGTGGCCCAGTGGGTAAGAAGTTGCACTGCCAACTGAAAGACAGGCAGCTCAAATCCACCAACTACTGCACAGGAGAAAGACAGACAATCTCCTCCCATGTGATTTACAGCCTCTGAAAACCTGCTGGAGGGTCAGCTATTAGTTGAGTTCAACTTGATGGCAATGAGTTGAGCTATGTAGGGCTAAGGCAGGAAAGGAGTCCATTTTTCCTGGGTTCTGAAGAAGTAAAACAGATGAATAAAACAGATAAGCCTAAAGCTTGACTACACGAATGGTTGGAAGAAATGCACACAGTTGTTGTTGCAGTGTGCCATCAAGTTGGAACTGACTCACAGGTGACTCCAGCAGGCTTTCAGAGGCAGTAAATGATACCGGAAGAGATTGCCTAGGGGAGTTGCTGATGGACACAGCAAATCCTTACCCCTAGGCCACCAGAGCTCCCTAAACATACACTACCAGACATGAATATCAAGAGCAGTGGTTCTAAGCGTGGTGCCTGGTGCTTGGATTCAACTATTTTCTTCTCCCACCCCAAGATTCGAGCTCAGTGAGCTCTGTGCTTAACAGCTTCCCAGGTGTGGAAGTTTGCTGGAAAAGCAGAATGTCAAGTTCTATTCCAGAAATACTGAAGCAGAGTTTGCATTCTAACAAAATCCTCAGGTAATTTGTATGCACATTAAATTTTGAAAAATATTCCTTTAGCAGATGTTTTTAGCTTGGAATAGAAGTTAACAGCAGGGAACAATTCAGGGCCTATGTTTGGGTCCTTAAACCTCTCTGTGCCTTCCCTGATTACTTGGCCAGAACAGTGCTACCAATGGTACTATCATACTTAGGATTCTTGGTTGCTAATTACTGTACTTACCTATTTATTTGTTTCCTCTCTCTCCTTTTCACTGGACTATTTTTGATGTAGAGGTTAGGACTCTGCCTCTTTCAACACCTAACTCTTCAGGGGTCAGAACAGAATTTAGCACATAGGAGGTTCTCAATGAACATCCATTGACTGACTTAACAGTGTGAATCCCACTTATGGAACTATTGAAAAAAAAGTTGTGCTACAATCCTGAAGGCATGTAATTTGAAACCACCAGCTGCTCTGCAGGAGAGAAGGATGGGATATTCTGCTCCCGTGGGGTTCACTGTCTCAAAAATCCTCTTCAGGGTCAGCTGTGGGTTGTTTCTAACTTGACAGCAGACAACAACAGAGAAAGGGAAAGAATGATTTTACTTTTCTGATTTATGTTGTTATGTGCCATCAAGTCAAAACTGACTCACAGCTCACTTTTCAGTGGGATTTCAGAGGTCATAAATTGCATAGGAGGATATGGTCCAATTTTTTCCCTAGAGCTGCTGGTGGTCTCAACCACATGTCTTTGTGTCTACAGCACAGTTCCTTGCCACTAGGCCACCAGAATTTCCTTCTGCTTTATAATACAAAAATCAAACAAACAAACAAACAAAAAACCCCAAACCAACCAAACCCCGAAGTAAAAAAAAATAAAATTAAAAAAGATATGAAAAAAAAACTAGCTAAGGAATTTTCAGGTAAGGGCATTATTTAATAAATCCATTTTTATTACTTGCAGTCAACTCTTGTGACTTTATAAATCAGCAATTTCTATTCCATGACCTACTTCTGACTCCTAGACACACTGAACCTGGGTAAGAGTGTTTTAAATTCAGAAGAAAACTTGGATGTAGTATGAAAAAAAGTGCTGGCTCTAAGGGATAACTAAATAGGGAATTGAATCTTCCTGTACTTCATACAGAAGAAAGGCACAAAGAGAAATGAAAGAGGATCAGAGATGGGGGCATGAGAGGAGGCAAAAACTTATCAGCAAGAGAACAGGAAAAAAAAGGAAAGGTAGAAGTGAGAAAAAAGAGCAATAAAGGAGACAGACATCTTCAAGTCTGAAGAATCAGCATTGGGAGAAGCAGTGAAGGACAGAGAAAAAACACAGAGCTTGGCACCAGGAAACTTGGGTTGCTCTGTTGCTCTTTGTTAACAAGCTTTCTGTTAACAGGTAGGCCCATTTTATCTTCCCACCTGGTAAAAGGAGACAGCTTTTAAGGTGTCTTCTATCTTAGCACATTCTGTTCTTGGCTTTTCAAGTAGCAGGCCTTAAAACGGCTCTCTGGCAAATGGATTTTCTGTCTGTGAGCAGATCCCAGTGGCAGATGGGGCCCAGCTCCCTGAGGAGAGAGCCCCCTCTCCCAGGGCTAACTATTGTTGGAGACCTTCTGCAGCATCAGTCCCCAGCCAGCACAGCCTCAGCAGACCATAAGGCACTGCCACCGCTGCTTCTAGGCAGGAATAGAAGAGGCTAAGTCCATCGTTTCATTCATTGAAATAGAAGCCTCTCTTCATGCTATGGGCTTACAGATTTCAGGGAAAGTTTCAGAGATACTTCTTATTTACAATTTTAAATATGGAAATTATATCAGAAATGGACACACTTGAGTTCAAGTGCCTGTTTTTCACTTACTGACTCCTTAACTTCCCTGTTTTGTTTAACCCCTGATTTGCTCACCTATATGACTGAGAATAGTAACATAAGGAGGCTAGTACCTAGCACATCTTCAATAAATGTCAATCTACCTTGTCTGTGCTCTGGTAATCTGTATCCAATAGCTTTCATACTCTTTTCTCCCTCTGTGGAGATCTTCTCTGAAATAATTTGCAAGGATATCTTCTTGTTCACTCCATACCTCACTCTTTAAATTTTTTTAAAATTTTATTTTATTAATTTTAATGAACATTTACAGAGATTTTAGATTTCCATTCATTCATTGTTGCACTATTTTCTC
>NW_006399782.1:18763025-18787968 GCF_000299155.1 Elephantulus edwardii | reverse complement strand
GTCATTTATTGTTCTTAAGTCTTGGACCAAATTCCATCTACCACTAGGTTGTTTTACAGCTTGGAAGTCCACATACAAGGCAGAGGTGAAGTAAGGAACTGCTTATGAGGTTTTCCAACAATTCCAACAACTAAGAAATAGTGAGAAGAGTTGGAACTTCAGAGAGCTTTTAGAACCAAATAACAGGCTCTTGTGTCCCGGAGAAAATTAATATACTTACCAGTAATGTTAATGCTCACTCATGGTTCTTCTGGGAGGATCTGAATCATTGAAGCATCCTCCTTTGTTTCGAGCTGGGAGCTGGGAATAACCAATCATCAGCATGTCAGATGTTTCACGGGCTATCTATAGATGAAACATATGCTGCTGAGAAATGAGTCTAGCTGCTAAACTTAGGTATAAGCTAAGTGCATGAGCTTTCCAAAACCCTTTGAGACTTGAAGAGCACATTTCATCTCTCATACTTTGAACATGCTGTTAAGAGAGGCTGTTCCTTGGAAAAGGACATCATGCTTGGATGAATGGAGGACCAGCGAAAGAGAGGAAGACCACCATCAAGATGGATTGACATGGTGACTGCAGCAGGGTCTTAGAGATGGTGGAGATATACAGGATAGAACAAAATTCAGATCCATTGTTCATCGTGTTGCTATGAGTCATACCCAACTTGACAGCACTTAACAACAACAGCACATGTAACCTGTTGGATTGCTAACTGAAAGGCTGATGATTCAAATCCACCAGATTCTCTGGGGGGTGGGGTGGAGAAGAGAAGAAGTCTCTACTCCCATAAAGATTTACAGCCTTGAGAAGCTGATAAAGGGTTGCCAGGAGTAAAAAAAAAAAACCAAAAAAAAAAAACCCAATCACTTGATGGCAGTGAATTTAGTTTGGTCTTTGTGTACCTGGTTAAGATGCTTTTGGCAATTTGTATTTTATGATCAATGCTTAGTCTTCTTCCTCTTTGCTCCCCAAACTCACCTATGAGTTTTTAGATTGATCTATGAGTTGTTAGTGCAAAAAGCCCTTCATTTTCACCAAAGGTTGTTTATTCACATAACTAAAATATATTGAAAACATACTATGTGCCATTACTTTCAAATTAGGCTGAGTGTTAGGTATGTGACAGCTAAGAAGATAGATGTGGGTACTGCCCAAATAGAACTTTCTAGAAAAAAAAGTATGGAAAACATTTCTTGAGTGATATAAAATGTAAGAAGGAGAAGTCTGACAAGCTCAACAGTAGTAAAAGAGAGGACAGAGAAAAAAACTAGCGAAATGATTCTGGGCTTTGTACATAACTAGGTGAACACATCTTTAAATTGGCAATGGTATCAACAGTGATAATCTGTCATCATCTTATATTTAACATAAGCTATTATTTCATTCATTTGATAAAACTCAAACTCCCATTGATGTTCAGTCAGCACCAAGTCACAGCTGACCCTCTGGTGAGTTTCTGAGAAGGTAAACTGCCCATCTTTCTTCCTTAGAGTATCTGGTGGATTTGAACAGCCAGAGAGGCATCACTTTTGAATTAGCAGAGCAACTCCCTGCTGACTACACCACCAGCCCTCCCTCCCAAGCTCACTGTTGTTATTGTTTTAGGTGTTATTGAGCAGAGTATGACTCATAGCAACTCTATGAACAACATACCTGAACACAGTCCTGTGCCAACCATACAGTCTCTGGCACACTTGAGCTTATTGTGTCAATCCACCTGGTTGAAGGTCTTCCTCTCCTCCACTGCCCCCCCCCCATCTTTCCAAGCATGATATCCTTCTCCAAGGAATAGTCTCTCCTAGCAACATTCCCAAAGTATGTGAGATGAAGCTTTGTCGTCCTTGCCATGGAGGAGCACTATGGCTGCACCTTCTCCAAGAAGTTTTTGTTTGTTCTTTTGATAGTCTATGTGATGTTCAGAGCTCTTTACCTAGCTCACTAGGTCAAGAGAAAAATTTTAGTAAATTCAAAGTATTTAAAAGAACACAAAATACTACAAAATAAAATGTATTACTTACTCACACTGCAATAGTAGGCAGAATTGCAACAGGCCTGTTTGTAGCCTTCTCTTCCTTGGAGGCTCAGCAGTGCAGGGAAAAGTTCGCAGGTGTGAGCATAGACCTCTTGATATCTGAATTAAAGGCCAGTTCCCTACGTAGCTCTTTGCTGTTAGTTCAACCTCAGTTTCCCTATCTATTAAATGGCATAATGTCCTCATTGCTGAGCTTTGCAATTATTAATAGTAAGTAGGTCCTAGTGCCAGCTGTGGAAATCTCCCCATTGTTCCTGGTTCGACTAAAACTATTGGAAAATTATTTTTCTTGGCGCTAGACCACTGACTTCTATAAAGGAAATTAATGTGAAAATAGAACTTGTTTTCTAGCCAGCAGAAGAGGCACATAATGAGTTGTAGTCTCTTCTGGGAGAGAATATTCTATTTGGCCTGGCTTGTAACACAGTAATATTACCAAGTCCTTACATTATCAGTTATGATTGGGTCTGGAAGTCAGCCAAGGCCACCAGGTAGGTATTAGGATTAATTTACGTTTCAAGTAATTGGTCCCTCAGAAACTGTGATCTAGGGATTCAATAGATAATATTGGAGTCCCTAAAGGGAAATAGTTAATATAATCTTTCTAGGTAGACACTAGCTATGAATTGTCACATCTCAGATTTAAATACTACAATCTTCAAGCTGACCGGAAACTGAGAAATTACCTAGAGCTGGGAATGGCATCGACATCAATAGAGTGCTTTAGTTTCCAGAAATTATCTTCAAAATGTTGTGCTGTGAATGTACATAGAGATGATACTCATTGTTGGAAGAATGTCCTTGTCTTTCATCAGATACTCATCTGGGACTATGCCACAAAAAGGTTAAGGTACATTGTTCTTGCACAATGTCTAGAAGAGGTTGTACGTTTGCGTTTTAGTGCAAAATGAAGCCTACTTGAGGACTAAAGTTGTATGACCTACAATTGGCTACTCAATGAATTAATATCAGTGTTTTGTTGTTGTTGTTAAGTACTGTTGAGTTGACTATGACTCATCTGACTCTGCAAACACCAGATTGGAAACACTGCACCATCCTCATAGGGTAGAAAAGATAAGCCTAGATGCCCAATTCAATACACCACTAATTGGATATATATATATATAATTTCTACACCTCACCAGGCACTTTGGAAGAACAGATTCACCAAAATTAATATTTGTTAGGAACTTTGTTATCCAGCTGAGGAGAAAGAAAGATATTTGAAAGTTCAACTAGTAAAGAATGCAAGAACCTGCTTGTCAACTGCCGTTTGTAAGTATAGGGAAAGAATTCACAAGCCAGAATGAGTGGTAAGGTCTGAAGGGGGGGGAGGGGAATGACATCGCTATGAGCCCTGGTGAAGATACTGGCGTCGCTGGACTCTCTGTGTCATCTAGGGACAGAGGGCCAAGTCAATGGGAAGATGCTCATGAGAAACTTTGATCTGAGGTCTTAACTTCCCGGTGCTGCAGCAAATATAAGAAGCTTGAATGTTTTAGTAAATATGTTTTTTTTTTCTCTCCCTGAATGATCCTAACGTTCCCTCATGGTCTCAGAATCACTCCTGGATAGTTCAGTTCAAAGGCCCGCTGTTAATTTATTTGGTGAAGCTGCTGCAGTGAACAATAATACGCCTAGACTGAATTTTCAAGGATTCCTGAGGGACTGACTTGTGAAAATAAATTTCAAGGCACATTAAAAAAGTAGGACCCAGTCCCAACAGGGTCAACCCTACCCTATCACAAGCCTGGACTTTGGAGTTACTTGTTGGAGAGTTGTCAGCTGAGGTTTCTATGTGCTACCGCGACGCCGCAGCTGAAAACAGAATTACGCTGGTGCCCTCTGCTGGGAACAGAAAGGAACTTCAGCAGGAAACAATGGTGCTCTGATGTTTTCAATACTGAGGCTGAGACGGCGATCACCCGCCCACAGCCGCCTCCAGGCTCCATTCATTTAGTGCCATTTGCAGGCCTGGCGTTCAGGTATGAGCTGGCACTAAGCCTGAATTTGTTAACCAAACAACGTAATAGGATTTCTATTGTAAGGAGGTTGTTGGATAATTTTTTAAAAGTAGTTCAGAAAACAGCCCCCTTTCACTCTGACCATTTGAGACCTGAGCATTTATTTTATTGAACACAGTACGCTCTGAACTCACCCTGGGTAGTGGCCATCTTGTTAAGGAAGGGTACCCACGGAGGAGTTAGTGGGAGGCTCTGAAACCCTCCAACACGTTTTCTTTTGCTCTCTGTTCCTCCATTGTTATTTCTTTAGTAGGGAGGGAAGCACATTGATATTCATCGCTGATTTTCTTGGCTCAAAATAATCAGAATTAATGACATGGTGTTAAATTAGATTTAGAGTGTCTACTCTGGTGTTCCTTCAGTATCCTGCTCAGCTGATTTTTCTGCCAGAGGTGAAAAAAGCATTCGGCTGTAAAAAAGAAAGGGGTGGAGGAGAGAGCTGAGAACAAAACCAAAAGAGGAGTTGTGAATTTTCAGGTGCGCAAAGCTGGAAGTGAAGCGCTTCTAAAATGAAAGGGAGGGCTAGAGAGGGTGGATGGGAAGGGCCCTTTATTTTTTTCGGAGATCAATAGTTTGGACAAGGAGGTCTGCTTCTGGTTTCCATAACAACCAGGCTCATTGAAAGACTGCAGGCTCCACAAATCCCCAATTTATCAGCCTTCTAGGGCTTATTAATGGAGCCCAGGACCCCAGCGAGGCAGGCGGCTCATTGCTGGCACGTGCCTGATGGGGCTGGCAGGAGGCGGAGGAGATGAGACAGGGAGATGTGTGTTGAGACAGTAGCCATTTGTCCCCCTGTCACGGGAGGAGGAGGGAACACTGCCATTCAGGAGGTAGTGAGAGCCCTCCTTGAAGCCCTGGGTGGCCGAGGCTGCTGTTGCCAGAGGCCCAGAAATCAAAGTGAAGGTGCTTTTCTCCAGCCCCACCTCAAAAGCCACCCACCTCAAAAAGAAAATCCACATGATTGCCTCACATTCCCCGATATTTACTGAGGCCCAATCATTAAATGAGGCTTCCTCATGAAGACTTGGGGACTATCTTTCTGATACTAACTCAGGCATTAATTAAAATGTGAAGTCAACCTAATGCCTGTTTGATAGCTTTGAGTTACACAGTCTTTGCTTATTAGGTCTTCTCCATAGACAATTTGCAGTAATAAAAACGGTAACTTGATGATGTTAACAATGATGAATGGCATTTGCTTATCTTGTGGTAGGTTCTCCACAAAGTAGCCTACTTTAGTTATTGTGGAAGCTATGATGATGAAGTGGGGGTATTATGGCTGTCCAGTTTAAGGATGAGAAAAAAGGAAGTGAGAGAATGTAAAATGACTTATTTAAGGCAATGTGGTTAGTGAGTGGGAATACATCAAGCTTTTATATAATTACTTCTATATAATTACTTTCATTCACTTCTTCTTATTTAACTTCACTATCCTCAAGATAGAAATAATAACACATTCGATATTATTCAATGTGACTGAGGAATGGAACATTCTGGTTAATCTAATATTTTGATTAATAACTGCCATCCATGTCATTATTGGATTTCCAATTGGGAAAGCTATGGGACATAATAAAATATACCCTACATTAGAAATATAGTAAACATGGTAATAAAATGCTTCAGGGCCATTATACAAATGCCATTTTTTATAGTAGTATAAAAGTGCTGGTTGATAAAGACATCTGTTTGACAGAATTTCAGATAAACTATCTTTATGGCATGAACATATCAAGTGTCTTAACTTTGAATTTTGTATATACAATATTTGAGTGTAGTTTATATAAACTATAAAGCCTTGTTGGATCGGTGGTTAAAGCACTTTGCTAACAGAAAGGTTGGATGTTGGAGCCTGCCAGGTGCTCAATGGAAGAAAGTCATGGCACTCTGCTTCCCTAATGATTTTCAGCTTTAGAAACCCAATGTGCAGTTCTATCCTGTTCTGTAAGGTTATTGTGAATCAGAATTGACCTGGGCAATGAGGGGAAAAAAAAGATATGCTTTGGGTATTTCAAAGCTAAGTAGTATCAGTACCTGGAAAACTTAAATTTGTTTATATTTGGCATTTCTGGAATGTGCTTTTATTATGCCACAATGTCATAGTATGGAGAAATTTAAATACTATACTCATTTGAGGTAGTTTAACCCGAGAATTATGAGATAAGACTAATGTTGACAGAATTTTCTTCTTATTTTTGTTGTTAAGTGCCACTGAGTCACCGGCAACTCTTAGTGACCCTGTGTACAATAGCTCTGAACCCTGCCCTATCCTGAGGTAGTCACACTGCCTCCAACAAACCTAATCCCACTGCCCCAGTTCTGTGACAATCCATCTCATCTGAGGTTTTCCCTCTCCTGTGCTGTCCCTCCACTCTTCCAAGCATGATGTCCTTCTCCAAGGACTAGTCCCTCCTGGCCACGTGCCCAAAGTATCTGAGATGGAGCTTCAAAATCCTTGCCTCCAAGGAGAAATTTGGTTTTACCCTCTCCAAGACAGACCTATTTGTTCTCCTGATGATCCACGGTGTGTTCAATACTATTCTCTACTCCACAAAAATTTTTCTTTTGTCATCCTTAGTCATTGTCCAGCTTTCTGATGCATAGCAAGTAATTGTGAAGACCATCGCCTAGATCAGGCACACCATAGTCTCTAGACTGATGTCATTGTTCTTTAACACTTTGGAGAGGTCCCTGACAGCAGACTTTCCCCATGCAATCCATCTTCTGATTTTCTGACTGCTGGTGCCAAGGGAGTTGGTTGTGAGCCGTGAAAGCTGTAGTTGTTAACAACTTCAATCTCTTCTCCATCCATCATGGTGCTGCCGATTGGCCCAGTGGTGAGAAACTTTGTCTTCTTGATGTTGAACTTCAATCCATATTAAATACTACAGTCCTTGACCTTCTGCAGTAAATGCTTTAGGTCCTCTTCAGTTTTGGCAAGCAAGTTATATTATCTGCATAATATAGGTTGTTGATAAATCTTCCTTCAATCTTGATGCCACACAATTCCTCATGAAGTCCAGCCTCCTGAATGATCTGCTCCACATACAGATTGAAAAAATATGGAGACAAAATCCCTCCCTGACACACTCCCTTCTTAATTTTAAAACAAGCAATGTTTCTTTGCTTTGTTTTGAAGACTATCTCATGGTCCAAGTATAGGTTTCACATTAGCATAATCAAGTGTTCTGGGATTTCCATTCTTCTAATTGTTAGCCACAATTTGTTGTGATCCACACTGTTAAGTGTCTTTGGATAGTCGATGAAGTACAGATAGACAATCCTCTGGTATTCTTAGCTTTTAGCTAAGATTCATCTGACATTGCAGTAGTGTCTCTAGTGTCATGGCCTCTTCGAAACTCAGCATGTACTTCTGGTAGTTCTCTGTTAATGATTTGGTCACATTGCATAGCTAAATCAATCCTGATAATCAATACTTAATTAGTAAAAGTGACCCAAATCACACTCACATTCAATTGGTTTGCTCCTAAATGGCATTAAAGAACCTCATTTCTGTCAAATGGGGAGAGGTTCACCCATCTTCTTTCATCTCTGCAAATTCTTTGTGACTTGCATACTTCATGTATATAGTATTATCCTTGCTACACTGAAGATGTTGACAGCTGGACAGTTAATGTAGTTGGATTGTATCTCTGACCAGAGAATAGATCTTTATCCTAGTTTCACAATCACTCCTTAAAGAGAATGTTGCTGCTGTTGTTGTTAGGTGCTGTCAAGTCAAGTGTGACTCATAACAACTCTGTGAACAAATGATCTGAACCCTGTTCTATCTTGTGCCATCCTCACATCCTTCTGACACACAAGAGCCTGTTGCAGCTGTCATCGTGTCAATCGATTTGGTTGAGGGTCTTCCTCTCCTTTGCTGACCCAAGACCCTTCCTAGCATCATGTCTTTCTCTAAGGAGTAGCCCCTCTTAGCAACATGCCCAAAGTGTGTGAGGGGAAGCCTCATCATTCTTGCCTCCAAAAAGTGTTTGCACTGCACCCTCTCTAAGACATACCTCTTAGTTCTCTTGGCCATTCATGGATGTTCAGTGCTCTTCTCCAACACCTCAAAGGCATTGATTATTTTCCTGTCATCCTTATTCATTGCCCAGATCTCAGATGCATAGCAAGTGATCATACAGACTATTGCCTGAATCACACACACACCTTAGCCCTCAAACTGACATTATTTCTCCTCAATAATTTGGAGTGGTCCCTAACTGCAGATTTTCTAGTGCAATGTGTCTCCTTATTTTCTGACTGCTTGTACCAAGGCTGTTAATTGTGGAAGATTAAGCTGTTGACAGTTTAAATCTACTCTCCATCCATCATGATGCTACCTATTGATGTCCAGTGGTAAGACTCTTTGTGTTCTTGACCTTGAGATGCAATCCAAGGGAGTGTGTCAGGGAGGGATTTTTTCTCCATATTTTTTCAATCTTGATCTTCTGCAACAAGTGTGTCCAGTCCTCCACATTCTCAGTAAATCTTAAAGAGAATATAGAACATAAATTCCACTTTCCAATGTAAAAGCAGAGAACCATGTTAGTTAATTAAAACCCACTGGAAATTTTCACCTAGTCAGTGTTAGATGGAAAAACTACACTTCTGTATGGGAGCTAGTAGTACTTCCATCATGTTGAGTCACCACATCACAGTCTTGAAGGTTTTAATTCTTGATTGAAGATTCTTTGGTGGATTAAAATGTTCTACTTACCATAAATGATAGTTAACTCAGCACTTGTCTTTTTATCATCTTGTTGGATTGTTGGATTTGGGTACTGGATATAGCCAATGTGGAAACACATTAGATAGGTAGATAGATAGATAGATAGATAGATAGATAGATAGATAGATAGATAGACAGATAACTTATCTCAGAAAGCACTGTTGATTATGATCTAACAAAGTCCAAGGACTCTCATTCTATCCATTTGCTTTGTACAGCTTGCAAACAGTTTTTGTTTCTCAGCTAATTCTGATTGTGGTGTATAAGGTTGCTTGAGTGGAGGGAAAACAGTGTGAAACCATACATCTTGTCTGCATTCAAGCCAATGCAAAATCAGTTACTGTTATTAAGTCGGAATCAGGGCAACCCCATATGTGTTAAAGTAGATCTATGCCCCATAGGTTTCCATGGTGGATTTTTTTTTAAGTAAACCATTTTTGTCATTGTTGTTGATGCAGCTCTATGTGGACTTTAACTACCTATCTTTGCATTAGTAGTAGTCTAGGGTGTTAACTACTTAACCATTTAGGGACTACATACCTTGTTTAGCTTTATACAAAGTAGTGAGAAAGAACTGTTCTATATTAACAAAGATTCTCAAGGACCTTGAGGGAATCTATGTGTGTGTGGAGAAGCCAGGAATATGAAATGATGTGCATAAAATTAAGCCTTGAGAGGGATGATGGGGGAGAGGAAGTGACACTCCTATTACCTGAAAGTCTTAGTCCCAAAGGAAGTTATGGTGTGAAGGATAACAGCAAGCCATTATAAATAAAATTTGAAGTCTATGAATTGTGAATTCCTGATGATAGAACTTTGTACATGAATAAAAGAACACAATGTGGTTGTACACCTGATGATTTGGTTCCAAACTGGTAACTCTTCATTTCTGACTCATCCCCTCCATATTCCCACTGCCTTCCTCCTTCATTTGAACGGGTGCCCAACTCTAGCATGTGACAAGGGAGAATTGGAGCAGCAGGAAGGGAGGGCACTGTAGGTACAATGAGCTGCGATTAATCTTCATCCCTCAGTGCTTGTAAAAGTGACAGCCTTTCTTGGAGATTGGAATTTCCTACTCCTGTGACTTCTGGGGACAATTGTTGATCACATCTGTTTACTGTGGAAAGCTTTGGTTTATTGAGGAAAGCCTTTGACACTGGTAGGAGGTTGATGGAAGTATAATCATTTCGGTTTAGCTATTCATCTTTCAGCAATCTGTGTTCTCACACCTGCTGGATATGGCACATTTGTACCTTGTTACATGTAAAATGTATAAAAATAAGGGCAATAAAAGGTCAATGCTGTCTTTTCACAAAAAGGATTTTCCTTTCTCTTGCTCTCTCCCATATCGCTCTAACACTTTCTGTGCAATCTCTCCCAACTCAACCTTCTTTCCTCTCCCCTCTTCACCATATTCCTACCCAGATCTCCTGAGAGTCGTTACTACTCAACCCATCAGCCAAAGTTAGGAGGTTTCCATGGGAACCAGGCAGCTGGTGTCTAGACACTCTGAGGGATGCTTTGCAATTGAGCTGCAAATCTAGCTTCTATCACACACATCCTCTCATCCCCCCTCCTCTTTCCTCCCATTTCCTCTTTATTTACAGCAGGTTTTAATGCTGACACAGGATGGAGTTTCCTTTTGACAGGCCATTAAAGGAAGGAGGGGAAGAGAAAGAGAATGAAAAAAAACTCAAACTTACTGTCTTGTCATATCAGCGAAGAGAGAAGACAGCTGAGGTGACAGTCTCCTATCTGGCTCACTCTTTCTTCCTCACAAAAGGTTTTATTTAATTAAAATATTTTAAATTAGAAAACAGAGCCACTAATCCACTGGGAGTCATAAGCATTGTTAAGAGCCAGTAAAAGCATTTGCAGGATAAGGCTGGAGCTGATGGCACTGACTTGAAGTAGAGTCTCTGGGCAATCAATGCAATTTCTCCTCCTATGACACTCAGGGGAATTACACGTCCATAAGTATCACTAGATGGAAAACTATGACGTGTAACACAGGAAAATGCAAAGAAGTGTCATTTTAGATTTTTAAAAAGTCAGATTTAAATCACCCCTGCTCCTGCTGACAAAGAAGAAAGCAGCCCCTGCCAGGAGATGCTGACATGGTGCTCACAGGTAAGTTTTAGTGTTTGTCCCGCAACAAAAACAAGTTCACAAAACATCAGCATCTGACAAGGATATGATCTGACTGCAATGAGTCATGATGCAACAAGACAATTGTAACCATGTCTCACTTCAGACAAGATGTTAACATTATCAGAATCACAAAAGGACCAAATATTCCTCAGCCTTGCTAATAAGGTGTTTCTTGGCCTTGCTTCATTTCCCATTCCTTTTGCGTAATATTTATGGAAGAGCCCAGGCTTAGAATTACAACCAGCCCTTAGATAAGGTCATCATACTTGAAGAGTAGAGGGACGGCGCAGGAGAGGAAGAACCGAGATGAGATGGATTGACACAGTAACGGGAGTATTGGGGTAGGTGTATCGAGTCAGACAGTCAGACTGTGAGTCAACCAGTGAAACTGGCTCAGAATAGGGCAGGGCTCATAGATATTGTATAGAGCATTGCTATAAGTTGTGGGCAATTGAATGGCACATAACAACATGTAGACTTCATCAAATCCAGGGCAAAGCTCTATTTCCTTGAAATCAGCTAATACAAACTCAAATCCTTGAAGTTCTTTTTTACTGAAATACCTCATGACTCCACTTACTGTGTATTCTCCCCACCATCAATATGCTAATAAAACCAGCTTTGTTCAACTGCAAGAAAGTTCCTCTTAGCCTTTGACTAGCAAGTGTTGACATTCTGTAGACTTTCTTTCTATACACTTATTTGTGCTCAAGTTATATTCATGAAGAAAATATTTTTCTCATTTTCTTCCATTTCTTCTTTTTATTTTCTATGTCATTCTCATCCCTTAATTGATTGCTGCATCTCCAGTATTCACTCATTTTCTCTTAAAAAATCCCTAACAACATAATTTAAAAAAAAACAAAATTAAACTAGTAGCTTATTTTCTCCATCTCCCTTGTTTTTCTGATTTTTGGACTCAACAATCAACACAGATAGTTTTTTAGCCTCTTCAATACCTTTTGGGAATTTATGACCTGAGTCAACAGTAAGATCAAGGACATGCAGACTGACATTAGACATAAACATGACAAGGAAGATTTCTATACCATCCCCTCTCCCTTTCACACTATAATCTGTTATCTTTCAATGCCATTTTAGCTGTCATGACTTTATATAACAAAGTATTTTATAAGTGGACCATCTTGGGTTCAGAAAGTGTGCTAAGAGACAACTACATTGATTCGAGAACAGCTTTTATCACCAACCCTAGAAATGTCACTGTGGAGTACTGTCAACATATCCCTCAGTTCCCACTGATGAGGTTACTTCCTGTTCCTCTCTCAAGTTATGTTGCATGCCTGACCTTGGAGCCTGTTTAATTCACAGTTCTAATCTGTTGTTGTTAGGTCACAGCAACTCAGTGAACAGCAGATTTGAACCTTGTTTAGTCCTGCACTATCCTTGTGATCTCTGTCATTCTCAAGCTCATTGTCATAGTTTTGTGACAATCCATTTTGTTGAGAATCTTTCTCTCTTTTCTCTGACTCTCCAGTATGATGGAAAATCTTCCTCTCTTTTCTCTTTCACAGCATGATGTCCAAGGACTGCTTCCTCCTGAATATATGCCCAAAGTAAAGGAGCCTTGCCTTTAAGTAGCACTCTGGTTGCACTTCCTTCAAGATAGATGTGTTTGTTTATTTTGGCTGTCCATGGTATGTTCTATACTCTCTGCCAACACCATATATTTGTGAAGAAAATCTTTCACAAATAATCATAAATTAGGTAATTATGATGTCGTCAAAGTTATTTAGCTAGGATAATTTTAAAATCCTCAGATAAATTTGGTTCAGTTAATTTTATACCCCAAAACTTATAACTGGGCTCTTGCTTGAGAACAGTTCTACAAATAACCTTTTATCACCTAGACTTTATCTAAGTCTCCATTTCATTGGGATTTTCTGTAATCTAGTTTCTGTGAGATATTGGTCCCTTTCTAGTCACTACGTTCTACAGCTTCCAACCCTTGTTCACCAGTCACATTGCTGATCCTCTATTTTGTAATTTCCCTTAAGCAAGTAGTTCATACAAAGTCTTTTCCCTCTCCACCTATACTTATTTTCATTGTCAGCTACTGGCTCCATCGCCACATATTATAACCTACTTTTCTAAGTGTGGTTAATCTCTGTTCTCTTTCAGTGAGTCAGTTTCTATCAAGTATATCAGTGCAGTTCTAATTTTTTTATTTTATTTACATTTCATTGCCTGTGATAGATGAAGTCCCTAGAAAAAAAGAATCAACAGATGCATATGAAGAAAAAAGGTTTTAAACTTGAGTCACTAAGAGAATGATAAGGTCAATCTGACTAAATTTGTACTAGTAGTAGTGGTCTGGTGACATTGCTATTTAGAATATATGACTGAAATCGTGTTAAGAATATAGAGAAATATTTGGCAATAAAATTTTGACTCTCATATATGTGAAATCAGGACTCATTAAAGTTTTGTGTTAAACTACATGCCCACAGTGATGTTTGTATGTTCATAACCCAACAGTAGTAATATGATTTTGGAAGTAACAAAATAGAGATGAGGGAGGATGAGTTTTCTGATACAAAATCTATAGAAAGGATGCAGTGCTGAATCTTGTATTGTGGTTGTGTAAGAGGAAATAGACCCTCCCCTAAAAAAGAAAGTTAGAAAGCAGCATAAATAAATTCTAAATACACTCTTCATTGAAATGGAGAAAGAAAAATATTTTAAGAAGATATCAAAGACAAAACTCAACAGAAAATGTAGAAACACAAACTCATTGCTGTGGAGTTAGAACTGACTTATATCTGGCTTTCCAGTAAGGTTTTCCAAGGCTGTGAATCACAAAAGAGGAGACTGACCGTGTTGTTTCCACAGAGCCACTGGCAGATTTGAACTAGCAGAGAGTTGCCACCTGTTGCAATGAAACTCCCTATGGATTATGTCACCAGGTCTCAATCAGCCAATTAAGGGGATTAGTTACCAGGATTTTGCAATTTGAAGACCACGATAGGTTCTTTAGTCTTAGTGTTTTGGCAAGGTGGCTTCCTAGAGACTATTACAGGGAGGAGAACACCATTTGCAGGTAGGGTGATTGATAATTGTGACTGGTTTGCAGTTAGAGGAGTCTTGATTGCTTAGCTGGACAAGAAATGCTTGTCGCCATGGCACATCAGTTTTGGTGGGGAAAACAGTTCTAATCTGAGCTAATCAATCATTCATGTGAAAAGACTAGGAAGTTGAAGGGTCTGTGTCTGGCATTGGCAGCAAGTTCAGGCAAAAAAAAGGAAAGGTCAGTGTTTGGTCTCATCTCAGGTAAAGCAGGGCTTTATTCAGTCTTCTGGTGCTGGGAAGGAAGAGCGAGCAGAGCACGTAAGCAAAAGGTTGGTTCTTGTGGCAAGCCATTTTCTGGAACAGCAAAAGGGATATGGTGTGATGCTGCTTTACTGTTTCTGTAGAAACACTGTAGAGATCAACACTGCACAGAAAGAATAGTCAAAGAAAGATAAGAGACAATCACTATAGGATTTGGAAGATATTATTTTATGTATTTGAAGAGATTATTGTTGGAAAAGTGATAAAGGTAAACCCTAGAGAAATAAAGAAAGGGGAGGAAAAGATCAATCACATATTTCCAGTTAACCTTCCAAGTAATTTGTTGACAAAAGAGAAAAAGTTCATCGTCTTTGCATCTTTGAAGGGCTGCCTTGGGTAAGAGTATACTGAGAGTCTATTTGCTCAGTGAAGAAAGGACTATAAATATTTAGAAGCGAGATCTCAGCTGAGAAACAGGAATAATTTTCAGTTGGAATTAAAGTCACCTGGTGACAAGAATGCCTGTCCATCAGCTAACAGTGTTGTAGATGGTTCCTGCTTTATGTGAGAATTTGAGGGAGGGATGATTTCCATGGTTTCTTTTCACTTTAAGGTTTCTTTTTTCCTCATGCATACACCTTTTCTAGGACTACTGTATTACAACTGAGAGCTCTGGTGGCCTAGTGGGTAAGGTGTTGCACTACCAACCTAAAGGCAGGCAGTTAGAATCCACCAGGTAGGTGCTCCATGGGAGGAAGAGAGTCATTATCCTCCCGTATAATTTACAGCCCCTGACGACCTGATGCTATTGGGTCAGCTATGAGCCAGTTCCAACTGGACACCACATAATAACAACAACCTTGTTACAATAGGGGTTGATTTTTTTTTTTTTTTTAAATTTAGTCTGATTACTTTTGACTAAATAGGTTGTGGAAAAAATGAAAACTAGTATAAGGTAGGTTTTAGACATAAGGCACTTTGGGAAATATTAGAGAAAGAACACTGGGTTGAGAAAGGAGAAATCTTCAGAGCAACAACAATTTTTCCAAATGGCAATATTACATGGCAGTATCAAAATATGGCCATTTAAAAAATGGACAGGAACATATGGTTCCGTAATTGTTTCTCAGAGAAGTACAGACTCACGAGGAGTCTTTGTTGTGATTTTTTTTAAAAACTGTTTATAATCTCAATGTCTCCAAATAGCCAAAGCTATAGCATTATTCACCATGAAATATAAGAAGGATGCTTGGAGATCTTCAACTAAAAAAAGGGGGAAAATCAGTGCAAATCCTAATATTACTTTTTCGATATAGTTCTGGTTATGCTCCAGTGAGTGCTATTGATTTTTAGAGCAATTTTTCACTCTAAGGCAGCCCATCATTTGACAGGCCCCAGGAAGCCAAAACACACAATGGGGACAACGTGACATGTCTCAGTATGAGTGGACGATTGCATTTATTTACTCTCATGCAAGCATATAGTACAAGCACCTTTTATAGATCTTCCTTGTTGCAATAGTGTTTTTAAAATTATCTGTTCAATGAAGCTAAGCCTTCTCAGTTGGTTTCCTAGCAGTCAGCTGTCAGTGGGAAGTGGAGGGAGTTGTAGATAAGGAGAACCACATTTATTTCCTCTTCTTTTTTTTTTTTTTTAACAAATAATCCTTTATTGAAATATTTTCATCTGTAGTTCCTTAGCTAGCTGGGCATTCCACAGCACCACTGTTATGTCTTCTATGATGTCATGAGGGTGACGGCCATCAACATTGCAGCCCACAGATTGGGCAGTTCCCAGGATCTCTTTAATAGTTCCAGAGAGTTCTCTGGCTAAAGACCGGTGTCGCATCTGCCGGGCAATGCCAACAATCTCATCAAAAGTGATATTTCCACTGTGCTTAATAATTTTCTGCTTCTTTCTGTCTCTGGGTGGTTCCTTTAGGGCTTTGATGATCAGGGCAGAGGCAGAAGGCACCACTTCAATCTGGGCCTGTCTGTTCTGAATGGTCAGTTTCACTGTAATCCTTAGTCCCTTCCAGTCACCGGTGGCCTTGGCAATGTCATCACCAACCTTTTTTGGAGACAGACCCAGGGGGCCGATCTTGGGGGCCAGAGTGGAAGTGGCACCGACTTCCCCACCGGTACACCTCAGGTACACGACTTTAATCTCGTTGGGGTTGAACTTGGGTGGCATGGCAGAGGCGGCTGGTGTCGGATGAACCCAGATGCGGGACGACCGAAGAAAGTTGCACTGAGGCCTCCTCCGAGCCGAAAGCCGAAAGACAGGAAGCTATATCCTCTTCTTTAGAATATAAAGATGACCTCATATGGATTCTTAGATGGGACAGAATGGCATAATTTTAATCAATGATAACTATTCAGTAGTATAATTTACTAATTCTAGTGGTACCAGTTTTGTTTGGGTTTGGTGTTTTGTTGTGTTTTTTTTTCTTTATTTCTGCACAGGTTATTCATTCCCCGCCCTCAATCTGTCTTTATCATCCTGAAGTTTGTTATAACAATTATTCTCAGTCCTAAGTGTGTAAATCTCCAGAGTACCAACAGTTACTCTGCTATCTTTTAAAGCAAAAATTATATTGAATTATCTTGTATTCCACAATGGAAAGAATGTTGGGAAGGGAGCCATACAATGTTTTTCTGACTACTGAAGAAAAAAGTGTAAGTTAAAATCAAGGTATTAAACTCAAAGACTTAGGTTCGCCCCTCAAGGCTGTAAAAGGCATTATGGTGTTCTGAAAGGATCATTGAACTCTGCTTAGGTGTGTGATGTTGGGATAGTCACAGAACCGTCTTCAGTGTTACTGTTTTGGGGTTTATTTTCATAGAACGTGAGAGGATAAAAGCAGATAATCTCTAAGGTCTCTTTAGCTTCCACTACTCTGTAATTCTAAGAGCAATTGCAAGCCAAGTCTGTGACAATAGATACAGTTTTTGCATTTGTGTCCTGAATTATGTGGTTGAGCCATTTGCATTGATAAAATTAGTATGACAACTGCCAAGTCTCCAGTTTTTTTTTGTATACGATGTAGATAGAAGCATACGGGAAAAATTAAACAACAAAGATAAATAATTGACTGACTACTCTCAAATAATATACAAACATATCATGGCAAGTCATGATCAGACACAAACTGAGAATGACTCATGAATGTAATGCTTCCATTTGTACGTTTAAATGTTATCTAGGCAATAGATATCTGTTAGTAGGGAGAATTTCAGGCATTATTGTTCTGAGAGTAGATTATATCTAGTTTTGATATGTTCAGAATCATGTAACAGGTCATTTGATTTAACACAATGAGACTTGCTTTGCTTTAAAAATGAATGCTGAAAGATATAAACTTTATAATAAAGTACATTTACTTTGATAACTTTGATCTTTGAACTGGGATATTGGAGAAGAGTGCTGAATATCTGCGAATTGACTAAAGAACGAACAGATAGGTCTTTTAGAAGGTGCAGCCAGAGTGCTCCTTGGAGGCAAAGGTTATGAGGCTTTGTCTCACATACTTTGGGCATACAGCTAGGCAAGGCTATTCCTTGGAAAGGGACATTGTGCTTGGAGAGAAGGGGGGGCCACTGAAGGTGAGAAAGACCCTCAATGAGATGGATTGACACTGTGACTTCAGCCATGGGCTCTAGTGTCTCACAGATGATGAGGATGGCACAGAATAGGGCAGGTTTCAGGGTGGCTATTTATAGGGTTGCTATGAATTGTACTCAACAGCACCTAACAACAACAGTGGTAAGAAGGTGCACTGCAGTCTCAAAGGCACACAGTTCAAATCTATCAACAGCTTTGTAGGAAAAAGAGGAACAATATTCTGTGTGATTAATGACCTCTGAAAACTCACTTAAGGGTGAGCTATAGGTCTGTTTTGACATGACAGCGTACAGCAACATATCTTTATATAAAATGCCGAATTTTTCGTCAGTGGAGTGGTAGGTAGATTAGAATTGCTGACCTTTAGCTTAACAACCAAACACGTAACCAATGGCCAGGTTCCGTTGTAGTACATATGTTGTTGTTGTTTGTTGTATGTGCCATCGAATTGCTTGCAACTCATGGTGACCCTATGTACAACAGCCCTAAATTCTGCTCTGTCCTGTGCTAATCGCACTGTCTCTGACACTCCCATCCAAATAACCCCAGTCACTGAATCAATCCACCTCATAGAGGGCCTTCCCCTCCTGTGCTGTCCCTCCACCCTCCCAAGCATGATGTCCACCAAGGACTGATCCCTCCTTGCAACATGTCCAAAGTATGTCAGATGAAGCCTCAGAATCCTTACGTCCAAGGAGCAGCCTGGTTTACCCTGTCCAGGATGAATGTTTGTTTTCTTAGCAGTCCATGGTACACTCAATACTTTTCTTCAGCACCGCAGCTCAAAGACCCGTACATAAAGAAAAATAAACTTTAAAATGACTGAAATTCTAAAACAGTCTAGTTTAAGAACTGTGAAAAACAGAGTGAAAAGGTGAGAAAAGAGAGTACAAATCCAATGAAAGATGACGGACTAATGATCAGTTTACTTAATTTTTCTAAGGATGGGTCTAAATAATTAACATCAAATGTGTGAAGTATGATTCTTAAAAACTAATAGCACTCCGCAAAGTACAGCTGGGTGAATTATACATAAGGGAAATGCCAACTAGAATAGTGTTTAGACAAGATTCCAAAGGAAGTATGATGTTTCTTTACCTGGAAATTGTCCATGTGTTTACCAATGCTAGATGTACAACCATTTCTTACTTACTTCCTGATTCCTTTTATTTTCCGAAATCTACTGGAGTTCTGTGCTTTGAGAAAGACTCAATAAAGATGGAATGTATAGACTGAAAGAATAACCACATCTGTGCAATTTCTCACAAACCTCCATGTCACCTATACCGCCATAAATACTCTTCTTTCTTTGGTGACCTCAAGCTTTCCTAGAAATGAAAAGATATTTTTGTAATTAAGTGGAAGATAGACCTCACTGTATGTGAATATTTTCCATAAAGTTTAGGGACTGAGTAACAAGAAGTCTTAAGATAAACGTTTTCATATCTAATTAGTTGCTGTCTAGTCGACTCCTCATGGCAGCCCCAGGGTGTCAGAGTAAAATTAAGCTCTGTCAGGTTTTCAGTATCTCGCTTATTAGAATTTCATCACATGCTTTTCTTCTGAAGCACCTCTAAGTGAACCCAGAGTTGCAACCATTTAGTTAGCAGTCAAGCTTGTATCTAATTTTGATCAACAGGGAGATTTTTCTTAAAATTAAATATGCTGTCTTAAATCTGGAAGATTATCTGCAAATAGCTTGCTACTAGAGACAAGATTTACTCTACAGCTGAGAGTAGGAGAGACTTAGCTCTTGCTCATTCATTAAGAAAAACACTTTTTCTACAAAATTAAGAGAATCAAACTGAGTAAAATCTCAGAGTATCCCCCCCCCCCTTTTGAACTAAACTGGCTGCTATTATTCTTTACAGAGCTCTGGTGGCTTAGTGGTAAGGAATTGTGCTACCAACCCAGAGGCATACAGTTCAAATCCACCACCCACTCCTGGGCAATATCCTCCTGTGTAATTTATTGACTCTGAAAACCTGCTAGAGGGTCAACTATAAGTTGCTCCATAATACATAACAGTAATAGCAATAATAGTATTCTTTTACTGTGAAATGGAGATTTTCCTGGCCTTAAGTTGTGACAACGACAGAAAACTCTACAGCTATTGAGATGTTACTGTTTCTCAACCTTGGCTCTTGTATCACAAAACTATGACTTCCCATTATTGCTATCCTTCATGTTTGTTCAGTGAGTCTTTGGCCCAGTAATAATTTCTGGATGCTGGCTCCTCTTTTCCAAGATTTTTTTTAAAGTAAATGTTTTCTTTTTCATTCTAGAAGCATAAACTTTTAAAATCACAGACTTTTCTCTCCTGTCCTTAGATTCTTTGAAGAATTTCTCTTTGGCTCTGTGCTAAAATTGGACAAGCATGAATTGGTGAAGAAAGGAAGAAGCTAACTATCATTTATTAGATATCTACATGAGCAAGAAAGTAACACTGTTAGACTTTATTCAATTTTTTAATCATTTATTGCTCATTACAAATCTGTGAATCTTACTTTACTGAAGAAGAAACAGGAAAGCATATTGAACTTGCCTATTGAAGATCCATACATAAAACCCCTTAGCATAATGCTTGACACATGGTAAATATTAAACTAATGGGTGTTCATTCACAACAATAATAGCTAGCACTTATTTAGTCTTTATTTAACATTCTATTGATTGTTGAGTACTTAAAAACAGCAACACATTTCATTCTCACAGAATCCTTGTGATGTTAGTTACAACATTATCTCCAATTACAGATAAGGAAAATGGGACAAAAAGACTGAGTGAACTCACCTAATAACACAGAAGTGTCAAACAGTCTGACTCTGGAACTAACTGCCTTAACCACTACTCTATGTTGGCTAAGAATAATTCTGCTATACTAGATACCTATGTTTTTATATTTAAGTTTTTAATAGAAATAATTTGTGATCAAATTAGAAGACAGAACATAAAAATGAACAGTAAAATGAGAGGTTAATAGGATAATGCTTCTCATGGCTATAAGCCAAAATGATATTTGGGTTCCTTTTTAGAATCTGGTATTTTTAAATTCAGACCTCCACTGTGTTTGTTTGCTCTTGATATCATCACAAGTCCACTCTTTCTGCTCCCCTCACTGAGGTGACTGAGGTTTTATCAACTTGTCACAAAACATTCTTGGGCTTTTAAAATTTTTTCATATTTCCCAATATTTATTTTCCTCTATGGGTATTGAATTTTTTTCCTTCTGATGAGTATGATATTAAGTATTAGTTACATAGATACATTGGTCTAGTCAAGGACCAATTTGCTAGGTATTATGCAAAGCCCCTGGATTTTATTAGCTAACAAATTGAAAATTCTTTGCTATTAGGAAGTTGTATTGGCTTCCCAAGAAGCAGAGCTAAGAAGTGGAATCTTGTGCAAATCATTCTTTGAGGATGTGCTCTCTGGTGGAATCCAGTGAAGAAGAAAGGAAAGAGGATGTTGTTAATTGCTGTCAAGTGAGTTCTCACTCACTTATCTATGGTGATATGAACAGTTCAGCACTAGAACACTAGATTGATGGTTGGCGATTTTAATTCACTCAGAGGTACTTCATGGACAACCCTAGCTGGTGATATGATTTCAAGAAGTGTCAGCCTTGTAAACAGTATGGAAAGTTCTACTCCACACACATGAGGTCACTGTGGAAAAGAGGTTAATTCTGGAAAAGAAGTTTAGTCTCAGCTCGAGACACAGAGATGTTACAGTGAGCTCTGAAACACAAATCATACCTCAGAAATTATCTTACCTAAAAGCAAGACAATGATGACAAATGATGACAACAAAGAACTGAGGAGCAGTGATGTCAGTCTGGAGACTAAGATGCCTCTAACCCATACCACAGTCTTTGAAATTACTTGCTTTTCTGGACAATGATTAGGGACAATGACTAGGACAATGATTAGGGACGATAGAAGGAGAATTGATGCCTTTGAGCTGTGGTACTGGAGAAGAGTATTGAAAATACCATCGATTTCTAGGAGAACAAGCAGGTTCTTCTTAGAGAGGGTGAAACCAGGCTGTTCCTTGGAGGCAAGTATTCTGAGGTTTTGTCTGATATACTTTGGGCATATTGTAAGGAGGGACCAGTCCATGGAGAGGGACATTTTACTTGGAAGAGTGGAGGGACAGAGAAAAAGAAGATCTTCAGTGAGATGGATTGATTCAGTGACTGGAGATAGAAGATAATGAAGGTAGATGTGTCAGAGACAATGAGGTTTGGCACAGGATAGAGCAAGGTCGAGAGCTGTTGTACATAGGTAGGGCCGCTGTGAGTCGCAAGCGACTCTACAATACATAACAAAAATAACAAAAGCAAGACTGCTGCCATCATGGTTGAAGGTGTGTGAGCTGCTCGGCACCTTAAATTAAGGTGAATTACAATTTATATCCTCCAAAGGGATAAGTATTAGACAAGGGACAGTGTGTAACTGGGATACGGGAGCATGAGCCTGGTAAAAGGCATCTGAACGGGGTACCAGCAGCATTCACTATCGGAAACAAAAGTCATTCGGAAGGTATAATTGGAGACGTAGTGACTGCTTCAGCAACAAGAAATGTAATACTAATGTTATACTCAGTTTACTTTGTTATTGTTGTTATGTGCCATTGAGTCTAATATGACTCATAGTGACCCGTGCCGTTTTCACACTTCCCAACACACAAGAGCAGTCACCGTATCACTCCACTTGGTCTTTTTGCTTTAGTACTCCATTTATAAAATTTGAAATCAGTGTATGGGAGCTCTGTTGGACTAGTGGCAAGAAGCTTGTCTGCAATCCCGAAGGCACACAGTTTGAGACCACCAGCTGCTCTGCAGGAGAAGGATGGACAGTCTCTTCCTGTGTGATAAACTGTCTCTGAAAACCTGCTGGAGGGTCAGCTATAGGTTGGTTCCAACTCTATGGTACACAACAACAAAATAGGCATTGTTTGTTTTACTTAATTCTCAAATTAGTGAAGGCTGAAGAGATACAACTAAGATTTTCACCTAGCTTCCACATTAGGTTCTATGAAGTGAAAAAGGAAGAACTAGTATATTTTAGTATTTTTTTTTATTTTGCAAATGAGAATAGGCAGTGTTGTAACTCAGTTCTGAAGAGTATGAGGTTTATTTTCTGTTTTGATTTAAGAGAATCTCTTCCTTTGAAGTCAAAGAGCACAAATCCATCTTCCTGGCGAAATTTAAAGAGTCTTTGAGTGATGGCATTTACATGTTCCTTTGCTAGCTGAAATTTCAATGGTTCATGACCACTTAGAGACACCTTGGGAGGACAACTTGGTGATCTATTTCTGAAAAATCAGACACGAACAACGCTAGAGCACAGTTCTGTCCTCGCACACATGGGCTTGCCATGAATCCCAATTGACTCAAGGCAACTGTAATTGTTCTGTATCATTTTGTCAATTCTGACTCTTTGATCCCCAAAGTAGAAAAGACTTATAAAGATTCCTACGTTATCATCCAACAGGAACTAAGTGCAGCACCTGGTAGGCTTGAGCTGCCAACATTTTGGTTAGCAACTGTTTTATCCTTTGCATCACCAGAGAGAGATCATCCAATGGCAACTGATGTAGTACAAGTTAAATGTCTTGTTCTAGACTCTCCCTCTGGCCCGTGCCTACTTCTCTCCTTCCTCAGTTTGTTATGATTTAGTGTTTCAGCATATTGGCATACTTGGGCCAAAAGATACACCTACAATGTAAGTCTGAAAAACTTAATAGAAAACTAACCAGTATTCAACAGATAGGGCTGTTTCCCTCAAGCTTTAAAATAAAGCTGAACACCACTGAGCTCACTTCAACACACAAAGCCTAATTCAGGTGTTTTGTTTGTTGTTGTTTTTTCCCTTGAAAACTGAGTTTTTGAACTGAGTGAAATGGATATCTAATTGCAATTCTGTTAGGATATTGTCTAGCTATTTTGAGGCAAGGTTTAAAGTGTGTTTATTGATTTATGCCTGCTTAGGAACAATTTGTTGAATGAATATTTGGGAGAAAACAGCAATCACATATTTTCCTGATTCATGAAACAGCATAAAAAATAGCCCCCGTGTTGCATTTCACTGCAACAATTGTGCTCATTCCAGTCTTTGTTTCAGAATTTTATTTGGTTCAAATTCTTAATCAAATTTAGTAAGTAATATGTTAAACCAAATTTCCAGGATATGTAACCCCTTTCAGCACAATCTGTTCAGCTTCCAGGTTTTATTTATGGTTGTAGCTCATATCAAGAAATCTTATCAGTTGCCTTAACTGAGCTAGTGGTAAGAAACTGTGCTGCAATCCCAAAGGCAATATTTTCTAATCCACCAGCTGCTCCATACAGAAGAAGGATGAGCAGTCTCTTCCTGTGTCATATACTGCCTCTGAAAACCACATGGAGTGTCGGCTATATTTTGATTCCAACTCGATGCTACTTAATAATAACCATTCATTTTTGGAAGCTCTGGGGTCCTAGTGGTAAAAATCTGCTCAGAAATCTCAAAGGCAAAAGGTTTAAATCCACCAGCTGCTAAGTGAGAGAAGGAGGGAATCTCTTCCTGTCAGATCTACTGCCTCTGAAAACCTGCTGGAGGATCAGTTATGAGTTGGTTCCAACTTGAAGGCAAACAACAACAAACATTAACTAATGATAAAACACTCAAATCTCACACTCAGTGCCATTAAGTCAGAACTGACTCATAGCTGACCCTCCCTCTGGGATTCCGATGCTGTAAATCTCATGGAAGGATATTATTCATCTTTCTCCCATGGAATCAAACAACAAGAAAGGCATCACTTTTGGGAAACTTTGGGCACTAGATCTTTCTCAATAAAACACTATCATGCAAAAACACAATATAAAATTAATCCAAAGAGATTTTTTATTTATATACCCTGACATTATTTCAGAATGGTTTTATTTTCTTTTCCTTCTCTTTCTTCTTATATTTGATGATTCAGTCCAAACTATCATTTCAATTGAGATCAATACAATTTTTAAAAAAAATAACACATTTCGGTTTTCTATTTTAATTTTGTGTGTGTGTGTGTGTGTGTGTGTGTGTGTGT
>NW_006399782.1:18746554-18762915 GCF_000299155.1 Elephantulus edwardii | reverse complement strand
GATTGTTCCTCCTTCTCCAGCAAAACATCTGGTAAATTCTCACCTCTGGGATTGCAGTGCAGCTTCTTGCCACTAGGGCCACCAGAGCTCACCACATTTAGCTTTTAAAAAATATTATCTGTGCTCCTAGAGCAGCAACCTAATGACATAGAGGAAGAAACACTGAACTATATATATGAATCAAGAGTCCTAGATTTCCAGTGTTGCCTTTTTCAGTTTTGTGACCAGAAGCAAATTTCCTAACCTCTTACTTTGAGTTTCCTTATGGAGAAATTTTGGTTAATATATCTTACTAAATTCTGGGATTGTATGGCACTACAAGTCTCCAAACCTTAGAGTTTATTCCAACACAGAGAGACCCTTGTCCTTCACTCACTCTTTGCATCTGAGTCAGAATTGACTCAAATGACCCTCTAGCAAGTTTTTATGGGCTGTAAATCACATGGAATAAGATTGTCCCTCTTTCTCCATCAGAGCAGCTGATGAGTTAGAACCACTAGCCTTTGGGTTGGCAGTGCATCTTCTTAATCGCTAGGCTGCCAGAGCTCTCTCTAGTGGCACTAGAGGACAGAGTACAATTAACCCAAGACATTTTCAAGTCTGCATATCTTTAAGGAAGCTGACTGCCTCATCTTCCTGCCATAGATCTACATAGCTCAAGGTATTTAAAGACAAACATAAAACCACCAAATGTGTGTGTGTGTTAAGTGTTCAGAATGCCCAGAAGAGAGAAATCCTTATTTGTAAAGAAAATATGAAAATTATTTGAAGACACAGTGCTGTGAGCCAACAATGCAGCTGTAGTAATGACCATGAGGGGTCAGCTGTGGTAATCTTGTGAGAATTCGAAAATGTCAAGCAAACATATCTCCTGAAGCTTAGACCTTTACAATTGTGGAGTGTGAGTACATACTTCTGTTAGATGAGATTTGTAATTTTTTTTTTTAAATAGGAATTCTACAAACAATTTCTTGGTTCAATTTTTTTTTTAGTATCACTTTTAACAATAACAACATATTAGTTTATGGAGCTTTGTTCATAGTCCGCAGTGCTGCATTCCTAAGCGAAAGACCTCCAGTGGTTTGAGTCCCCCAGCAGCTCTGTGGGAGAAAGATGGGCAATCTCCTCCCATTCAGAGTGACTCTCTGTGAGTCAGATTCTACTAGATGGCAGTGAATTTGTGTTCGTTTTTTGTTCTTTTTTATTATTATAATTTTGGCCCTCTATTTCTGGAACTCTGGTGACAAAGGGCATTATATGCAAGGCTGCTAGCCAAGAGGTTCAAACCCACCACCTGCTCCAGTGCAGAGTCATCATGAATCAGAATCATTTGAGGGCAGCTTTGTTGTGTGTTTTTGGTTTGTTTTATCTTTTGCTTATATCTGAATGACAAAACTGTTAAGTACTTAGCTTCTAACAGAGGGCCATAGAACTCACCAGTACCTCCCTGGGAGAAGAGGCCTCAAAGTCTGTTTCAGTAAGGAGTTGAAAACCTTATAAACACTCTTACAAACCCTGGGAGACAGTTCGGCTATGAATCAGAACTGACTTGAAGACACACAATAAGTTCCTTTTGCTTTTTCTCACTTATATCTATTCAATTCTAACTCAAAGGAACCCTCTATGAGGTTTCTGAGGTTGCAATCTTTACAGGAGAAGACTGCCTATCTTTCTCTTGTGGAAGGACTGATGGATGTTGTAGTTGTTGTTGCGTATCATTGAGTCACAACCAATCCATAGTTGATCCTCCAGCGGGTTTTCAGAGATAGTTAATCCCACAGGAAGAGATTGTGCATCCCTCTCCTACAGAACACCTGGTAAATTCGAATAGCATGTCTTCAGTATTGCAGTGCAACTTTTTGCCATTAGGCCACCAGAGTTCACTGCCTGAAGGATATTAATGGTTAATCTTTTGGTAAGCATTGCAACGTGTAATACACTATGCCACTAAGGCTAATTTGTCAATGCCATAGTAGTTACCATTGATTTTCATTCAGTGATGGTGGTTGTTGTTGTTATTGTTATGTATGTATGGTCAACTCAGAACTTACCCATCATTGGCCCTCTGTAAAATCACATAAGAGGAGATTGTCCATCTTTCTCCCATGGAGCAACTGGTGGAATTAAACTGCCTGCCTTTGGGTTGGCAGGTCACTTTATCTATATTTATCTTCATGCTGATTGCCCATCCTTTCTTCTTTCTACTTGTACTAACAGTAAACATTGCCTCAGTATATCTACAGATGTCACTACCAACTCAGTAGACCAGCTGGCTGGGAGGAGGATCAAGCAGGAATTCCTTTGTTTTTATTTTTAGCCTATGAATGTTAGTTTATTCATTATGATGTTGATAAAAAGAATAATTAAAACTAATGCTACGATTTTCATAAGAGTTCGGAATAAGGGTTGCAGAGTGGAGTATACTCGGGGTGGGGGTGGGCGGGTGTGGGGGGTATTGTATACCAATGGAGGAGTTTTACTTTTCAAGGAGAAGAATAAACTGGGGGTGGGGTGGGAGGCGGGGAGAAAAGTGCAACAATGAATGAATGGAAATCCAAAATCTCTGTAAATGTTCATTGAAATTAATAAAAAAACAAAACAAAACTAATGCTACGTATCTACCTGATGATGTTCCAAAACTATTTAGAATAATGATCCAGCCCATATAAACAAGAATTTATAATTATATATGACTTTATATATAATTATAATAATATATCATTTGTTCACCTTTCTGTCTTAGTGGAGAAGAAGCTAGGACAGTGTTTTTTGATAATATGGTAGAGATTTCATATAGAGAATGTGTAAGAGGCATTCAATGCCAGGAGGTTTATATCTTTTTCAACTTTTGTTTTATCTTTTATCACTGAGTCTCTTCTCTTTTAAGATGAAAAACAGTAACAGTAACATTTTTGTCCTCCTATAATACAGAAATTCTCAATTCATTCTACCTGAAATTTTGTAATTGAGTAGCTTTAAGTCAGTGGGTTAGTAGTTCAAAACCAAAAGGTTAGCAGTTCAGACGCAGTAGCTGCTCTATGGGAGAATGGTTTGATAATCTGTTTCCAAAAAGGTTATAACGTCAGAAACTTGATAAGGCCGTCAGTACCCCTATGTCCTACAAAGTCTCTATACTTCTTAATCGACTTGCTGGCAGTAGGATTAATTATTTTTTATTTCCATGAACATTCACAGGGATTCTGGGCTTTCACTCCTTCCATTGCTGCACCATTCTCTCCACCCTCCTCCCCAGTTTGTTCTTCTTCCCAGCCATCCGAAAGTCTGTTTTAATTGTCCAATTGCCTCAGTGCTTGTCAAAGTCAGTTCTGATTAATCTCCTTTGTCGGTGTGTCCTTTGCCATTCCCTATCACTCCTCCCTGAGAGAGACTTCACCCTGATTCATAAGGAAAAGGGGATGGAGTATTCTCTTAGCTACTTCCTGCTGAAAAGGGATGCTGTGGGTTTCAGGGTGAAGATCTTCTCTCACTACTCTAAAGGGCCCCTTTGGCAGTAGGAAACACATAGACTATTATGGAGATTGATTTTGGAATTTAGATGCACTCTTATTGATTGTGCTTGGCCGTACATGTTCATATCCTTGAAGATGTATCATGGGGGTGTTGCAACCTAGAAGACACAAATTTGACTAACAAGTTATAAGTACATGAGTCAAAATTATGGCAGTGGGATTAATTATGTTGTTGCTTATTTTAATTAATAGGTGACATTCATTCTTATTTTCTAACAAGGCTAGAACACTAATCTGCTTGGTCTTTACTTTGACCTCTTGTGGGAGAAGAGAAATTTAATGCTTATTTCAGACATCACTGAAGCCTTGCCATGTTTCTTCTTGGTTAAGTTTTGTTTGCTATTCTTCCAAACCCTTAAGTAAGAAGGGTTATAGGCAGTAGGATTGCCTTTTCTTTTAAAGACTCAAAAAACAAAGAAAAAAGTTCAAGTGATGTTTGCACCATTTTATAGACATCAAAATAATATATACTAGCTCTCAGTCCTTTGGAAAGCCTTTCAGATGTGAAATATGGCAATGAGGCAAAATGTAGATTACAATGAGCACCAAAAGCCATGATGTAAATCCAGGCTTCATATGGCTAGCTGGTTCACAGCCCAAGAGAATGGCCATGTGAGTCATTCTCACAAAGGGACACATGTGAGTCATTGCAGAATTTTTACATTTTTATTTTTCCTTGCTTGCCTTTGGGGAAGTGATACTTAATATTCGAGAAAGAAAGAGGAAACAAACACCCAGCCCAATGGTGACTTGGAGAGTACTATGGGCATGGCCCCAGGATGAGAGCAGCTTCTATTTAATCAATGTTGACAAGACTGGGGAGAGCTGGGCAGGTCCCAAGAGGTAATGTTTCACTCGGAAAGCCACTCAAAGTAATTTCAGTAATGTAGGGCCATGGAGGGGGCTGGACTGGAGCCAGTAAACAGGGCCATTAGAGCTCAGTGTAGGCGACGGCAGCTGGGAACACCGCCATCCCTCCAGCAGCAGTGCAGCCTGGCTGCCTGGCTGAGCACACAGGCAGCCGCCACTGCATATGCTCCTGGTATTTGCTCACCAATAGAATGCACAGACATGCTCTTCTCACCCTTTCGAGGAAATGAATGGAATACATAAGGGAAAAGGCAGCTCTCAGAACCCGAAAGCCAGTTTGACACATATCTTTAAAGGTCCACTGTGAAATCTTCCACTTGAGTCCCCAGCTCTCTTAAGCTACTGCTACCAAACGGTTTCAAATGGCTCTAGAAAGAAACTGCATCTTTATCGCTTCCACATGCTACATTAAACAGGATAGAAGTTTAAGGGTCACAAATAGTTTCTCAATTTGGTATTAATGACTAAAACCAATTATATCTCAGATACTGAAACTCAGACCATATCTCTGAGGATAACATTATCAGTTGAATTTTGTCATTATGAAAATGAGAGAAAAGTCTAGAATTGGGGATGTTACTAA
The DNA here is from genome assembly GCF_000299155.1 of Elephantulus edwardii. Taxonomy (NCBI): domain Eukaryota; kingdom Metazoa; phylum Chordata; class Mammalia; order Macroscelidea; family Macroscelididae; genus Elephantulus; species Elephantulus edwardii. The sequence continues at coordinate 18,757,932 of NW_006399782.1, read as the reverse complement.
TTATTTAGAAGAATTGTAGATTTAATTTAATATCTGTACACATTCAGTTAGAAGTAAGAAGGAAAATTGTAATGATGAACAGCTTGCAGCCAACCCAATTGTGTCTATGTAAGAAGAATAAATGTTTCATGTGATTGATAGATGCTGAGCATTCCAATGATTTTAGTAGATTGTTAAATAAAAATATAAATGCACATTTTGATTCATGAAGGTATTATGAATGCTCCACCAGATTGTTAGTGACAAAATAACTGTATGTATTTGGAACCGGGAACTCACTGCTGTGTTGAAACCAACTCATAGCTGACCCTCCACTGGGTTTCCAAGGCTGTCCATTACGCAGGCAGAGATTGCCCATCTTTCTGCCACAGAGTCTTTGATGGCACCGGAGAGGCATAGCTTTTAGTTAGCAGCATAGCTCCTTATGGACTACATCACCAGGACTCCCTATCTATATATACATAGGCCAAAGCCAATGATAACCTGAGTAAATTGGTCTCACATGGTAGTCCATTCCTTAGGTGAAATAATTATAAAATGAACCTTGTATTTATTTATACTTTATGAGTAGAAATAGGGCTTTAGAAAACATTTCCAAAGGCAATCACAAAAAGATGAAAAAGCATTAGATGTCTAGAGAAGTCCTAAGAAAACAGTTATCAACAGTATTGTTGGAAAAGAAAATATGATGGCAGAGGTGGGGTGGGCATGGATATAATCTCGTTCTTACTTAAGAATGATAGTTCTAGGTCAATTTAAAAGTTTAAAGTTTTCTCCATTTTTAACAATATATGATATTCATTAAAGATACCCTGTATTGCAAATCCAAGAGACATAGCCGGAACAGATTATGCTCCTGTAAAAAGAGCAAGGGCCACATGGAGATAGCTCTATATGACCTCTACCAACTCCACAAGTGGTGACAATATCCACAGCAATATCCACAACACAAAATCAATTCCCATAAAGTCATACATATTTCCTATACTGTTGCATCTCTTTCTACTACTCATCCCAACACCAATCTTACCTGCTCTACAGGGTCCAAAATCCACTACAATAGCTCACAGATTACACAGAACCATATTAGGGAAGTCAAAGGCTATAAGTTAGATTGATAACAGATGAAAGATGAATCAGAACAGCTCTGAAATGTGCTTTTAGGCCCCTCAGCATGCAGCTTTATGGCTTTAGGCCAGTGTTAACAAAGCTCTGAATGCTGTCAATTATGACTCTGAATCTTCCAACAAACCTGGGCAAAAGCTCTTAGCGCTGGTTCTGTGAGGTAGCAGTCCCAAGGTCAGCTCCCTCTCATCTAAAGGTCTCTCATTCTCTGCTGCTTCTGCTTTCCTATAGATCTGGCTGACACAATAATCCCTGACCCTTAAGGACACACTGCATTCTCTTTGCTAGTGGTGAGATTCTGAAAATCTGCTGTTGAAACTACTTAATTTAGAGATAAGACTAGCCAACCACCTTGTAGACAGGCTAACAAACCCCGTTTGTATATTTCCATCCACATGACAAAGTCAAATTCCATGGTGAGAATCCACTTTGAACTCTTTGAACTCTTAACACCACAGATTCTTTGGGCTGAACCTTTCATATCTATCTATTGTTCTTTCCTTCACCATTCATTCTCTACCAAACAATACATTATGATATTTATTAATATAGTAACATCGAGAAAGTAAATATTGATGCTATTTTCATTGTTTTATTACCACTGTAATATTTGTAGTCCATAAGACAATGCTTGGCACATAATAAGGCTCAGTGAATTTCAATGAATAGATGAATACAGAACATATCTTTCTTTCTTTTGTGAAGTACACTTAAACTTGAGAAGAGTAAGAACACATAACTTTGCTGTAATTGTGTTAATTTTAAATTACACAAAAATAAAATTTGTGGAGGTTGTCGGTCATCATGGCATTTCTTGTGAACTCTTGCCCGGGGAGGATATAGTTGTTTTGTCAAGATTAAAATGTCATAGGTTGGAGAGACCACATCTCTGTGTCAGACTCTAGCATCATCTGTCCAAGTTCACAGAATATAATTTTGAGAATGAATAATATGAGTATCATTATTATAGTATGTTAATAGATGGATTAAACAGTTTTTCTAGATCCTAGTTTAAGTTTCTCATAGGACTATTAATACTTCTTCCTGAAACTGTGACTATATTCTATATGGAAATTAACCATATATCCCATAATTAAAACAAAACTATTTCCCTCCTTTAGCTCAAACACAAAAATTCATCATGTGTTTTGTGGTTTTGTTTTTAAAGGTGCTTTATCTCATAGTAAAATTGGATTTGTTGGAGTGATTTTCTCCCAGTAAAGTCTGAAATAACAGGATATTGATCCATAGGTAGATAATAGCAGTAATGTATAATTAAGGATAATAAATTCACTGGTATTTTTCTCTCTTACACAAACATATACATACACACTCATACAACATATATGTCATCTATGTATTTATATATCTGTCTATCCATTTATTTATCTATATCTCCTAGTGACAAAGAAGCTGTGCTGGAATCCTTAAGGCACATAGCTTGAGGCCACCAACTGCTCTGCAGGAGAAAAGGATGGACAGTCTCCTACACTGCGATTAACTTGTCTCTGAAAACTCCCTGGAGGGTCAGCTATGGGTTGGTTCTGACACAACAGTACACAACAACAACAACTATATATATTAGACACATTAGAGCCCATTGAGGCAGTCTCCATGTTAATCCACCTAGTCAAGGGTCTTCCTCTTCTTCATTGACCCTCCAACTCTTCCAAGCATCATGTTCTTCTCCAAAGAATGGCCACTCCTAGCAACATGACCGAAGTATGTGAGGTGAAGACTCATTATCTTTGCCTCCAAAGAGCACTCTGGCTGCGCTTTCTCCAAGATGTGTGTGTGTGTGTGTGTGTGTGCGCATGCATGCGTGCTCATGTGTGTGTATGTGTTGTTCGTGGTTATGTTCCGTTGAGTCATAGGGGACTCATAGTGACCCTATGAATGAAAGACCTGGACACTTGTATAGCTTTCGTCCTTTCTCAAGGTTCATAGGGTTTCCAGAGGCAAGTTATTCCTGCTTCCAAGCTTATTATTATTGGAGAGCTCCACCAAACACTGTCCACCATGGGTAACCAGTCTTACATTTGACACATCAGTATCACAGTGTTCAGCTTCGCAGCAACCACGAGCTACCACTGTACAGCGAGTGAACAGACCAGGGCTATACGACCTAGAAGAATGTTTCACCAAAAACAATTAAAGATAGGCCTGAGGACCACGGATTAGAGTCACCCACCTTTGGCTTGGTAGTATCACTTTCTGCCCACTAGGCCAACTGATCTCTCTATGTTGTTGTTAAATGCTGTCAAGTCGTAGGTGACTCATGATGTTATGTGCTATTGAGTCATAGTTAAAGCAGATGTCCACAGAAACATTAAACACTTCAACTTTGAACATCAGGAATCATAACAGCTGTCCTTCAGAATGAAGTATTCAGTAATGGAATAGCCAGATCAATTGTTGGATCAAAATATCTAAATATTAAGAGACTGTTTTGTTGTTTTGTGCCATAAAGTCACATGTGACTCATAACAACTCTATATACAACAGCTCTGAACTCTATTCTGCGCCAGTCTCACTATCTCCAACACATCTACCCTCATTACCCCAGTTATTGTGTCAATCCATCTCATCCAGGGTCTTCCTCTCCTGTGTTTTACCACCATCCTTTCAAGCACGATGTCTTTCTCCAGGGACTGGTTGCTCTTGGCCACATGCCCAAACTATGAGAGACAAAACTTTAAAATCCTTTCTCCAAGGAGCAGCCTGCTCTCACCCTCTTCAGGACAGACCCATTTGTTCTCTTGGCAGTCCATGGTATGTTCAATACTCTTCTTCAGCACCACAACTCAAAGGCATCAGTTCTTCTTCTGTTAACCCTAGTCATTATCCAGCTCTATGATGCATAGCAAGTAATTGTGAAGACCATGGCCTAGATCAGGCAAATTTTAGTCTCTATACTGCTATCTTTGCTCTTCAGAACTCTAGAGAGAGTCTTGACAGCAGGCTTTCCTAATCCAATTCCTCTTTTTATTTCCTGGATGCTGGTACCAACAGCGTTGATTGTGGACCTCAAAAAGTTGAAATTGTTAACAATCTCAATGTCTTCTTCATTGACCATGGTACGGTAAATTGGCCTAGTATAAGAATCTTTGCTTTCTTGATGTTGAGCTTTAATTCATATTAAAGACTACAGTTCTTGACCTTCTGTAGCAAACACTTCAGATCCTTCTCAGTTCCAGCAAGCAAGATTGTGTCAACTGCATAATGCAAGTTGTTGATAAGTCTTCCTCCAATTCGGATGCCACATTCCTTCTCATAAAGACTGTTGTTGCTGTTATGTGCCGTCGAGTCGCCTGCGACTCATAGCGACCCGATGTACAACAGCCCTAAACTTCGCTCTGTCCTGTGCCAATCGCACTGTCTCTGACAACTCCCATCCCAATTATCCCAGTCACTGAATCAATCCACCTCATAGAGGGCCTTCCTAGCCTTTCAAATAATCTGCTCAACATATAGATTGAAAAGGTATGGACATAGGCTGAATTGCTTACACCTTACACACTCCTTTCTAGATTTTGAACCATGCATTGTTTCCTTGCTCTGTTCTGATAATTGCCTCCTGGTCCAAGTATAGGTTTTGCATGAGCACAGCCAGTTGTTCTTCTCGGGGTTAGTTATAATTTGTTGTGATCCACACAGTAGTTAGTAAGATATAGTCAAACACATGTGTGTGTATATGTGTATGGTGGTGTTATTAGGTGCTGTTGAATAGAGTACTACCCATAGAGACTCTACAAACGACAATTCTGAACTTTGTCCTATCCTGTGCCATACTCACACTTCCTGACACACTAGAGCACATTTCAGCAGTCACTGTGTCAAATCTCGTGGTTGAGGATCTTCTTCTTTCTTGCTCATCCTCTCTCTTTCCAAGGATGATATCCCTCTCCAAGAACAGCCTCCCACAGAAACATGCACAAAGTATATGAGGCAAAAGTTTATCTTTGCCTCCAAGGGACACTCTGGCTGCCCTTTCTCCAAGATCTATTTGTTTGTTCCCATGGCCATTCATGGTGTGTTTAGTGCTCTTCTCTAACACCACAGCTCGAAAGTATCAGTTCCTCTTCTGTCATCCTTATTCATTGTCTAGATCTCAGATCCGTAGTATTTTAAGTATTATGTAATTTCTCTCTCTCTCTCTCTCTCTCTATATATATATATATATATAAAATTTATGTATATATAATTCATTTAATATTTATTTTCTTGAAACATTTTAACAAAAACAATTAATATTAGATGTTCAGGTTTAATGTAAGCTAACCCAAAAAGGAAAAAAAACCCAACAAAACAAAAAACCCCAATGTATTTTAATTCTACAACTTTCTTGATGTCACTGTCACACCAACAACTCCAGACTTTTCCCATTTGCTCACTCCATGCCTGTTTACTTCCAGCATTTGTTCTAATGTCACTTGGCACTGAAAAATATCCTTTCAGCTTTTTAATGTCTACAGCCTCCTCTTAAGTAATAACTGTCTCAGAGGGAGGTTGATCCTCTAGATGGGAATATAATTATTTACTCTAATCGGATGGTGGTAATTAGAGTGACCAGCTGGCCTCAACCATTCATCTATCTTTGACACACACCATGATGATCAAAGTTTTTGCACAAATACAAAGATTACATATTAAATTATTTCCAGCACTTTTAAACTACGTAATTAGTGCCAGAAAGTGCCAAGACAAGGACTCATATTTCTGAAAACTCTCCAAAATTCTCTCCATTTTGAGCCACTTTAAATGTATTTGTTTCTTTTTTATTGCTATTATTGTTAAAAATATTTACAAATTCAACAATTTATTTTTTAGTTGTGCTTTTAATGAAAGTTTACCAAAAATTTGACTTTTCATTCATTCATTATTGCACATTTTTCTCTTCTCCCTCCCCAAGTTTACTTTGCTTTTTGTTGTTGTGTTTTAAATATTCATTCAGCAGTGTTGATTACATTATACAAGCTGTGCAACTATTCTCACCCCCCCTTTTTTTAATTGTTTCTTCACCATTAGCATTAACTCACTTTTTCCAAGTAGCTTCCCTAATATTTTGAGATATTTTGTGGATTTGATCTCATCAATCTAGTTCTTTAAAAGAATGTAATGCTCAAGGAAGTAATTTTTACTAATTAAGTTAACAGAAGATGAATTGATGTCTTTGAGTTGTGGTGTTGGAGAATATCCCTTGGACTGCCAAAAGAACAAGCAAGTATGTCTTGAAAAAGGTGCAGTGTGAGTGCTTCTTGGAGGCAAGGATGACAAAGCTCCATCTCTCATACTTTGGACATATTGCTAGGATAGACTCTTCCTTGGAAGAGAATATCATGCTTGGAAAAGTGAAGGTCCAGTGAAAAGAGAGGAAGAATCTCATCAAATGGCTTCACATAGTGACTGTAACAATGGGTTCAATTTTCTCAGAAATAGTAAGGATGGCACAGGATAGGACAAGATTCAGATCTCTTATTCATAAGGTAGCTATGAGTCATACTTAACTTGATGGCACCTACCAACAACAATGACATAGAAGCACTAGTAGCCTAGTGGTAAGAAGGTGCATTGCAATCTCAAAGCTATGTGGTTTGAGTCCACCAGCTGCTCTACTGGAAGAGAATGGTTAATCTCTTCCCATGTGATTGTCTCTAAAACCCACTTGGAAGTCAGCTGTGGGTCAGTTCTGAGTTGATAGCATACTAACAACATAGTTTAGAAGACCAATAGGGAAAATATGTTTCATGTTAGACTGCTAATCTAAAGTCAGTTCAAATCTACTATGGGAAAAAAGATGTGAAGTCTCTTCCTATAAAGATCATCTTCCTAAACAATATGCCTCTGGAAACTCTATGAACTTTGATAAATGATGATAGTTATAGAAAAGCTTCAGGCATCTTGTTCATGGGGTTGCTATGAGTCGTGCTTGACTTGACAACAATCAGCAACAACAACATAAAGATTTATAGCTTCAGAAACCCAACAGAGAATCATCATGATATATATAGATATAGATATAGAGATAGATATATATGTACCACCAAGCCACCAGAGCTTCCTTTGTTTTTTGTAAATATCATGTATTTAGTATTTTTTTACATATATATTTATAAAATAAAGGGAGCCCTGGTCGCCTAGTGGTCAGCTGTGGGTCAGTTCTGGTTGTGATAGTACGTAACAACAACATTTAAAACAAATTACAATGTATATGAGTAATTGTACAGAACATAATGTCCATGAATTAAACACAGTATTTATGAATGACTGTATGCAAACAAAACCCAAAGCAAATGTATGTCTTTATTAATCAGTCAGCTACATATTTATACTGAGATAAAGCTGCTTTCAAATCCCCTTTAAACCGTACCTATTCCTTCATCTCCAGCCCCTACCATCCTTCCTTTCTGAGAGTCTCCTAAATTGGGCCCCTACTTCTCTACCCTCAACATTTCTATTCAACACCAAAGCCACCCTAAGTAGTACTGCTAGTTTGGTCTTCTGAATGCACAATTGTATTACATACTTTCTTTCAAATGTTCTCTGTGACCTTCAAATAAAATATAAGCTATTTAGACTATAAAGTGTTTTTTACTCCAGGAAATGTCAATTTAATTTTCAAGAAATATCAGTTGCTAGTAGATATACTAACAGCTTTGTTTCAAAAGATACAGACTTTTAAACACCAAGGGTTATGCAGAAAAAAGTTAACTTAGTAAGCTTAGTATTTCTATCCTTAGAAAAGTCACCTTATAAGATTAACCTTCAAATTGATCTGGGAATTTTTATTTTTTGGAGGGTTTGTCCACTGTACTTAAGATGTTCATGTAAATGTTATGGTTTGTGGTGAATGCATCTTTCTTTCTGGAAGTGTGGAATTTTGATACATGTTAGGTAAAAGTTAGAACTCATCAAAAAGTTTGGAAACTGAGTCACTAATAATCTTCTATGTATATAACACTTCACACATTCCACAATTTGATGCTTAATGTAACAGGGTATCATAACTATCTATCCTCTATCAGAAAACCCTCAATATATTTCTCTTCTTTTCCATGAGAGAAGTCTATTGGAAACCTGTGCCAATTTCCTCCTAATATTACTGCATGTATCCTTTCCTTTGCCAATTTTGCTTTGTGTCCTTTTACAGTAATAAATCAGCCATGAGTAGGACTATATGCTGAGTCCTGTGAGTGCTCCTTCTTGTTGTACTTGTGTACCGTTGAGTCGGAACCAGCCCAGGGCTGACCTTCCAGTAGATTTTCAGATGCAGTTAAATCACCCAGGAGAAGGGTGCCCATCAGGACTCTTCAAATCTAGATTTGATCGCAAGGACCCTAAGGATGGTAACACAAATGGCCTCAGAGCAAATGAATTCTTTTCCTATAAATTGGAATACTGGCAAATTATTTTTGTAGTGTGAAATAAGTCGACTGAGTTTTATGAAAAATACAAATGGATTACTAGAAAAGTGTCTACCTTCTGAGGAAAATATTATCCTTCAAAAAAAAACCCATAGGTAAGTATTTTCTGTTGGCATGTGTTTAGCTTCAAGGAACTGAAAACTACTACAGTGGTTTAAAGACTTTGTCTCACACAGTAAGAATTCTAAGGGAAAGACAGCCAACTGTTTTTATTGTACAGTTTTTGTCGTCTTGGTCATGAGGTTATTGCTACCCTACCAAGGAGTGTTTGATGTTCGGTCAACAGGAAAGGATGCCTAGTCATCCAGCAAAGGAAAGTAGGTTCTGTGGAACTTCTACTTTTATTTGGGAGAGGAATTCTCCCCAAGGAATTCCATCTGTTAGGTCGGAACTGAGTCACATTTATCACTGTAGTCCCAAGTAGAGCTGGAATTTCAATTTTTAATCTTTTTCATACATTAAAAAGTTTATGGTTGTTGAACAAAACACATGAAGATATGTCATAATTTATCTAACTCTAATAGAAAATACATTCAAGATTCCCTGCCATAAGAGTGGCTACCTTACTTGTCAGATTGACGGTTAAAGACAACAGCCACGTCCCTCTGATGGCGTAATTTGGGGTGAATTGTATTATTAACTCAGAGCCTCGACATTTCTGGCAGTTCAAATCCATCAGCAGTTTTGCAGAAGAAATGTACACAATCTCCTCCTGTGCAATTTAAAGTCTCAGAAACCTAATAGAGGATGATGGTGAGTTGGAATCGAGTCTACAGTAGTGAATTTGAGTTCTGAGTTGAATATGCCTTTGCTCCTGAGCTTTTTCATATATTTCACTGAATAGCCTCCTGGAGTAAACTCTTCCATACTAGGAAATCTTACTGGGATCCTAATAACCTACTTCTGTATTAAGAATCCTAGGTGGTGCAAATGGTTAACACTTCTTTCTTCCTTCCAATCAAAATGTTAAAGGCTTGTGTCTACCCCATAGGTATGTTGAAAGAAAAGCCTGAGTTTCCCCTTCTGAAACAATCACCCACTGAAAACCCTATAGAGTACAGTTCTTTTCTGACACACATGAGGTTGTAGTGAGTTGCAACTGACTCAATGACAACTGGCAGTTTTTGTTATTTCCATTTCAAAGCACTTAGGAAATGGTCTGTGGGGAAAGTACATAGTACCATCTTCTGAGCAGATGAGACAAGTACTAACTCTTCTGTTGTTTCTCTGCCCTATCTTGTTTTCTTCTTCAGAAGCTGTAGATGAAACCAAACCTAAGGAAAGTGCCCGGCAGGATGAGGGTAAAGGAGAAGAAGGCGAGGCGGACCAAGAAAATGCCTGAACTTTAAGAAATGGCTTTCCACGTTCCTGCCCTCCCCTCTCCTGACCCCTGTCTCTCCTACCCGCTACTCAACTCCACTCTGAAGTTTCCCTTCCTGTCCTGCTCACGTCTGTGAGTCTGTCCTCTCCCACCTACTAGCCCTCTTTCTCTCTGTGTGGCAAACTTAAAAAAGAAAAAAAAAAAAAAAGAAAAAAAAAAAGCAGGAAAGATCCCAAGTCAAACAGTGTGGCTTAAACATTTTTGTTTCTTGGTGTTGTTATGGCGAGTTTTTGGTAATGATGATCCAATCATTTTGGGAAATTCTTGCACTGTATCCAAGTTTTTTGATCTGGTGCGTGTGGCCCTGTGGGAGTCCACTTTCCTCTCTATCTCTCTGTTCAAAGTGTGTGTGCAATGTTCCGTTCATCTGAGGAGTCCAAAATATCAAGTGAATTCAAAACCATTTTTCTTTTTCTCCTTTTCAATGTGATGGAATGAACAAACAAAGGAAAAAAAATTAAAAATCAAGATTGTTTTAAAAATAAATAAATAAAGCAGATGTGCCAATTAGCGTAACTTGCGGCTCTACGACTCCTTTTTCAATCTGAATATTAATAAATCAAGAGAATAATCAAACTCTGATGGCTCTGTGGTTCTGTTCCATCTTCACACACTGTTTGGTCGAATATCCTGAATCTTAAATTTCATCTCTTTTCTGACTTCTCAGTTTGACAGCAGCTTTCCTGTAAAACCAGCGCGGGAGGCTGAGACTCTGCTCAGAGCCAGTGGTATAACTCAGTCATTCCTCTGAAGGTAAAGTTAGGCACTAAGACTTACTTTTACTAACATCATCCCAGAATATTTCCATGATTAAGTACAAAGTATCTCAGTTAAATATTGTAGCAGTATGCACAATGCTCAATAAATACCTGACTGTTGATTAACTTTAAAACAAGTGTTGGCCAGCCAGTCTGTATCAGTCAGGGTTCTCCAGAGAAACAGGACTAATAGGAGATTGCTTGTGTGTGGATATGTATTGTATGGGAGGAGATGGCTCACCTTTTCCTGTGGAGCAGCTAGTAAATTTGAACTGTCTGCCTTTGGGTTACCAGCACGTATAAACATACACGCATATGTTATTGTATGTACCAGATTCAGAACCAACCCATAGCTGACCCTCCAGTGAGTTTTCAGAGGAAGTAACTTGCATGAAAGGAAGTTACCCATCTTTCTCCCATGGAGCAACTGGTGGATTTGGACCGAGTACTTTTAATTCCTTACTACTAAGCCACTAGAGCTCTACATATCCACAGATATAAATCTACATATAAAGCAATTGGTTTACAACCAGATATACAAAGATCTAAATATTATGTATGTTGTTGTTATGTGCCGTCGAGTCACCTGCAACTCATAGCGACCCTATGTACAACAGCCCTAAACTCCGCTCTGTCCTGTGCCAATAGCACTGTCTCTGACACTCCCATCCCAATTACCCCAGTCACTGA
>NW_006399782.1:18730298-18745825 GCF_000299155.1 Elephantulus edwardii | reverse complement strand
TCCACCAATCTTGACCCCACATTTCTCCTCATAGAGCCCAGCCTCCCGGATAATCTCTTCTGCTTATAGGTTGAAAAGGTATGGAGATAGGATGCATCCCTGGCGTACGCCCACAGATATGAATATATAGACATAGATCTAAATATCGTGTAATAAGAATGATAACTCTAGAGGCTGACAAGTCTTCCAACATATAGTCTACAAAACTAAGGCAGGTATTGACAATACTGTCATGAAGCAGAACTTCTTAATGTGTGGAAAACGAAGTCCTTTACTCTTTAGGTATTTGGCTGAGTGGATGAAGGCTAGCCACATTATTCAGGGAAATTTTCTGGTCATACAGTGGTTAAGCCCTTGATTGCTAATCAAAGTGTTAATAGTTTGAATTGACCAGAACCTTTGCAGGAGAAAGATGTGGATGCTTCTGTAAAATTTTATACCCTTGGAAACTCTATGGGACTACTCTGTTCTTTTTTTTTTTTTTTATTTTACTACTCTGTTCTATTGGGTCACTGCTGTGCATTGGAATCAAGTTGATAGCAAGGGTATGGGTTTAGTCTCGTTTTGTTGTTGTTGTTGTTGTTGTTGCTGCTGCTATGTGCCGTCGAGTCATTTGCGACTCATGGCGACCCTATGTACAACAGCCCTAAACCCTGCTCTATCTTGTGCCAATTGCATTGCCTCTGACACACCCACCCCGATTACCCCAGTCACTGAATCAGTCCACTCATAGAGGGTCTTCCCCTCCTGCGCTGTCCCTCTACCCTCCCAAGCATGATGTCCCTCTCCAAGGACCTGTCTCTCCTTACAACATGTCCAAAGTATGTCAGACGAAGCCCCAGAATCCTTGCCTCCAAGAAGTAGCCTGGTTTAACCCTCTCTAGGATGAATCTGTTTGTTTTCTTGGCAGTACATGGTACATTCAACACCTCTTCTCCAGCACCACAGCTCAAAGGTACCAATTCTTCTATCTTCTCTAGTCATTGTCCAACTCTCTGATGCATAACAAGTGATTGCAAAGACCATGGCCTGTATCAGGCTCACCTTAGTCTCCAGAGAGACACCGTTGCTCTTGAGCACTTTAGAGAGGTCCCTAACAGCAGACTTTCCCATCATAATACTTTTTTTATTTCCTGGCTGCTGGTGCCAAGAGTGTTGACCGTGGAGCCGAGCAAACTGAAGTTGTGAACAATCTCAATCTCTTCGCCATCCATCCTGATGCTACCGATTGGTCCAGTGGTGAGAATCTTTGTCTTCTTGATATTGAGTCTCAGTCCATACTGAAGGCTCCTTTACTTAATTTTTAAAAAGTAAATTAATTTAAAATTAATTACATCTTTGGTGAATTTGTTTAACATACATATAAAATATCTCCCTAGCAACACAAAATTAGCGTATGATTAAATACTAGTTTGCTATAGCCTAAACGACACATAAAACTAAACGTCACACCAAACTCTTTTTCAGGTTATTAATTGTTGGTTTTACTACGCCTAAATAAGCCAGACCTTGAAAAGCTGAACTAATGTTCCTTCTATTTTTATGGTATAAAAAAGAAAAGGTACTTGGTTAGCATATTCATTATCAGTATTTGTCAAATATCTCTCTTATTCCTATTCTCTAGCTATATCCTATTAGAAGGTAGACAGGTCACATGAAAAAGAAAGTCTATATGCTGAAGAATCTGATGCTGCTTTTTGTTTTCATTAAACTTCCTCAATAAACTCTGCACCCATTTCTTTTTTTTCCTTCATTTTTTTATTAATGGTTTTTAATACAACATATATATATTTTTACCGCATATTCTTTCCATTCATTTTCTCCAATCATTCATTGTTGCATATTTTCCTCCCTTCCCACCCTCCCCCCAGTTCATTTTTTTCCTTGAAAAGAAAAAAAAATTCATTGTTTTACAATCCTCCCTCATGTCCACAATCCACTTTACTATGCACTTCTTTTCTGTAATCTTGTCATGAAAATAATATCTAATCCTAGATTCCTTTTAAACCGTTCTCTTCATCTGTTTCAATGCAGTATATACATTATTTACCCCCTCTTTCCTTAGGTTCCCCTCAACCCTGATTCAATCTCTGTCCTGACCCTGAATTACCTCCTAAAGATCAGTACAGTGAGCCCCTTTCTGCTTTCATACTCTTGTGAACAAGAATTTCTTAGAAGGGATGAGAAAATGAAGTCTAAGAGAAATCCTTAAAATGAGAAAGACTTTCAGAGTAGCTCTAGCATCAATTCTACTTAAATTATTTGAACTATTAGAAAGAGAAGTAATACTCCTAGAGTCTTTATAAAACATAAGAATAACCCTAATATCAAAACTAGACAAAGATACTACCAAAAAAGAAAACTACATGTCAATATCTCTCATGAATATAGATGCAAAAATCCTTAACAAAATCAATAGAAGGCAACAGAACATAAAAAAAAATAATTCATCATTACAAAGTGTGATTCTTAATAGGTATGCAAGGTTGGTTCAACATAAGAAAAACAACCAACATAATCCATCATATTAATAAAACAAATAACAAGAATCAAATAATCCTATCAATTAATACAGAAAAAGCTTTTGATAAAATCCAACACCCCTTCCTGATAAGGGAATTTTCTTAACATTGTGAAAAGCATAAACACAAAACCAAGAGCCAATCTCATTTTCAATGGAGAAAGATTAAAAGTATTCTTGTGAACAGGATGTCCACTGTCACAACTCCTATTCAATATTGTACTGGAAATATTTGCTAGGCAATGCAACAAGAGAAGGGAATAAAATGTATCCAGATAGGCAAATAGGTGCTTAAATTTTCTCTTTATACAGATGAGATGATAGTGTACAAAGAAAACCCCTAGAAGTAAACAAACTCTTGGAGCTGTCAGTTTAGTAGAGCAGCAAGATACAAGATCAATATACAAAAGACAGTGGAATTCCTCCACAGTAACAAAACAAGAAGGAAAATAAGAAAGCAATACTGTTTGTAATAACCAACCACAAATTAAGATACTTAAGAATAAACTTAACGATAGACACAAAGACCTATATAAAGAAAACCAGAAAACATTACTGTGAGAAACAATAAAAGATCTAAATAAATGAAAAACTTTCTCTGTTCATAAATAGGAATACTAAATATAGTGAAAATGATAATCCTACCAAAAGCAATCTACATTTTAAATGCAATCCCAATGTTGTTGTTAGGTGCCATTGAGTCGAGTTCGACTCAGTGACCATATGAACAAAAGATCTGAACCTAGTCCTGTCCTGCTCCATCCTCACACTTTGTGACACACAACAGCCCACTGCAGCAGTCACTTTGCCAGTCCTCCTGGTTGAGAGTCTTCCTCTCCTTTGCCAACCCTCTGCCTTTCTCAATATCATGTCTCACTCCAAGTAATAGCACCTCCTAGCAATATGTCCAAAGTATATGAGGCAAAGCCTCATTATTCCTCCCTCCACAGAGCACTCTGGCTACACCCTCTCCAAGACATATCTATTTCTTTTCTTGGATGTCCATGAACTGTTCAGTGCTCTTCTCCAACACCACAGCTCAAGGGCTTTTCTGTCACCCTTATTCATTGTCCCAGTCTCACATACATAGCTAGTAATTGGAAAGACCGTGACCTGAATTTGACGAACCTTAGTCTTCAAATTGACATCACTACTCCCCAATAGTTTGGAAAGGTTCCTAACTGCAGATTTTCCCATTGCAATGTGTCTCCTTCTATCCTGACTGCAATCCCAATGCAGATACAAAATTCCTAGAAAAGACAATTGTCAAGTTTATTTTTAGAAGAAAGTGATCCGGAATAAGCAAGCATTTTTTAAAAATAAAAAATGAAGCTGGAGGTATAGCACTCCCTGAGCTCAAAACCTACTATATAGCTGTAATAACCAAAACAACATAGTACTGGTACAATGACAGGCATATAGACCAATGGAACAGAATTGGGAACCCAGAAGTAGACTTCTATCAACTGATATTCGATGAAGAAACAAAACCTATCAAATGGGGAAACAATGACCTCTTAAGCAAATGTTGCTGACAAAACTGAACTGCTACCCACAGAAAGCTGAAGCTGAATCTACATCTCACACCATATACAGAAATCAACTGAAGGTGGATTAGAGGCCTGGAGATAAATCCCAAACCAAAAAGATTATAGGATACAAAATGGGACCAAGCTTAGAAGACCTAGCCATGGTATAAAGAGTTTGAAAATACAGCCAGAAATGTACTATCTGTAGAGGGTAAAAAATGATGAAAAAGACCTCCTACAGAGTAAATCCCTGTGCAAATCAAAATCTTTTTCCAACAGAGTGAAAAGAAAATCTTGGGGGAAAAAACACCACAACAAAAAATACATTTGCCAATACCATCTCAAACAAGAGTCTTATAACAAAAGTTTATAGTAAACTACAGGGCCTCCACAAGAAAAAGACTGATAATCCAATAAGAAATGGGTAACAGATATGGAAAGACTTTTCATAGAAAAAAAAACCCAACACAAAAAACACCACAACAACATTCTGATGGCCAACAGACACATGAAGAAGTGTTCGAAATCACTGCCAATAAAAGAAATGCAAATCAAAACCACAATGAGATACCACAGCAGTCGTGACATAGTTTAACAGGACACATCAAGCTATTTATTAATGTTGGAGAGGATGTGGGGAGGAATTCCTATACACTGTTGGTGAGATTATGAAATGGTACAGGCACTATGGAGTTCAGTTTGGTGTTTCTTCAAAAAGCTGAACATAGAAGTTCCATATAATCTAGTTATTCCACAGCTAGGATTATATCCTGAAGAAATTAGAACCTAGACACAAATGGATATTTGTACACCAATGTTTACAGCAGCATTATTCACAATCACTAGAACATGGGAACAGCCCAAACGTCCAACCAAAATCTGATGGCTTGAGATATTGTGGTACACTCATACGATGGAATACTACAAAGTACTCAGGAGCATACTACATAACTTGGAAGAGAGACTGGAGGGCATTACACTGAGTAAACAACCTCAATCTTGTAAGGACAAATACTGCACATGGCCATTATTATAAAAATAGGACTAGTAAAACGAGCAGAGGGATTTCAGGGGAGAAGGGGAAAGAACAGAGAGGTGAGGATGGGCAGCAGAGAAATCACAGGGTCACACAATTTGGTGGGGGGTTGGGGCAGGGTGGGTAAAGGAAATGGGAAAGATCTGGTAGAGATCTAGAAAGGCTGGTTAAAAGTTGGCATAATTCTGGTGTTGGCAAAATTGGAAAACTATCTGCAGAAGAATTAAACAAGATCCCCACCTCACTCCATATACAAAAACCAACTCAAGGTGGATCATGGACCTAGGACTAAAACCAAGGACTGTAAACTTCATTCAAGAAAAGCTTGGGAAAACTTTAGTAGTCCTAATCCACGACATAAAGAGTCTTCCCAGTATTCTGAAAAATTTACAACCAGGAGAAGATAAAATAGATGAATGGGACCTTCTAAGAATCAAATCCCTATGCGCATCCAGAAACTTCTCTAACAGGGTAAAAAGGGAAGCCATAGACTGGGAAAAAGTTTTTGGTAATGACATGTCAGACAAGGGACTTATATCTAGAATTTATAAAATACTTGAGCACCACAACAAGATAAAGGAGAATAATCCAATTGAAAAATGGGTACAGGATATGAACAGACACTTCACCAAGGAAGACATTCAGATGGCCAACAAGCACATGAAGAAATGTTCAAAATCCCTAGCCCTGAGAGAGATGCAAATCAAGACAACCATGAGATATCATCTCACTCCAATAAGACTAGCAAAATTTAACAGAACAGCAAGCAACAAATGCTGGCGAGGTTGTGGAGAGGCTGGAACCCTGATTCACTGTTGGTGGGAATGTAAAATGGTGCAGCCACTGTGGAAAGCATTGTGGCGCTTTCTCAAAAAGTTGCAAATAGAGATACCATTTGACCCAGCAATTCCACTACTGGGAATATACCCTAAAGAGACCATAAATGACATCCAAGTAGATATATGTATACCCATGTTTATCACTGCTTTGTTTACAATAGCAAGGAGTTGGAAACAACCTAAACGCCCATCAACAAATGAATGGGTAGAGAAGCTGTGGTATATTCGCACAATGGAATACTATGCTGCATTGAAAAACAAGGAATTCATGCAATATTATTCAAAATGGGTGACCCTGGAGGACATTATGCTGAGTGAGGTATCTCAGTCACAAAGGGACAAATGCTATATGGTGCCACTGTTGTAGAATGAGGCTGGCATTGGGGTGGGGGTAAGGCTGAGAAAAACTGGATGAAATGTGTTTACGGCATTGAAGTCTATGGGGAAGAGAATAGTCTAAAAGTATTATATTTTAGGGCATTATTTTTATAGTAGGAGTATGCAATGAGGGTTGCAGAGTGGATTATATTTGGGGCTAGGGGGTGGGGTTTGGGGAGGGGCGGGGGGGGGGGATTGTGTACCAATGAGGGAGTTTTTCTTTTGCTTTTCAAGGAGAGGAGCAAGGGGGGGAGGGGGGGAGGGGTTTGTGCAGGGAGAAGGGTGCAACAATGAATGAATGGAATTCCAAAATCTCTGTAGATGTTCATTGAAATGAAAAATAAACAAACTAAATTAAAATTAAAAAAAAATTTTAAAAAAAAGTTGGCATAATTCAATGGGGATTCTGGACTCTTGTCATGGCAATAATACCTAATTATATATTCCTTTTATACTATTCTCTCTCTTGCCTGTTTCAATGCTGTGTACATTATTTATCTCCTCTTTTCTTAGTCCTCCCCTCCATGACTAGAGTCCAGAATAAGTTGCATAATAAAGTGGAGTGGGACCAGGCGGGGGGACTTTATAACAATGAAATAATTTATTTTTCCAAAGAAAAAAGTGAATTGGGAGAAGGGAGGCAGGGAGGAAAATGTGAAACAATGAATAAATTGAAATCCAAGTTCTCTATAAACTTCCATTAAAATATCAATTAAAAAATAGATAAATTTGTTAGAAAATTTGGAATAAGATATAGAATTAGAAAACAAAGTCTCTATCAAGCCATGTCCACTCAAAAAGCAGAAACCATATCATTTAAAATTAAAGATATTAATGTGAATTTAATGCATTAAAGAGACAATATAACACTCTTCCTTATTAAAAAAATAATTGAATGGGGATTAAGTTTATAAAACAAAATGTATGGAAATGATTGTATGAAACACAATGTGAATGAAAATAAGTGTGAAATACAGTGTATATGAATTTGCATGCAAACCAATATAAAATAACTATTAGAAAAATAATTTTTTTAAAAAAAAACAATAAGAATTGTGGAAGTAATTCATCTAAGGAGGCAATGACCTCAATCCCAGTGACTCTGCTCAGCTTTGTAGAACCAGTATATTTCCAATGCTTCAGAGAAACTGATGCCGCATGGAGGATGAGTTCTTACTACATCAAAGTGATCTAAGTGGAGTTTTCACTGGGAAAAACAAATGTCTAAAAATGTCAATAACAAAACAATTTAAGAGTTCTGCCTTCAATCTGTGTTGGTGTGCTTTTTTTGAGCAATCATCTGGGGCTCAATAGATTATAGAAAAGGGTCATCCACAGGATTAATTTTCAAGAGCTATGTAACAAATCCCTCCAATCTGGAAGTCAGCTGGCTAAGCGGACTGGATGGCTGTCACCTCCATGGAGGCTCCTCTTGGTGGCAGTCAGGCAAAGGAAGTTTCTGGGGTCTTTTGGGTTGTGTGTTATTGTGCTTTTGACTTTCAAATGTGCATGGGCGGTCCTGACCCTTAAAGTAAGGGTCTGCCTTTAATTGTTTTTGGTGAAACATTCTTCTAGGTCATGTAACCCTGGTATGTCCACTTGCTGTACAGAGGTAACTCGTGGTTGCTGTGAATCCAAACACTGTGACACTGATGAGTCAAATGCAAGAGTGGTCACCCATGGTGGACAGTGTTTGGTGGAGCTCTCCGATTAAAACAAGCTTGGAAGCAGGAGTGGCATCCACTTCCATAAGAGCTTGCCTCTGGAAACTCTATGAACTTGAAGAGAGGACCAAAGTTAGAAATGACCTGGCCAGTAGTAAAGTTGCGCTGTCTGAGGCTACAAGAGGTATTGGGTTAATTCTTCAATTAATTTCTTTTGTGAATCTTTGGTTTTCTTAACTCTATTTTGTTCCTTGTGGGAAGAGTCGAATAGTTGTATCTTAGACAACATTTTGGATAACTGCTCAGAAGCTTTAAAAACACAAGACACTGCTCAAAAAAGGAGGCTATAGATGTCAAATGTAATCGCTATGACTTCTGTTATGCCAACTAACCAAGTGGCCACAGGAAACCATGAAGTCAAGATCTTTAACCCAATAAAATAAATCCTGTGAAGTTTTTTGGAGAGTTTATGGAGTTTCCTCCTTAATACAATTTTAATGATGGAAGAGTCCACCTTAGAGAAGCTAGTTTCAAAAAAACTCACTGCCCTCCACCAGGTCATCATAGCTGAGCTTCCACTGGATTTCCCAGGCATTTATTCACACAGTAGATTGGCTGGTTTCCCCCCCAGAGTTTCTAGTAAACTACAACTGCCAGAGAGATGTGGCTTTTGAGTTAGCAATGCAACTCCCAATGGATTATGTTCCCAGAGCTCAAGAGAGACTCTTCATGATCTCAAAAGACAAGAAATTATTATGTAATTCAAACTTAAGTAGATAATGCTTACAAAGTCAAGGAATACAGGAAAGCATAAACTACTCACAACAGAAACGTTTAGATTCTAAATGCTACTCAGAAGATAACACTATTTTTGTTATTATGTGCCGTCAAGTGGCCTGTGTCACATGGCAACACTAAGCACAATAGTTCAGAACCCTGTCCTCTCCTAAGGCAATCCCACTGATCTCAGACATATCTGCTCCCATCATCCCAGTTTCTGTGTCAATCCATCTCATCTATGGTCTTCTTTTCCTGTGCTGTCCCTCCACCCTTTGAAGCATGATGTCCTTCTATAATGATTAGTCCCTTTTGGTAACATACCCAGAGTATGTCAGACCAAGCTTCAAAACCCTTGCCTCCAAGCTTCAAAACCCTTGCCTCCAGTGAACCACTTGGTTTTACCTTCTCCAGGACAGATCTATGTGTTCTCTTGACAGTCTGCATTATGTTCAATATTCTTTTCCAGCACTGCAACTCAAAGGTATCGTTTCTTCTGTCATCCTTAAAATTATCCAGCTCTTTGAAGCATAACAAGTCATTGAGAACACTATGGCCTGGATCAGGCACACCTTAGTCTGTAGACTGATGTTATTGCTCTTCAGCACTCTGGAGAGGTCCCTGACAGCAGATTTTCCCACTATAATTAGTCTCAGGATGGATGGTGAAGAGATTGAGATTGTACACAGCTTTAGTTTCCTGGCTCCACAGTCAACACTCTTGGCACCAGTAGCCAGGAAATTAAAAGACGTATTACCATGGTAAAGTCTGCTGTTAGGGACCTTTCCAGGGTACTGAAGAGCAATGGTGTCTCTCTGGAGACTAAGGTGCATCTGATACGGCCAGGTCTTTGCTATCACTTGTCTTGTTATACATCAGAGAGTTGGACAATGACTACGGAGGATAGAAGGATAATTGATGCCTTTGAGCTGTGGTGCTGGAAAAGAGTATTGAGAGTACCATGGATTGCTAGGAAAACAAACAGATTCATCCTGGAAAGAGTTAAACTGGGCGAGTCTTTGGAGGCAAGGATTCTGAGGTTTTGTCTAGCATACTTTGGACATGTTGTAAGGAGGGACCGGTCTTTGGAGAGGGACATCATGCTTGAAAGGGTGGAGGGACAGCACAGGAGAGGAAGGCCCTCTATGAGGTGGATTGATTCAGTGACTGGGATAATCAGGATGGGAGTGTCAGAGACAGTGCAAATGGCACAGGACAGAGCAAGGTTTAGAGCTGTTGTACATAGGGTTGCTATGAATTGCAAGTGACTCGACGGCACATAACAACAACAACAACAACAACAATAACAATTATTCTCTGGATTTCCTGACTGCTGATGCCAAAAATGTTGACTGTGGAACTGAGCAAGTCTGAAATTGTTAACAACTCCCATCTCTTCTCTATCATGGTGCTGTCAATTAGCTCAAAGGTTAGAATCTTTGTTTGCGTGATGTTGAGATACGTGCTGTAAAATCCCAAAAACTCATAGCTGGTGCTCCAGTGGGTATTCAAAGGCTATAAATATCACACTGAAGGAGATCGCCCATCTTTCTCCCAGAGAGCAGCTGCAGATTCCATATGATTACCTTTGGGTTTGCAATGCAACTCCTTACCGCGAAGCCACCAGATCTTGTTAGCTGATTTGAAAATAGTTAGGAGGTGGGTGTGTATAAAACTAGATTAAGAGTAAGTTAAAAAGACCTTAATATTTACAGATGATCCATTCAGACATTTTTGGCACCATACAAAACATCAAATTGATAACAATAGTCTTATCTGAATAAAGTAAGGCTTTCTAACTGAACCACATTAGTTTGAGTCTAAATGCCCAGTCGTGCTGTTCCTGATTTGAGTCACTAACCAAGTTCTTTATTTTCATCACCCCACCTATACGTTGCCTCTCCTCATTTCTTTATTCTCATCATCTATCTTTTGTCAGAAACGTAGAAGATAGTCTTAAGTTTTCTCTTTTTTTCACACCACATTTAAGTCAAGAGCAAGCTTGCTTTTTGTAGGTTCCAGGAAAAGGTGAGGTTAAAACATAATTCCTGCTGCTCTAGTGAACTCTCCACATTTTTTGTCAGTCTTAGATAAGCTAAGAGTCTTTGACAGTTTCCCTTTTTCCATATTCATAAAAGAGATGAGGGAGAGATTACTGAACTTCCTTTCTCAATTCTGTGGGAACTAGGAAAAAACACTTGCAGCTAAAAAAACACCCCAAAACCGCCAAAACACCATCTCTGTTATTCTTAACATCAATCAGCCACCACAAAGTGGATTCTTCAGTTGGAATGGAAGCCTGGACAAGAGGAAAGCCAGATTAAAGAATGATTTCCAGAGAATATATTAAATTGCTACAAGCACCATTGATTTTTTTTAACCTACCCATATATTATATGTTGTCATGGAAACACAGCTCTGATAAGCAGACTATAAAAATAATTTAGTAATTGGCAACCTCTAGCCAGTTAATGAGTATTAATGATGTGGCTTTTAAATTGTTATTACTCTCAGTAGAATTGTCTAACATTTTGCCCTAGGGGTTTCTTCATGCCTTCCTACATGTTGATGCAGGTGTTTTATGCCCATAGTCTCTTCCAATCAAGTATCTACCCCTATAGAAATGGAATGTTCGCTTTCTTCCTGGAAAGTAATTCATGATCCTTTGGAGCAAAGACAGATTTTAGCTATGAGAAGGATGACTCAACACATTTCTTGGAGAACATGATTAAAACGGCAAAGGTATTTTGAAAGTACTATTTTTCTACTTGATTTTCATTTGTTCATTCACAGGTAGTTCTCACTGTTGATTATTACAGCATGGTTAGTGCTGCCCATGCCATCTTCCTAAACCTATTCACAATGAATCAAGATGCCAGCGTACTGAATAAAAATACCCCACTGAACTTTATTTTAAATCACATAGGATCAGGCGATATAAGCTTATGAGGTTGTCAAAAAACTTTCAAAAATAATTTCATTGTTTAATTAGCCCAATAGTATAATTTCTATAAAAGGGTAGAAAAAAATTTGGGGAAAAAGGAGCTAGAACCAATTTATTATTTAACCTCAGGATTAAGCATATTTAACATTTAGAGATACAGCTTTATATACAGTCTGTCTACTTGACTATTCTCCTTCTTTCCTTTCCACGAAGCATCTCTTTATTTATCTACTATGTTTTTTTAGGTGCTGTTAAGTTGATTCCAATTCAAAGTGACCGCATGTGACAGTAGAACAGCTCTACAGAGTTTTCTAGATTACAATCTTTACAGAAGCGTATCATGTCATTTTTTCTCCTGAAGCCACTGAGAAGATTCCACAGCCCAACCTTTAGATTAATAGAAGAATGATTAATAATTAATTATGCATCAGGCCTTATTTAGTCGTGTGTGTGTGTGTGTGTGTGTGTGTATTGTTGCGTACCATTGAGTCAGAACCACCCATAGTGGACCCCAGTTAGTTTTCAGACACAGTAAATCACATAGGAAGAAATGTTTCCCACAGAGCAGCCGATTGAGTCAAAGTTGTTAACTTAGAATTGACATCCTAATTCCTTACCTTTAATCCTCTCTCCCTCTCCCTCTCCCTCTCTTTCACTTTACCTCCATACACTATTGCTATTGCTATTCTATGTGCAACAGATCAGATTCAGGAGGCTGGACTTTGTGAAGAGGAATGTGGCATCAGAATTGGAGGAAAACTCGTCAACAACTTGCATTATGCAGATGACACAACCTTGCTTGCTGAAACAGAGGAGGATCTAAAGTGTCTGCTGTAGAAGGTCAAGGAATGCAGTCTTCAATATGAATTGAAGCTCAACACCAAGAAAACAAAGATTTTTCACCTCTGGGCCGACTGGCAGCACCATAGCAGAGGGAGAAGTGATTGAGATTGTTAACAATTTTAGCTCACTCGGTCCAGAACAACACTCTTGACACCAGCAGTCAGGAAATCTAAAGATGAATTGGATTAAGAAACTGCTGTCAGAGACCTCCTCAGAGTGAGCAAAGATGTCAGTTGAGTCTAAGGTGTACTTGATCCAAGCCATGGTATTCACAATAACTTGTTATGCATCAAAGAGCTGGACAATGAATAAAGATAACAGAGGAATTGATACCTCTGAACTGATGCTTTGAGAATTGATTTGTGGTGCTGGAGAATAATCACTGGCGACTCAATGGCACATAACAACAACAACAACATATTATATTGGTTTGTTTGTTTGTTTTTAATTTAAGCCTATTGTTTAGAGTCAACAAGACCCCCCCCCCAGGAGGGCTTTTGTATTTAAAGTTGGTTGTTACCTATTTTGGAGGAACATTCTTCTAAGTCATATAGCACTCTTCTGTCAATATGTTGTACTACTGTGATAACCTGAGGTTGCTGTGATGTTGAACCTTTTGCCATTGAGGTGTCAAAGGCCATCATTGTTACCCATAGTGGACAGTTTTTGGAGTGCTCCCACTTTAAGACAGGTTTGGAAGCAGGAGTGGCGTCCACTTCCTAAACAACATGCCTCTGGAAACACTATGAACTTAGAGAAACGGCGATAATTATAGAAAGGCTTCAGGCCCTTTGTCCATAGGGTCACTATGAGTCGTGCTAACCCGAAAGCAATCAACAACAACAACAACATACCATGGACTGCCGAGAGAATAAACAGATCTGTCCTGGAGAGAGTGAAACCAAGCTATTCTCTTGAGGCAAGGATTTTGAAGCTCCATCTCACTTTTTAGGTATGTTGTCAGGAGGGAACAATCTTTGGAGAAGGGTGGATGGATAGCACAGAAGACGACGACTCTGGATGAGATGGATTGACACAGTTACTCGAGTAATGCGGGCAGATGTGTCTGAGATGGAGATTGGTTCAAGATAGGACAGGGTTCAGAGCTATTACTCATAGAGCTGCTTTGAATCACAGGTGACTCAACAGCACATAACAACATGGTCATTGTGTGCCGTGGAGTCAGAAACAAGTCATAACTGACCCTCTAGTAGATTTTCAAAGGCAGTAAATCACAAAGGATATTGCCCATCCTTCTTCAACAGAGCAGTTAGTAGATTCGAACCACTTGCCTTTGGGATTGTTGTGCAGCTTCTTACCGCTAGACTATGAGAACTCCCAACATTTATGCCTTTTAATATGTGTATATGTGTACATGTGTGCACACACATGCATGCACCTATATGTGCACATGCATAAATGTATATATATATATACTTATATGTACACATGTATCTATATATACTGATATTTGCAAATATTGATATAAAACTATGTGCTGTGCTAGGCTAAATACTTTGCAACCTGCATTAGTCATTTAAAGGCAAATCGTGTTTTCATGTCAATAAGCACACATATATAGTTGCATTTTAACAGCTTGTGTGTGTTTTAAATGGTCCCTTGATGGTACAAATTGTCATATCAGAGTTTAGGGTTGCCAACAAAATATACAGACCATACTCTCTTGGTACATGAGAGAACACTTTGCTCACAAGGGAGGAGACAGAGCAAGATCAGCTTCACTGTTGGCATTGGTCTCCCAGAACAATCGAAATTCTCCCTTAGGGTAGGTGTTCCTCTCACACCCCTTTCATACCTTGGTCAAAGAAGAAACCCTGTTCTCTCCCACCAGGAACAGATATGGAAGTGTTGGCCAGATGATCTATAGTGCCCACTCATGGGCAGCATGAAGTTACTCTATGTGCAGAATTGGGGGAGAGGTTTTTCTGGTAAATACAAGGAGAGAGTGAGCTATTCCATTTCCTGATGTCTGATCAAAGAATATTCTGGGCTTGGTGTCTCTGCTTAAGTAGCAAAATGGAGGGCATACAACCAGACTATTTCCCAACACACACGGGTGGTGGTTTGAACTCATCCCAGAGACATAGTGATAGAAGAGGCGTGGCCATCCACTTCTGTTAAGATTGTGCTATCGTAAAGGTCAGAACCAACAAAACCCTGTGAAGCAGTCCTATTCTGTAACACATGGGCTTGTGATGAGTCTGCATCAACGCCATAGCAACCAACAGCAACAACAGCTGTGTTTTGTCATGTGTTTATACCATAACAGAATTGACTTAACCAGATCTGAAAGTGGGGAAAAAAATGGGTGAAAGGTTAGAAGCACTTTAAAAATCCTTCATACTCATTACCAAATTAGAGGCTGAGAACTTTGAAAGGAATGTTCCCATCTCTGTTTTCAGTGCCAAGCTGAGTTTTATTGGAGGCTAGGGCAAAATGAATAATATATGTTCCTATAGATATTCACCAAAATATTTTCCTATATTTTAAACTGAATAGGAAACATTCATAGATGCATTCTACAATCTGAAAATGAGACTCTATTTAAACCGGGGCATTGCCCAATCTGATGGCATGTGTTTGTCAACCTTCATAAATCTGCCTTCTTGCCCAGCCAGCAAATTGAGCACAATTTGGAAATGTCTCTTGCAATAGCATTTTGCAGCATTGTACAATTAACTACCAGAAGCCTGTTGTTATCAATGATTTTGTTTATCATAGATACTTTTGTACTTTTAAAATATTTATCTTGATTAATAACTTTACTGAATTCACATTAAATTACATGTTTGTAACAAGTGACTTAGTCTTACCCTAATGCTCCCCAAAGAAGCACTAGAATCTGTGGTTTTTAGACAAATACATTTTGATGACTTTTGCTGTTGTTAGGTTCTATCCAGTTCATGATGACTTATTACAACTCTATGAAAAACAGATTTGAACTTTGCCCCATCTTGTGCCATTCTCATAATCTT
>NW_006399782.1:18728147-18730183 GCF_000299155.1 Elephantulus edwardii | reverse complement strand
AAGATCAAGTTTCACCATCTTTGCCTCTAAGAAGCACTCTGGTTTTGCTTCCTCCCAGAGTTTGTTCTTTTGGCAATTCAGTACTCTTCTCCAGCACTACAATTCAAAGATAAAGACTATGTCAATCAGATCCAGTTATCAAATCAACTAACTATTTAGTCAGCTAGAAACTACATCTCCTTTATGATGATTAGTTTTAAGCAAGAAGGTGCAACTTAAACCAGGTTCCCCCCTAAAATTTTCTATCAGAGTTAGAAAGACTTTTTTTTCCTTCCTAGTTGGATTTCTAAAGAAATAAATATGTGTCTTTCATGAATAATTATTGTTTACTTATCTTATAGAAAGAGCCTGGAAGAAATGGGAAAAGACCAGAGTCTTGGTAAAATTGGTTGCACCTCTGCCTAAACACTGCCTAAAACCAACACTGTTCTTGGAACTTTCTAGTTCATGTATTAACATCCTATTTAAAAACTTACTTGAACATAAGTTTATTTTATCTACAACTGAAAAGTCTCTTGGTAAATCAGCTTCTCCAGGCTTGTCTTAACCCAACCTCTCACATTTGGATGAACCTCTGTGCATTGCTTCCATTCAGCTCGTCCTGGTACCATAGTGCTAGCCACTCTCATCAATACTTATGGCACAAGATGAGGCTTGATGTCTAATGCCTCGTGCCCTCACAGGTAGACTAGATCTTTTCACAATTTAATCTGAAAATAGAAAATGTTGAGAAGGATAGCACCGTTATATACAGAAGATTAAGACATAATATATAGCTAATGCTGGCTAGAAGTTAAGTGATGTTAATGACATGATAACACTCCCCCCATCCCAACTGTGAGTGACAGTCACAAAGCACATTTTATGCTTAGAATAATAAAATATCGGATGTGGTCTAGACTTCAAATCATAGGTATCTTCTTTAAAACTTAACCTTATTTTACACCAGAACAGCATATGGTATGAAAGTAATTATACATTTTAAGGAACACAAATTCTTTCCTATTAGCAAATTATGTTGGGCAAATATTTTAAAAATATTTACACTGGGTTTATTACTGTTGTGATATAATATAGTGTCTGTTTAATGATACAAAAATTAGTTATAGCTTTTGCTTCCTCAAGTAGAAAACACTCACAAGCCAAACCTATTACCCTTGAATCAATTCTGATTCATAGCAACTTTGTACAGACAGAGCCTACCAGTCTCCATAGATTTCCAAGGCTGTGATACTTATGGAGGTACACTGCCACCTCTTTCTTTGGCAGAATAGCTGGTGGGTTACCAAAATACTTTAACCACTGTGCCACCTGTGCTCCTTTAAATTAAAACACATTCTAGATAAACAGATGCACATATACTCATAAATATCTATCTATTGAGTTGGCAGGGTAGCTCCCTACCTATTAGGTTGCCAGAACTGCTTAGAAAGGAAATAATTTAAAAAATTTAAATATAAAAAGAAAAAAAAAATCAGAGTCCTATCTTAAGAACTATAAAACAGATCACCTGAATTTCTTCC
Source organism: Elephantulus edwardii (assembly GCF_000299155.1). NCBI lineage: Eukaryota > Metazoa > Chordata > Mammalia > Macroscelidea > Macroscelididae > Elephantulus > Elephantulus edwardii. The sequence goes on along the minus strand of NW_006399782.1, from coordinate 18,728,660 downwards.
AAAGGTGTGAGGTGACAGGATCAGTTAGTTTTAACAGATACACTTAAAATAAATAGTAATAATAATAATAGCATTCTGATGGACTAGTGGTAATAAACTGCATTACAACCTCAAAGGCACGTGGTTCAAATTTACCAGCTATCTCACAGCAGAAAGATGGGCAATCTCCTCCTGTGTGATTCTCTGCCTCTGAAAATCTGCTGGAGCATCAGCTAGGGGAGATTCTGACTTTATAGTATAATACAACAACAACACTTAAAATTGGGATCATAAACCAACATATCAAATCCTGCCTAGAAAGGAGCTTTGTTGTTTTCATGAATGAGAGTCTTAGTTCTCAAATGAAGCTAAACCAATAAAGTATATGCTGCTGCTGCTGCTGTTGTTGTTAGGCTCTGATGAGTTGGAATTGACTAACAGCTAACCCTCAAGCCGGTTTTCAGAGAATTCAAATTGTATTGGTGGAGATTGACCATCTTTCTTCCTCAGAGCAGTTGACAGATTCAAACTATG
>NW_006399782.1:18726362-18727474 GCF_000299155.1 Elephantulus edwardii | reverse complement strand
TATGTATATTATATATTTATGATATATGAGATATGATATGATATGATATGATATGATATGATATGATATGATGATTTTTGTCATAGATATGTGCTGTCGTTGCCTGCGATTCATAGCGACCCTATGTACAACAGCCCTAAACTCAGCTCTGTCCTTGCTAATCTTATTGTTTCCGACACACCTATCCCCATTATGCCAGTGACTGAATCAATCCATCTTGAGGGTCTTCTCCTGTGTTGTCCCTCCATCCTCCTAAGAATGACGTCCCTCTCCAAGGACTGATCCCGCCTTGCAACATGTCCAAAGTATGTCAGATGAAGCTTCAGAATCCTTGCCTCCAAGAAACAACCTGGCTTCACCCTCTCCAGGACAAACTTGTTTGTTCTCCTAGCAGTCCATGGTATATTCAGTACTCTTATCCAGCACCACAGCTCAGAGGCTCTCCTTCTATTATCCCTAGTCATTGTCCAGTTCTCCGATGCAGAGCAAGTAATTATAAAGACCATGGCCTGGATCAGGTGCACTTTAATCTCCAGACTGACATCATTGCTCTTCAGTACTTTGGAGAGGTCTCTGAAAGCAGACTTTCCCAATGCAATTAATTTTTTAATTTCCTGGCTTCTGGTACCAAGAGTGTTGATTGTAGAGCCAAGCAAACTGAAGCTGTGAACAATCTCAATCTTTTCATCATCTATCATGATGCTGCCAATAGTCCCAGTAGTGAGAATCTTTGTTTTCTTGATGTTGAGCTTCAATTCATATTGAAGGTTGCAGTCCTTGACCTTCTGCAGTAAGTGCTTCAGGTACTCCTCAGTTTCGGCAAGCAGCGTTTTGTCATCTGCATAGTGCAGACTGTTGAAGAGTCTACCTCCAATCTTAATGCCACACTTCTCCTCATAGAGCCCAAACTCCCAGATAATCTGTTCCACATGTAGAATGAAAAGATATGGAGAAAGGAAACATCCCTGATGCACACTCTTCCCAATTTTGAATCATTCAGTGTTTCTTTGTTCTGTTCTGATGACTTCCTTCAGGTCCAAGTATGTTGCTGTTGTTGCTATGTGCCGTCGAGTCGTTTCCGACTCATAGCGACCCTATGCACAACAGCCCTA
>NW_006399782.1:18720510-18723222 GCF_000299155.1 Elephantulus edwardii | reverse complement strand
TTCCTAGTCTGTCTTAATCTGAATGTTCAGATTTAGAGGAATATCTGACAGACAGCAATTTGTGGAGCAGTTAAAGATAAATCCCTTATTGGACCAATAAGGTCCAAGTATAGGTTTCACATAAGCACAATCAAGTGTTCTGGGATTCCCATTCTTCTCAGAGTCAGCCACAGTAATTTATTTAAATTGATAAAATATTATAGCGATTATATATAAAGATTTTTTGATCCAAAGGATTACTGAAGATATGAGCCTCAGTGTCTGCAATTTTAAGACCACAGAATTAGGTGATTTCTGGCTCTGAACAGGATTATTTTGGAAGGTTCTGGACAGAGTGAGAGATAATATAAAAGAAAACACAAAAACATTAAAAAGACTAAGGTTGCTTGTTAGAGGATGACTGAATGAACTCAGCCTCTGTGGCTTAATATTCAGGGAAACAATAGACAAGTCTTTAAAGTGGACAAACAACAATCAACCTCACAAGGTCAAAAGGGCAACATTTATCCAAGGTAAAATTTCAAAAGGTAGAAGGGGTAAGGAAAGAAAGGTATCTAAAGCCAGGGAAAACAGAAAATAAGGGGAATGAATTCTGTGACATTGTGGAGACTGCAACTAATGGCAGGAAAGAATAAGTCTATGAATTGTTGAATGGAAAACAAATTTGTTCTGTAAGCATACACCCAATTCACAATAAAAAGTTGGAGGAAAAAGAGATTTCTTACAGTTTAATTGTAAAAATAGAAAGTATATAGTTAAAACATGGTTGGTAGATTTGACATTTCACATATCACTATTAAATAATTCTATATAACAGCTTATCAATATTATTATAGGGATCTGATTAGAATGGCCTAGAGCCAGGAACAATTTTGTTCCTTTTTTCCCCCTTTTATGCATAGGAGCCAACGTGAGGGCACCTCACAACCTAACAGTATTAGGAAGGTACACACTGTTCTTCCCTAACTTGACATGGATACTTTTCCTCACATTGCTTTACCCTGCCCTTCCCCCTAGTCACCCCCTCTAAATTTCTTCCTTGGATATCTTTCAAACATCTCCACTTGAATTTAGAGACCACCTTTCAAAATTATTACAAATACTTCTCCTTCATTTAAAATGCATTTGCTTGGAAAACTGAACTATAACACCATCAGTAAATGGCTGCTTCCTTCCTGTCTTTGATATCCTGCTGGATATATTGTTCTTAAAATAGGCAAGGCTTTACCTGAAAGCTTTCTCAAGCTAAGTTAAGACTGTGTAAATCTGAGCCATGTGTCCATGAGAAAAAGAACCTCTCCAGCTCATTTTTAATTGCTCGGTCATTCTTTTATACTTCCATGCAAAGAAAAAGTAGCTGGACTTTTCTGCTGCTGGATAAAATGTATAAAGCTGACCATGGAAAAGAGAAACCAGAACAGGTTCCGATTGGTATGCCCAGGTTGAGTAGGGAAGGGAGTGAGTAATGTATAAATCCCAAACTGTAAACTAACATTTTATATTTTTTCTTCCTTTAATATATAAAAATGAATTTTTTAAAAAAGAACTAAAAAGAGAAAAGACAGAGGACAAAAACCTTCCCGTATATTTCTCTAAGGAGTTATAAGAAAGAAGCATCTGCAGGGAGTGATGAAACATCACTCTTAGCAGGGTGCACTTCAGCATTGGTCCAGCTTTCAACTTACATCTTCAGTAACAGTCATGATGCATTCTCCTTTCGAGGTAGAGCTGAGCTGGCTATTGCTGGAGCAGTATAAGCAAAATAGTTTTATCTAAGTCCTATGCTATTGATTTCAGCTCAGCTGAGCATGGGAACACATGTCTATTTTAGTGATGTAAGAGTTCTTTCCTCCAGACAAGTAGTCTCTTTAGGATTTATAGAGAATTTCTGAGAAATAATGCAGCTTTGTTAGAACTTGGTGCTAGATCCAATCTGGCATACAAAGGGTTAATGAGAGAGCCAGTGACTTCAGGGATTATGGCTAAAGGAGGCTGGTAGCAAGGAAAACAGATGGAAATGTGTGACTGCAGAATTGCACTTTGCAAATGCAAAGATGGGCAGTTTGAATCCTCCAGATGCTCTGAGGGAAAAGGATGGGCAATTTCTCCCATGCAATTTACTGCATCTGAAAACCCACTGAAGGGTCAGCTATAGGTGAGTTCCTACTCTGTCATACACAACAACAATAACAACAAACAGCTTGTTGGTTTGCTTCTTTTTTTGTTCTTTTTAAGTATGGTCCAGTCAGTGAGGACCCAGTGTCTCTACAACAGAATGAAACATTTCTGGTACTGTGCCATCTTCTTTAAGTCCTATTTCTTACTATTTACACTGCATTGATTTCTACAGTGATTAATTCCTCAATATTGCAGCTAAAATGTCATTTATGTGGAGAAGCCTGTCAGATACTTCCCAGGCATTAAGCCACCTCTCTAGGGCCCACAGACTACACAGTATAAATGCTGTTCTGTGCTAATATTTCCCATGTTGTAATTTGAGGTTTATGTGTTTCTCTCTTTGACAGATGTTGTGGTAAAGAAAGAATGCTGCTTTTGGAGTTAGAACTAAATACTATGTTGTTGTTGTTAAGTGCCGTTGAGTTGCGGATGACTTATAGGGACCCTATGAATGAAAGAACTAAACACTTGTATAACTTAAATCATTTCTCCAAGTTCACAGAGTTTCCGGAGGCAAGCTATTATGGAAGTGGA
>NW_006399782.1:18708945-18719130 GCF_000299155.1 Elephantulus edwardii | reverse complement strand
AACAACAACAACAACCTTTGACTTGGTAACATAAATACCATGTAAGGTAGCTTTAAGAATAACAGTCTCGTGGAGTTGTAGAAAGGATTACTTGAAAATTAATATCTTAATACTTAGCACACAGTTGATACTCAATTTTGCTATGTTCTTTCTGTCTCTGATATGACATGGAAGGACCTAATGGTTCTCTTATCCTTCTGTTGTTCTCCTAATGAAAAATTAAGAATATTGGCGGCAGCAAGGCAGAGAGCAGACAGGTTCCATCTCAATGACCCTCAACTAGTATATGGGGCAACAAATAACCCTCAATTAGCATATGGGGCAACTGCAACCTCAAGCCAAAATCCTTGCTGGAATTACCAGCCAGGCCAACCAGGAAGTCAGGGACATGCCACTCATAACTACGTGCAAACTTGCTTGCATGAAGGGATGAGAGAAATTCAGATTAAACCAGTTAATTACTCAAAGATAGTAGAAATTACTCGGGACAAAGAAGAAAATCTGGCAGCCTTTAGGGGGAGACTTGTTGAAGCCATAAAAAAAGTTGACAAACTTAGATCCTGAAAGCCCTGAAGGCAGAGTAATTCTAAATACTCATTTTATAAATCAGGTGGCCCAGATATTAGAAGAAAGCTTCAACGCAAGGCAATGAGGCCTCAAAGTGATCTGAATGAACTTTTAAAAGAGGCAGGCACTGTCTTTAACAACTCGGATCTAGAGAGATAAGACCAGATAATGGCCAAAATTATTGGGACAGCCACTGCTGCCAATTTAGGGCTTGTGTCAGGAAAAGAAAGTCTTACTAATAAAGTGGTCAATGCCACCCAAAGGTAATACATGGAGTCAGAATTGCTTCCACTGTGGAAAGCTGGGCCACTATAATAGAGAGTGTCACAGGTGAGAACAACTGGTCGGCAAGGGCGTAGAGAGGAAGCTCCCACTCACTTGCTTTAAATGTAGATCTTCAGATCTACCTGGCTAAGGGCTGACCACATCGGGTCCTCATGGCCAAATCCACAGAGGATTGGTGAGGCCCTGCCTCCCAGCCGGCAACAGAGGACGCTTAAACAATTCAAATCCTCCCGGAAGAGCTGTGGATGAGCACTGACATTGCTGGTAAGTCTATCCGTTTTCTCCTGGATACAGGAGCCTCTTATTCGGTCCTACAAACCTTCTGCTATTTCTTCGTTGTTGGAATTGACAGAAAACTTCATACGCAGTTCTTTATTCCACCCTCTGCCTTGCATGTGGACTTCCTGGCTGTTTTCTCATCAGTTTTTGGTAATTCCTCTTTCGTCCCTCTTAAGGAGTGATCTTATGTTTAGAGTGAACACCAAGATTTTATTTTCACCAGCCATGCAGATGTTAGTGCTAGCCTCTGTTCAACCTGAAGATTCTAAATGTTACCTCTAGAAATTAGAGACCTAGACCCAAAGGTTTGGGCTTCTGAGTTGCCTACCCAGGCAGTGAATGTAAAGCCCATAAAAATAGCTCTTAAGCCTAGAGTAAGTTATCCAAAACAGAGACAATGTAGAATATCTCCTGAAGGCTGGAGAGGTCTAGTCCCTATAATTAGATGATTAAAAGAAACTGGTCTAATTACTGAAATGACTTCTCAATATAACATTCCTATACTTGCTGTAAAAATCTCAACAGTAAATGGAAGTTGGTCCAGGACTTGAGAACAAATTACATAGTTGTTCCTCTCTGTGGATCCTCTGTGGTACCAGGCAATTCTACCTATTTCACAGTACTAGATCTTATTTTTTTAAAGCATTTATTAATTTTTTATTCAACTAAAATGTTAGAAGTAGAGTCTTATGCAAGCTAAAATAAATCACTTCCTTGCAGGTATTTTCAGAGCCAAACTCTATTAGGTTTCTAAGATTTTAAATATTTAAAAAAAATTTTTTTATTATTAATTTTCATGAAAATTTACAGACTTTGGATTTCCATTCATTCATTGTTGCACTTTTCTCCCTGCCCACCCTTCCCCCTCCTTACACTCTTCTCTTTGAAAAAGTAAAAGAAAAAAAATCTTTCATTGTTTTACAATCTCTCCCTCCGGGTCCACTCCACTATGTAGCCTTCATTCTGGACTCATGTCATGACAATAATACCCAATCACATATCCCTTTTAAACAGTTTTCTTCCTTATCTGTTTCAATGCAGTATACATTATTTATCCCATCTTTCTCAGTCTCCCCCAACCCTGATATCAGACCTGTTTTACAACAATGGCACCATGCAGTATTTGTCCTTTTGTGAGTGAGATATTTCACTCAGCATAATGTCCTCCAGGGTCACCCATTTTGAATAATATTGCATGAGTTCCTTGTTTTCAGTGCAGCATAATATTTCACTGTGTGAATATACCACAGCTTCTCTATCCATTCATTTGTTGATGGGCACTTGGGTTGTTTCCAACTCCTTGCTATTGTGAGCAAAGCCGCAATAAACATGGGTGTGCATATATCTGCTTGGATGTCAGTTATGGTCTCTTTGGGGTATATTCCCAGTGATGGAATTGCTGGGTCAAATGGTATCTCTCTTTGCAACTTTTTGAGAAAGAGCCACACCGACCTTCTACTGTGGTTGCACAATTTTACACTCCCACCAACAGTGAATAAGGGTTCCAGTTTCTCCACAACCTCACCAGCATTTGTTGCATGCTGTTCTGTTAAATTTTGCTATTCTTACTGGGGTGAGATGATAGCGCATAGTTGTTTTGAATGTTGTTGTTGTTATGTGCCGTCGAGTCATAAAGAGGATCTTCTAGTATATAGTCCAACCTATAAGGCCTCAGTTCAGGATACTTGAAGCACCTTAGACTTTTTAAGCAAAGAAAGTTTTAAAGTGTCCAAAAAAAATCCCAAATTTGCCTCCCTGAAGTTCATTTCTTGAGATTGATTTTGACATATAACAGTAGAAAGCTCTTCCCAAGTTGAGTTGTAACAATACTCCGCCTATCTTCTCCAGTAATTTTTGAGGATGGCTAGGTATTGCAAGATTGAGATTCCTCGATTTAGAGAGTTAGCCAAACCCTTACATGCATAATTAAAAGGGAGGGGGGAAAATATAACCTAAAATAGACTATTAAGCATTTGTACAAAAAGAGGCCCTCTTTGGGCTCCTGTGCTAGGTATTCCTAATTACAAGCCTTTTACTTTAAGAACAATCTTCCCTCTGTAACTTAGTTTCTGACACTGTTAGAATGTCTAGTTGGAATATTATTGCTTTTAAGTTTTGGCACATGTATTTTTAACTTATTAGTTAAATTTCTGTCCTCTAAGCTCCAACAGTTCCTTTTTAAAATGATGCACCTCTAAGGATATAAACTTGTACCCTTAAGCGCAATTGATAGCAGTGCATCTAAATTCCAAAATCAATCAACACAATAGTCTATGTGTTTCCTATTGCCAAAGGGGCCCTTTAGAGTAGTGAGAGAAGATCTTCACCCTGAAACCTACAGAGTCTCTTTTCAGGAGGAAGTAGCCAAGAGAATGTAACATTCCCCCTTCTAATGAATCAGGGTGAAATCTCTCTCAGGGCGGAATGACAGAAAATGGCAAAGGACAAGCTGACAAAGGAAATTAATCAGAACTGGTTTTGACAAAGACTGTGGCAATATAACAATAGAATCCAACCCTCAAGGAGTGCTACTATATGACAATGTAAACAGACTCTCAAGGAATGTGACAAAACAGCAGACTCAAGGAAAAGATAAGAGATGGCCAAAGTCACCATACCCAAGAGAAGGAATGCACCATCAGCTGTTTAAATCCCACTCCCTGCTAACAAAAGATATATTAAAAAGATAAAAACTGGGGTCAGTCTGTCCTGCTCCTTCATAGTCTGTTATGAACATTTAATAAACTTCAGTTTCTTTCTCTTGCTCTTGTTTGGTCCTGGTGTCTTTCTTGTATTTCCGAGTCAGAACTTTCTAGTTCTTACTCTAAGAGGGCCCTGGACCTCTTTTGGAAATCATCCCCTTGACAATCTGATTAGGATTTTTTTTCCTTTTCTTTAGAAAAGAGGAGATTTTACATCAAGCATGTAGTATTTTATTTGAAATAATTTGTTTTCCTAAAACTATTAATTGAGTTGATGGCACATAACCACCACCACCACCACACAATTGACCGATATTTTTCTCATTTTGCAGTAGTCCACTTTTCATCAGTTCAAATGCAATCTCCTCTTAGAGGCTTAGAATGACTTCCTTACCCCTTTTAAGGCTCCTCACACATGTGACATGTATCTTGACTTTTACAGCACTCTGCTGTGTTACAGGGAGCCTTCGTGGTCTAGTGGGAAGGGAGCTGAGCTTCCAACTTAAGGAATGCTGTTTGAATCCCCAGCTTTTCCAAGTGAGAAGGATGTGCAATTTCCTTCCATGCAATTTGCAGCCTCTGAAAACCTACTACTAATGACTCGATGGCACATAACAATAACAACAAAAACCTACTGGAGGCTGAAAATCTGTTATGAATTAGTTCTGACTTGATGACAATGAGAGACTGATTTCTGTTTAGTTGCCTGGCTTACTTATAGACACCAAGGCACCAAGGGCAAGGGCTTTGCCTTGTTACAGACAACATCTAGTATTGAGACTGACAGTTAAGGAGGTATATATGATATTTGTGAGTAGGAATGACAGTATTTTTCAGTGACTCAGGGAAAATTCCCTAATCTGGAGTGGGCTTTAGAGATTAATTTTATTCCAACACATCTTGGTGGCAGCCTATCTCGTCTCTTAAGATGTCTACACAGAGGTTACCAGTGAGAAGATAGTATTAATTTTTCTTACTCAAGCAATGCCAAAACTTCACTTGTGCTTTGAGTTAGTATTATAAAACATTACCTAAAGCCCCAATGAATTATATATATTTTGCAGGTAGTTAAAGAAAGGAAAGAAAAGAGTCAAGTTTCCACTATGAGGCCAAATAACAGGATGTATTGCCTGTTACACACCAACTGACATAACTGGTCCTGACAATGCATGGGCCATTAATAAAGCTTTATGTCTGTCACATGCATGTGCAGACTTAAAAGCCCTGCTCCCTCAGGACCATTAGAAGGAGGGATAGGTCTGCTGCAACATATGTGACTGTCAGGCCTGCTTTGGCTGACTGCCACTGGGGATGCCAAGGATGACCACCCACTGGACCAACGAGCCACAGATCCTGCACCATAGCGGTTTGGAGAGAAGCTTGGAGAAAAAGCATGATTGCTATAAAAGTAGTATTAAAAAAAAATAGAAACTATGAAAATTTTCATTGTAGTTGAATCAAAAGCAACTCATAGCTGATACTCCAGTGAGTTTTCAAGGCTTTAGGAGAGAGGATTGCCTTTTTTTCCTCTCTTGGAGCCACTGGTGGATTCAAGGTATTAGAAAGAAGTGGCCTTTGTGTAGCACCACGGCTCTCTACAGGCGATGCCACCAGAGTTCTCTGGAGACTGTGGACACACATTAATAATTAACTAATGCTTTTAACATTTATAGTTAGTAAAAAAATTACATTTATTAATGATTAATGTCCTTCTCTGGTAGCCTAGTGATAAGAAGCTGTGCTGCAATCCCAAAGGCAGGTGGTTTGAATCCACAAGTTGTTACATGGGAGAAGGCTGGGTGTCCTGTGTGATTTATTGCCTCTGGGGGTAAATCTCCAGAGTCAGCTATGTGTCATTCTGACTCAACAGCTTACAACAACCATAGCAACCTATTTGTCAGTTTATCCTTTTATTATGGTGGCTTCTGTGTTGATGTGATGCCCAGAATTGTACTACTATTATTTAAAGTATTAGCATATAAGGTTGCACTCATAGCCAAGTTTTGAGACTAAAATAGAGTAGGAAGAATGGTGTAATGATCTACTTCCAAGACTTAAAAACCAAAAACCAAAACCCTAAACTGACTTCCAAGGAGTCAGTTCTGATTTATAATGACTCTCCTTTAGAAGGCAAAGCAAAAGTATTATAATTGAATGTGCAAAGAACTGGAGTTAGAAAACCAAGATGGAAGAATACACTCGGAATTTCTCAACCTGAAAAAACTGAGAAATAAATTCAAGGCTCTGAGGTATGACACTAGAGATTCTATGGGCAAAATATTGAATAATCCAGGAAGCATTGAAAGAAGATGGAAAGAATACATGCAGTCATTGTACCAAAAATAATTGGTCAACACTGAAACATTATAGGAACTAGTATATGATCATGATCTTATGGCAATAAATGAAGAATTTCAAACTGTGTTGAAGTCATTAGTAAAAAAGTAAGACCCCAGGAATTGATTAATGCCAATTGATATGTTTAAACAAACAGATACAATCCTGAATATGCCCAATAGTCTATGTCAAGAAATTTGGAAGATAACTGCCTAGCTAATTGACTTAAAAGGATCCATATTTATCTCCCATGGTCCCCAAAAGGTGATCCAATAGAGTGAAGAAATTATAAAACTATATCACTAATATCACATTTATTAATCTTGATAAAGATTATTTTAAAACACCTGGGACAGTATTTTGACAAAAAAACTGCCAGAAGTTCAAGACATTTAAAAGAGGTTGTGGCATGAAATACATTACTGTTCATGCCAGATTGATCTTGACTGAAATCAGAGAATGTAAAAAAATGTATTTACTTGTGTTTTATTGAGTATTCAAAGGCATTTGACTGGGTGGATCATAACAAATAATGTCTAACATCCAGAAGAATGAGAATTCCAGAACATTTTATAGTGTTCAAGTGAAAAGAGTATGGAATATCCCACAGACTACCAAAATAAGAAGTCTGTCTTTGAGGAAATACTACCAGAGTACTCTTTAGAAGCAAAGATAGTAAAGATAGTAAAACTTCATCTCACACACTTTTGGGATATTATCAGGAAAGACCAGTCTTTGGAAAAAAATGGTCAAGGGTGAGAGGAAGACTCTCAACAAGATGGATTGACATAGTGACTGTACCAAAGGGTTCAAGCACATTGGAATATGTGAGGGTCATGGAAGATGGGGCACAAAGTTCAGACCTGTTGTTTATGGAATTACTATGAGTCAGAGGTGATTAGATGGCACCTTACAACAACAATATGACTTCTACAAAGCTGTGAGCACAAATCTGATAACTTAGATTAAATAGGGCACACAATCTGGCAAACTTACAAAAAAGAGAAATAGATCATTTGAATAGACTCCTATTACAGGGAGTTCAGGTAGCTTACTGATAAGGAGTTGTACTGCTAATCAGAAATCGGTAATTCCAATCCACCTTGGAACAAAGGTGGGCACTCTCCTCCAATGACATTTACAACCTCTAAAAATTCACTGATGGGTCAGGGGTAAGTAGGTTTCAACTCTACAGCACATAACAACATTAGGTTTCAGAGACTATATATCTTTGCAGAAGAAATGCACCCATCTTTCTCTAATAGTTAATTGAATGACTAACCCTTTGGTTTGCTGCACAACATATAATGTGTTATACCACCAGTGCTCCAAGAGCCACAGAAGGGGAACCCAGAAAATCCTATGAATCGTGATAGGACACTGTGTGGCAGGATGCTGGAAGACGAGCTACGTAGGTTGGAAGGCACTTAGACAATGTCACCTCCGTGGACTCAGGGTTATATATCAATGATCATGAAGACAGCACAGATTGGCAGTGTTTTGACCTATTGCACATGGGGTCACCATGAGTCAAAATCCTTTCAATTTTATCTAAAACATAATAATTTTAGTGTGAGTCTATATTCTGTGATTCTTCTGTTTTACCTTAGTTTGACTCTTACCATGCTGAGTTGAACACTGTACTACAATTTCTCTGTTCCTCAGCTTCTTCATTTAGACTCTAGATAAAGCATTTTTTCAAGCATTTTTCATTCTGCAGTCAGTCAGAAGAAGATATCCCATTTCAAACCATGCTTTTGGAGTAGAAACAGTCTTGTTTTAACCCCTGCACTTCTGACCTCCCATGCCTGCATCTGGTTATTGACACTAGGATGTTGGGGTCAGGAAGGAATTAGCTAAGAGAGAAGCCTAGGGAAGAAATAGGAGATTGCATCATGGTGCGAAGTATTTTATTTCATATCTGCCTGTTTTGCTCTGAAATTGCTTCAGTACCTCTGAGCATTTCATTATTCAGTCTCATTCTACATTTACAGGAGAGTGTATGCATTTAATGGAGTCTCTTGGCTTTGCCTTTGAAATATTCATGGCCTTTAGCACTTGCTTTCATGTTCGTCTTCTTATCCATTAGGAAGAGACCTTTGAGGGTTAAAGGAGAGGAAGCAGGTGCAGGGAGAAAGTGTGTTTGTGTGTGTGTGTGTGTGTGTGTGTGTGTGTGTGTGTGTGTAGGGAAGAAAAGTGCTTCTCCCTAGCTCTAGGAAGAGATAGAAAATATTCATCCCTAAGGAGCTTGCCTACTTTTCCTAGCTCTGAAATAAAGGGAGTGTATAGAAAGGATATGTTATGGAGAAAGGACTCTATTCATGATTTCTGCTTGCGTTTTCCTTCTCTCTTAGGAAAACATTAAAAGCATAATGAGAAACTGCTTCCATGGAAGAGTTTGGTGAAGTCAACAAATAAGAATAGAGCATTAATTGACCTCACACTTGTCAAAATACCAAGGTTCACTGGCCCAGGTATTTTCCTTGCTGCCATACAGTTGATCACTTTCAACCATAAGAGTAACAGACTTATTCTATACTAACATAGTGCTACTTCTCAATGCTTCAACCTTGGTTTACCACAATGAAAATAGAACAGAGAATATCTATTCTGTATGTGTTTTTATTTAATAATTACTCCCTCGTTAGTCAACATGAATCCCTTTGTAGAACAAAATCTAGGTCTTCCAATACCAAATCAAACAAATCTACAATCATTGAGCTAATTCTGATTTGTGGTGACTCTTCATTGGATTTCTGAAGTTGTAATTTTTAATCTTTTTTTTTTTAAAGCAACTGGTTGATGAATCACCTCCCTTTCAGTTAACAGCCCAACTGTAACACACCAGTTCTCCTTCAGGACAATGCTTTACCAAGTATGTACCAGGAAGCAAAAGAATCTTGTCAAGTAAATATCATCCTTTTGGAGAAATAGGACATTTAGACTCAGAGAAGGTCAAATAGCACGGTTAAACTCTATTGGAAGAGCTGAGATTTGAATCTCACTCTGACGTCATAGTGCTTTATTATGCATAGCAAAAGGATCTGTGATTCAAGTGTACCAGCTACTCCTTGGAGGAAGATGGACAATATTTTCTCATCCATACTTAAAATAATGAATAAACAATAAACTGTCTTTATAAGTCAGAATTGACTTGAAGACAATGGGCATAGTTTGGCTTTTGGTTCTGGTTTGAAAGCCCAAGCTCTCTTTAAATTTTTGCCTCTCTTCCTAAAGGAAGTCTGAAAGTTCATACCTAAAATGGTATTATTTTAAAATAAAAATAATAAAATTTTTTTAAGTAGAAAGAATGCAGTCTAATTTTAAGCTTGAGAGATTCTTGAATAACCCCATTACATGAATAAGATAAAAATAAATTAAAAGCATAAACTAAATTAAAAAACCATAATAATTGGTCATTGTAAGCCAATATAAATATTATGTACTCTGACTATAAATCATACTAAATGGAAGATGTCCTAGGGGAGGGAATTATGAAACTGTACTTACATTCACAAAGAAAAAGCTGGCCAAAACTATAAAAGATGCAATAAACAGGCAAGAAAAGAAAACTGCATCTAAGGGAAAAATAGATTATTCATTTATTATGTTTCTTTAGGCCCTAATATTGTTCTCCTTTCCCCTAGGAATTCTTCCATTTAATATGATCTATTGCAATATCATATCATGTTGTTATAATATCTTTCTATTCACTGAATATATGTTTATTGAGCCATGATAATTAACATTTATGAAGTACTTACTATATCCAAGCACTGATCTAAGTATTTTATATGCATTTCCACTTATTATCCTCCCAAAAATGTTATGAATCTGATATTTAAAATTCACTGGCTTTATCATAAGATATGCATAGCAGCCCGATATGCTCAGAATCACAGAAATCCTGATGGCTTGAAACTTAGGCCATCACATCAGGGGCTGGTCAGTGGGAGATGGGTATTGAATGGTGTAGGCAAAAGGAGGAAGAGATGGTGGTGGAGTAAGAAAGCAT
>NW_006399782.1:18698243-18705290 GCF_000299155.1 Elephantulus edwardii | reverse complement strand
ACTTGACAACACCTAACAACAGCACTATTTTGCTCCACATACATATTAAATAGGTATGGAGAGAGGATACAACCCTGACACTCTGTTTTCTTGATTTTAAACTGTGTAGTATTCCCTTGCTTTGTTTGCACAGCAGCCCCTTGGTCTAGGTATAGGTTTTGCATGAGCACAATGAAGTGTCCTGGAATTTCCATTTTTCTCAATGTTAGTCATAACTTATTATAATCTACATACTCAAATGTCCCTGCATAGTCAGCAAAGTATAAATGGATATTCTTCTAATATTCTTTACTTTCAGCCAGGATCCATCTGACATCAGCAAGTACATCCCTCTGCCACGGCCTCTTCTATATTCTGCTTGAACTTCTGGCAGTTTCCTATCTGTTACTGTTCTAGTAGTTTTTGAATGCTCTTCAGCAGTATTTTGTTTGCACGTTATATTAATGATATTGTTCAATAGTTTCCACATTCTGTTGGATCACCTTTATAGGAAATGGGAAACTGAGAAAATTATTCAAGAAGCTGGTCTAAAAGAGGAACGTGGCATCAAAATCGGAGGAAGACTCATCAATAACCTGCATTATATGGATGACCCAACCTTGCTTACTGATTTGAAGCACTTCCTGTGAAAGATAAAAGACTATAGCCTTCACTATAGATTGCATCTCATTGTCAATAAAGGAAAAAACTCTTACCACTTGATCAACAGGCAAAGTCATGATAGAATGAGAAAAGATTAAAGTTGTCAATGATTTCATCTTGCGTGGATCCACAAAATGTATCTTCGGTACCAGCAGTCAGGAGATCAGGAGACATATTTACTGGTAAAGTCTACAGTCAGGGACCTACTCAAATTATTGAGGATAAAGATGCCAGTTTGAGGACTAAGGTGCATCTGATTCAAGCCATAGTCTTCTCAATCACTTGCTATGCATCTGAAAGCTAAACATTGAATAGGGATGGTAGAAGAATAATTTATGCCTTTGATCAGTACTTTTGGAGATATGTATTGAATAGCGCATGGACTTCCAAAAAAACAAAAAAAATATATCTTGGAGAAAATGCATCCAGAGGCAATGATGATAAAACTTCATTTCTCACATACATTGGGCACATTAGTATCGAGGCTGTTTCTTGGAAAGAGACATGATGCTTTGAAAGGTGGAAGGTTGGTGAAAGAGAGGAAAACCCTCAACTAGATAGATTGACCTAGTGAATGGTGCAATTGCCTCTACTGTGTCAGGAATTGAGGATAAAACTGGTTAGGACAGGTTTCAAATCTGTTGTTCATAGTGTCACTACATGACTCAATGACACCTAACAACACAACAATAACACTTCTTTTGAGTTAAGTATTAGGCACCAAGTTAGGCCTTGAGATGATTACATCATCTTCTAAGCATCTCACAGTGTACATCATTGCAAAGTGGACTGGGGTAATAGAGGTAGGGAGGTAAGTAATTGTGCAACAATAAATGAACATTTAAAAAAAAGTGAACTGGAAGAGAGGGAAGGGAGGGGAAAGGAAGACGGGGAGTTAAAATTTTCAGCAATGAATGAATGAATGAATGAATGAAAATCCAACTTCTCTGTAAATATTTGCTAAAATTACAATTAAAATAAAATTTTATTTAAAAACAGAAAGAGAAACTTCTTACCTATTGTTAAGCCACACTTCCAGAACCATCCCCCATCATCTATTTACCACCTCACAGAAGGTCCTTCTAAATGCCCTCCCCTCTAAGCAATTTTTCAGCTGTCAACTTTAGTGCCCAGTCACAGTATTTATTACTCCTCACACTTACCCATGTTGTTCCAGTTCATTCAAGAGGAGCCTTTATTTAGCTGTTACTAATAAAGCTGGCTCAAGTGTATAGGTCACATACTTGGTAGTCCTTTCTTTATGCCTCATCTTAACCTATACCTATGACCTTTGATCCAGAGCCTCAACTATCCAGAAATAAGTTGATGTTATACTGAAGGACAGCTTCAGCAACTCTCACCTCCACTTTGAACCCCATCCCCCCAAAATAATTAAAAAACATTAGGCATTAAGAGCTAATGTTGAAGTTCTAAGTAGTTGTGGTTGTTAGGTGCCATCGCCGGCAACTTGTAGCAACCCTATGTACAACAGCTCTGAAGTCTGCTATGTCCTGAGCCAGTCTCACTAACTCCGACACACCCACCCCCATTGCCCCGTTAGTACAATATCTAAGTATTTATGTGTGGGTAAAAGATGTCAAGTTAACATAGAAAACCATGAAAGTATTTTATTTACATCATTTGCCTGTAACTCCTCTCCTAAGGTAGAAAAATGAAAATTGGCATGAAGTGTGGAAGGAAAGCTAGTTTTATCTGAGAAACCATTTGGCTTGGTTGCCCTGGTTTGCTGAAAAGGCAGACCTTCTTGACTAGACATAGATGGAGCTTTCCATCTGCAGTTGTGCAAAGGGGTTAGGGCCTCTACCTAATGAGATAAGAGAAGCAGAGCTGAGAACTAGCACACCTGAATAATGGTACTGGTGCCGAGCCAAATTACAATTCCATCCTTCATTGCTAAGTATGACTTTATCCCTTTACAAAAGTTAACTTCTCTTGCAGATGTTTTAAAGTACAAAATGGTTTTACACAATCATCCCAGGTGGGATAGAAGGTTGGTAGTCTTCATTGCAATTTCAATTAACTAGAGCCCCAGGCAATTTTCTCCCAAAGGTCAACTGAGCATAATCCTCCAGTTTCTCATCTCTAAAGTCCGAGATGTAGCTGAGCGTAAGCATTAGGCACCAATTGCTTATGGCCCCTGTGTCAGGGTCTGATAAAATAAATTAGGATTAAGATCCAAGAGAGGGCTGTAGATCTAAATGTAACTGAATCTTGAATGTCCCTTCTTTCATAAAACCTCCAATCCACAAAATCAGCAAATTTATTCTTAGAATACACCCTTACTCTCAAGATGGTAAGGATCTCATCTTCTACTTCTCATTGAACTTAAAATATTTATTTCTAAAGTGTACCTGGAGCCTGTCCCTACCCCACATTAATAGCCATTTTATGATCCTCTAGGATCCATGCAGACCCTCATTTCTATGAAAATGTAGCTGTTAGTACATATTTCACAGGGTAATTATGACAATTATATGAATTCCATTATGCAATGTATGCTAAATGTTAAAGAAATTGATGGCAGGATAGGGTAGATTTATAGCAAAAATGGATGCAGTTGTTAGCCCCTTCCTGTACCAGTGTCATTCGCAGAATAGTAAAGCTCCTTCATTAAAAGGTAGGTTGTTGCAACAATTCATTGAAATGAAAAATAAACAACCTAAATTTTTTAAAAAAAAAGGTAGGTTGTTTATGAATGCTTCACCAGTCCTGATGCCACATTCTTCTTCATCATCAACAAACCTGTGTTATACAGATGACATAGCCTTGCTTTATGAAAATGAAGAAAACTCAAAGCAGTTACTCATGAGAATCAAAGACTGTAGTCTTCAATAAGTATTATATCTCAGAATTAACAAAAATCCTCACCACTGGACCAATAGGCAAGTTTATCAACATTTCCATTTTACTTGGCTCTATGGTAGCAGTAGCCAGAAAATTGAAAGATGCATTGCATTGGACAAAACAGCTGTCAAGGACTTCTTTTTTTCTATTGTTGTGATTTTAATGAAAGTTTACAGAAAGGTTGGGTTTTCATTCATTCATTGTTACATGCTTTCCTCTTCCCTCTCCCCAAATCCATTTTGCAATCCACCTCTTGTTCCGGCTTGTTCAGGGATTTCTTTACAACAGAAGCAGCACAAGAATCCCATGTTAAAACTTAAGCTGTATCTAATCAAAACCATGATCTTTTCAATTGTTTACTATACATCTGCAAATTGACAGTGAATAGGAAAGATGAAAGAAGAATTGATGCCTTTGTATTTTGGTGTTGGTAAATAGTATTGAATATTTCATGTACTGTAAAAAAAAATCAATCTGTCTCATAGGAAGTGCAATCAGAATCCCTAGAGGAAAGTTTAGTAACACTTGGTCTCCTATACTTAGGGCATATTTTCAGAAAGGGTCTGTCCTTGGAAAGGTAGATGAAAGACTTTCAAAGAGATGAATTGACACAGTGACTGTAACAACAGGCTTGAGCATGGTGGAGAATATGGATATTGTTGCATAATAGAACAAGGTTCTGATTTCTTGTTCACAGAGTCCCTATATTCTCAACAAGAAAGATTGACACAGGGGCTATAACAATAGGTTCAAGTAAATCAGAGAGGATAAGGATAGCATATACAGAGTCATTGCACCAAATATAATTGATTGGTACAGAAGAATTTCAAGAAACAATATATAAGTATAAAGCAATGGTGATGAAGGAGGAAGTGCAGGCTGCTCTGAAGGACTTGACAAAAAATAAAGCCCCAGGAATTGATGAATACCAATTGACGTATTTCAGCAAACAGATGCTTTCCTATATGTGCTCACCAAGTTGTGACAAGAAATCTGGAGGACAACTACTTGGCCAACTGACTGAAAGAGATCCATATTTATTCCCATTAAAAAAAAAACAATAAAAAAAAAGGTGACCAGAGTGTGGAAATTATCGAACAATATCACAGATATCAAACAGTAGCAAAATCCTGTTGAAAATTTTCCAGAAAAGACTTGAACAATATATTGACAGAGAACTACCAGAAATACAGGCTGGATTTAGAAGAGATTGTGGCATTAGGGACATTATTGCCAATGCAGGTAGATCGTGGCAGAAAGCAGAGATTACCAGAAGAAAGTCTGTGTTTCATTGAGTATGCAAAGGCATTTGACTGTGTGGATCTTAATAAATTATGACTAACCTTGAAGAAAATGGGAATGTCAGAGTACTTGATTGTGCTTATATGAAATCAATACTTGGACCAAGAATCAGTCCTCAGAACAGAGGAAACACTTTGTGGTTCAAAGTTAGGAAAGGAGTGCATCAACGATGCATCCTGTCCCCGTACCTTTACAATCTGTATGCAGAACAGATCATTTGGGAAGCAGGGCTTTATGAGGAGGATTGTGACATTAGGATTGGAGGAAGACTAATCAACAACCTATGATATGAAGATGACACAACCTTGCTTGCTGAAGCTGAGGAGAACCTGAAGCACTTGCTGCAAAAGGTCAAGGACTGTAGCCTGCAATATGGATTGAAGTTCAACATCAAGAAGACCAAGATTCTCATCATTGGGCCAATTGGCAGCACCATATTATATAGAGAAGAAATTGAAGTCGTTAGCAATTACAGCTTGCTCAGATCCACAATCAACACTCTTAACACCAACAATCAGGCAATCAAAAGACAAATTGCATTGGGAAAATCTTCTATCATGGACCTCTCTAGAATGCTGAAGAGCAATGACATCAGTTTAAATACAATGGTGTGCCTAATCCAGGCCATGGTCTTCTCAATTACTTGTTATTCTTCAGAGAGTTGGGCAATGACTAAGAATGACAGAAGAAGAGTAGCTGCCTTCGAGTTGTGGTGCTGGAGAACATACCATGGACTGTCAAGAAAACAAATCTGTCTGTCTTGGAGAGAGTGAAACCATGTCTCCTTGGAGGCTAGGACTTTGAAGCTCTGCCTCACTTACTTTGGGCACATGGCCAAGAGAGATTGGTCCTTGGAGAAGGACATCATGCTCCAAAGGATGGACAGATGGCACAGGAGAGGGAGACCCTGGATGAGATGGATAGATACGGTAACGGGGGTGATGGAGATTGGTGTGTTGGAGTTACTGAGATTGGCTTAGGACAGAGAAGGGCTGTATATAGGGTTTTTATACATTACAGATGGCTCAAAGGCACATAAAAACAGTAACATTCTATGAAAGATTTGGAAGCAGGAGTGGCATTCACTTCCTAAATAACATGCCTCTGGAAACTCTATGAACTTTGATAAATGTCGATAGTTGTAGAGGGGCTTCAGCTCTTTTGCTCATAGGGTCTCTATGAGTAGTTCTCGACTCAAAGGTAATCAACAACAAAAACAACAAGACTAGAACAAAGTCCAAATATGGTGTTCATAAAGTTGCTATGAGATATGATCAACTCAGTGGCCCCTAACAGTAACAACAATGAGTCAAAAATGACTTGAAGGTGCCTACCAGCAACAACAACATGAAGTAGAATGATATCTCAGTCTGGAAATCTGGACTGTTTTTTATTTCCCTTGGTCAATGTAATATGATGGTAGAGATAGAAAACCTGGTAAGCTTTTGCTTTCTTTATTGGTTTGCTGGCTTGGCCATGTGAATAAACTTGGGTTAACTTAATTAAGGAAAGAAGGGAGCTGTTGTGGCCTATTGTGGTAAGAAGTTGTGCTGCCATCTTGAATGTTTGTGGTTCAAAACCACCAGCTGCTCTGAAAAATGAGCAATCTCTTCCCATGCAATTAATAGCTTCTGAAAACTCTCTGAAGGATCAGCTATGGGTTGCTTCCAAATCAATGGTACACAACAGAAACAGTGGTAGTTCAGGTGTAAAACTCTGATCTACCATGCATGATACCCAAACCTGACTCCTGACTCTTGGACTGCAATCTCAAATGGCACTTAATTTGAATCCGATGGATGCTCTTCTGAAGAAGGCTGGACAATATCTTCCTGTGCATTTACTGTCTCTGAAATCCTGCTGGAAGGTAAGCAATGGATGTGTTTCCATTTAGAGGCAAACAACAAAATAGTGTGGCCTGAGGGAGCTCTGGTAGTCTAGTCTAAAAAGCTGCACTGCAATCCCAAAGGCACTTGATTAAAATCCACCAGTTGCTCTGTGAGAGAAGGTTGAGCAATCTTCTCTCATGCGATTTACTGCCTCTGAAAACCCACTGGAAGCTAAACTTAAGTTAGTTCAGACTTGATGGCACACAAAAACAACAGCAAACAATAGTGTGGCCTGAGTATCAGAATTTTTAAAAAACTTGTACGGCCAAGCACAATCAATAAGAGTGCATCTAAATTCCAAAATCAATCTCCATAATAGTCTATGTGTTTCCTACTGCCAAAGGGGCCC
>NW_006399782.1:18689310-18696763 GCF_000299155.1 Elephantulus edwardii | reverse complement strand
CCCAGTCACTGAATCAATCCACCTCATAGAGGGCCTTCCCCTCCTGGGCTGTCCCTCCACCCTCCCAAGCATGATGTCCTTCTCCAAGGACTGTTTTATAATAGTTGTCTTAAACCATAATAATGAATCCAGGTGGGGAGTATTCTTGTTCTGGTGAGACTCTGGGTACATTGTTTACTAGTCATTCTCTGTGGGTTCATTGTATTTGGCCTTCTATTTTAAAAGGCATTAGGGCCTTGGGCCTGCAGCCCTCAGGCTGGTTTTAATTGTTTTTGGTCAAACATTCTTCTAAGTGATATAGCACTTGTCTGTCCTTTTGCTGTACAGAGGTAACTTGTGGTTTCTGTGATGCTAAACACTGTGACACTGATTTGTCAAATGTGATAATGGTTACACATGATGGACAATGTTTGGTGGAGCTCCCTGATTAAAACAAGCTCAGGAAGCAAGAGTGATGTTCACTTCCAAAATAGCTTGCCTCCAGAAACCCTATGAATTTGGAGAAACGATGAAAGTTATACAAGTGTTCAAGTCATTTGTTCATAGAATTGATATAAGTCATCTATGACTCAATGGCACTTAACAACAACAAGCCTTAATAATCTTTCTGTGACTGATTTATTTTGCTTAGTGTAATGTCCTCTGGATGTATTCATGTTGTGTAATGTTCTGTGAATTCTTTATTATTTATAATTGTTGCCTAGTATTTCATTGTATGAATGGACCTGTCAGAAGAACAGAAAATGGGACAGGAAGGGGGCTGTGAGTGTCATGCTGAAAGGGCCAGAGGAAGTGAGTTTAACACATTCCTTACCACTACAGAGCAGAAAGCAGACAAAGACCAAGTAGGTTAGCCCCTTGGTGCCACGGCAGTAGCAAGAGGTTTGTTGATTTGTTGCTGATTCACAGACTCACAACTGCAGTACTGAAAATGGAATTTATTAGATAAGTAAGTAGAAGAATGATAGAAGCAAAAAATATCACCCAGTTCAGATTCAGGTTTTAGCTCAGCAATCTCTAAGCACAGTTTCTCAATTAGTCCAGGTTACAGTTTCAGTTCAGCAATAAACATTTAAGAAGCCTCTGGTTTCCTCAGTCATCTAACAAGGTTTTCCTCAGTGCAGTTAGTTATAATCAGCTTCTCCTTAATTATCTGGCAAGCACAGCAAAACCTTTAACTGTGGCCTATATTTCAGGACTCCCCTAATTACACCTTGCCACAGTTTCTCCAGAGCACTGCCACAGTCTCTCCACCACCATCACCAGGGTCTCACAACAAGGGGCTTGGCTCTCACCAGAGTCTTACTTTAGTTTCCCTCAAGCCTTGCCACTCAGTGTGGAAAGCACTCTCTCTTTTATCCTAGTCCCATAGCTGTTGATGATTTGGAAGACTGTGTGTCTCTAGTTAATGTAGCTGCAAACCAGAGGATCTAAGGTAATGCCTTTAAAAAGTCAACTTTAGGCTAACCATAGTTTCTTTGCCCATTCATCAGTTTGAAGGGCAGCCTGGTTACTTTAATTTCTTTGAAATGAGGAATAATCCTAAAATGAACATGGATGTACATTTATCTGTTAGTTTGGCAGCTCTTATTTCTTTGATATTGATATCTAGTAGCAGGGTGGCTGAATCAAATGATATCTCTATTTTCAACTTTGTAAGCAAGTGCTAAACTGCTTGCTATAGTGGTTGCATCATTTTACATTTCCAACAGCATTTTATGAGAATTTCAGTCTATTCACATTCTCTCTAGCATTTGTTACTTACTGTTTTATTGAATTTTGCTACTGTTTCTGGGATGAGATGCTACCTCATTGTTGTTTTGAGTTGCCAACCCAAAGACAGGTGATTTCACCAAGTGTTTCAGGGAGAAAGATTGGCAATCTCTTCCTGTACAACTTACAGACTCTCAAAACCCACTGGAAGTTCAACTATTAGTTAGTTCAGACTCAATGGCACATGATAATTACAGTAGTTTACATATATATTTGTGAGAAATATACACAGTTATTCTGGGAATATTTGTTACAAAAAATATGCTGAGTATTAAGTTTACTCACACTACTAAGACTTGAGCAGATATTTAATGATAGGTCTTAGGGTGATTTAACATCTTGCCGTGTCCTTCGTGTTTGTAAGATTGAGTTGCTGATGATCTAATTTTACAAATATCATCATGAGTAGATGCCTTGATTAAAAGGCCAACATGATCAATAACCCAGTGTTTTGATGTAATAATACCTGAGATCTTTCACAACCTTCCATTTATTATTTGAATTTTTAACTAATGTATCTCAAACAGGATACCCTACTCTGTCTCTATTTGGGGGCAATCAATTTTATGCACAACCATTGCCTGTCAGTCAGTGAAGTCTTGCAAATTGCTGCTGCTGATGAACAAATATCACTAATGCTTTAACACTCAGAAGGAAAACTTTGGTGGTCTACCTTCAAAAAAAAAATCAAGAACACAAACCCTATGTATCATAATGGTTTATTCTGCAGGATAACATAGGAATTGGTCCATGGTGAGGCAAAGTTTAGTCCCATTGTACGTGAAGTCCCCACGAATCAGGATCCTACTAGGAAGCAGTTGACAACAATAACAGCAAAACAAAGGTAGGACAAGAAAGAGACAAAAAGCTTAAATATTTGCTGACTCATTGACTATTAGCCAAGCACTTTAAAAACTAATATTAATGACTCAATCTGGCACAGTCTTAATATAGTTCTTCGGTTAGACTGGTTCTTTCCTGCTGAGCCCTGATTGTTAAACAGAAATTTAATGATGCCAGTGCTCATAATTGCTCAATTATTTTTTTTAAAAAACCTATCTTGAGACAATGATTTTATACTAAAATAAAAAATGATTACCTAATGCACAATGAGTACTCAAAAACATTACAATCTTCTTTGGAATCTTCACTAATGTAATTTCTCTAATTATTCAGAATAATAATAACAATCATAATTTATGGATTGCATTTCAATATCAAGAAAACAAAGATTCTTTCCACTAGACCAATAGGCAATGCCATGATGGATGGAGAGGAGATTGAAACTGTCAACAGCTTTGTCTTGCTTGGATCTACAATTAACACCCTTGGTATGGGCAGTCAGGAAATAAGGAGACACATTGCACTAGAAAAATCTTCAATTAGAAACCTTTCTAAATTATTGAGGAGTAGTGAGTGATGTCAATTGGCAGCATCAGGATGGATGGTGAAGAGATTGAGATTGTACACAGCTTTAGTTTGCTTGGTTCCACAGTCAACACTCTCGGCACCAGCAGCCAGGAAATTAGAAGATGTATTGCCAAGGGAAAGTCTGCTGTTAGGGACCTCTCCAAAGTGCTGAAGAACAATGGTGTCTCTTTGGAGATCAAGGTGTGTCTGATACAGGCCATGGTCTTTGCAATCACTTGTTATGCATCAGAGAGTTGGACAATGACTAAGGAGGATAGAAGGAGAATTGATGCCTTTGAGCTGTGGTGCTGAAGAAGAGTATTGAGGGTAACATGGACTGCTAGGAAAACAAACAGATTCATCCCGGAAAGGGTCAAACCAGGCTGCTCCTTGGAGGCAAGAATTCTGAGGCTCTGTCTAACATAATTTGGACATGTTGTAAGGAGGGACAGGTCCTTGGAGAGGGACATCATGCTTGGTAGGGTGGAGGGACAGCGCAGAAGGGGAAGGCTCCCTATGAGGTGTATTGATTCATTGATTGGGGTAACTGGGATGGGTGTGTCAGAGACGGTGCAATTGGCACAAGACAGATCAGAGTTTAGGGCTGTTGTACATAGGATTGCTATGAGTCACAAGTGACTCGATGGCACCTAACAACAACAACAACAACAGTGAGTGATGTCAGCTTTTGGATTAAGGTGTATCTGATTCAGGCCATAGTCTTTCCGATTACTAGCTAGGCATCCAAGACCTGAACAAAGAATCAGGATGACAGAAAAAGAATTGATGCCTTTGAGCTGTGGTCTTGGAGAAGAGCACTGAACATCCCATTGACGACCAAGAGAACAAATAGATAGGTCTTGGAGAGGGTGTAGCCAGAGTGCTCTTTAGAGGCAAGAATGATGAGCCTTCACCTCACATACTTTGGACATATTGCTAAGAGATGCTATTCCTTGGAGAAGGACATGGTGTTGGGAAGGGTGGTGGGTTCAAATCCACCAGCCTCTCTGTGGGAGAAAGATGGACAATCTCCAACTTGCTTGTTTAACTGCTTCTGAAAACCTGCTAGAGGATCAGTTGTGAGTCCGTTTGACTCAGTGAAACCCAATAGCAACAACAACAACATCCATTGTTATGAACTCTGGTGGCTTAGTGGTAAGAAACTGTGCTGCAAGCCTCAAAGGCATGCGATTTGAAACCACCAGCTGCTCCTGAGAAGATGGACAATCTTCTCCTATGTCATATACTACTACTAAAAACCAACTGGAAGGTCAGGTATGAGCCAATTCTAGCTTGACTGCATTCAACAACATCCATTAAAATGTGGTGATTGCTAACCCTCCCTGTGATAAAATATATTTCTTTTTAGATTAATTTCCAAAAACTTAATTTGAAGCAACACCAGTTTGAATAATTGCTGGAACATGAGCAAATATATCACTAATGACCCAGACTTGATCTATTCAACAGAAAGTAAAACTATCTACCAGACAAGGAATCAAACTGGAGGACCTTGATACACAGTGCATGCACACTATGCCATAATTAGTGACATCGACACAGAGACTGCAACATTGGGCTTGAGCATGGTGGAGATTGGGATGATGGCGCAGGATAGGGTAAAATTCCAATGTCATTCTTTAGGGTTGCTTTGCATCATGTTTGAATCAGTGGCACTTAACGTAACAACTTGCCCCGAAATCCTCTGCAACCTTGTTGAAGTCCATCTTGATGAACCAGCTTTAAATGCGCTTAACTATCCTGTTGTTGTAGCCATTGTTAGGTCCCTTTGAGTGGAGTACTACTCACAGTAATCACATGAACAACAGGTCTAACTCCTGTTCTATCCTGTGCATTCTTTACAATTCTTGACACAAGTCCATTGTTTCAGTCACTAGGTAAATCCAATTGGTTAAGCGTTTTCCTCTCTTTCGTTGATTCTCCACATTTCCAAGAATGATGGTCTCTTCAAGGAGTAAATGGCCTCTCCTAATAACATGCCCAAAGTTTGTGAGATAAAATTTTGTCATCTCTGTCTCCAAGGAGCAATCTGGTTGCATCTTCTCTGAAACAGATGTTTGTACTTTTGACAACCCATGGAACACTCAGCACTCTAGAAAGGCGTGAATTTTTCTTCTGCTATCCTTATTCATTGACCAATTCTCAAATGCATAGCAAGTGACTAAAAACACTATGGCCTTCTAAATCAGGCTCATCTTAGTCCTCAAACTAACACCATTGCTTCTCAATAATTTAGGGAGGTCCCTTACTGCAGACTTTCCTAGTGTAATACACATCTTGATCTCCTGACTGCTTGGTACTAAGTGTATTTATCCTATTTTTGTCATTGTGAGCCATCAAGTTGGAACTGATCCATAAATAACACAATGGTGAGGTTTCAGAGGTGGTAAATTGCACAGGAGATTGCCCATCCTTTCATAGAAAAGCTGGTGGATTCAAACCTCATGCTTTTAGGATTGCGGAACAACTTCTTACCATTAGGTCATGAGGGCTCCTATCTTGATCTTAGTTCCTCCTATATAGTTCATTTCCCAGAATTCCCTACCTTATGAGTAAATAAGAAATCTCCTTTCACTTAAATATTTTGTTGTTTTAGTTGGGTTTTGTTGATGTTGTTGTTAGGTCCAAGTAATTCTATAAAAAAATAGATTGAAACCTTACCCTAATCTGCACCAAGTCCATGATTTCGATATTCAAGGTCACTGTTGCAATCACAGAGCCAATTCTTCACCCTGAGAGTCTTATCTTTCAATAACTTTTCATCTTTGCTAGCATGATGTCTTTTTCCATGGAGAAGCCTGACAGCAAGTCCAAAGCACATGAGATGAACTTTCATTCCTGCCTCAAAGGAACAGTGTGTTTGCACTTCCTCCAAGACATATTGATTTGTTCTTTTGGTAGTCTGCAAAATAGTCGATACTTTTCATTCAACATCAGAATTCAAAGGCACTGATTTTACTTTTGCCTTTCTTATTCATTGTCTGACTTTCAACTGTATAGGAAGCAAATGAAAAGACATGGCTTCAATATGGCACACTTTACTTTTTACTCTCTAGCATTTTACAGTGACTGTAACAATGGGCTCAAGCATGTCTTGGATTGTGAGGATGGCATTGGATGGGGCAAGGGTTAGATTTGTTGTTCTTTGAATTGCTTTGAGTCATAGAGAGAGCTCTGTTGACCTAGTGGATAGAAAGTGATGCTACCAAACCAAAGGCGGGTGATTTTAATCTGCAGCCTTCAGGCCTGGTTTTAACTGTTTTGTTCAAACATTCTTCTAAGTGGTATATAAATTGTCTGTCCTTTTGCTATGTAGAGGTAATTCGTGGTTGCTGTGATGCTAAATACTGTGACACTGATGTGTCAAATGTGATAATGATTACCCATGATGGGACAGTGTTTGGCGGAGCTTCCTGATGGAAACAAGCTTGGGAGAAGAAGTGACATCCACTTCCAAAATAGCTTGCATCCAGAAACCCTATGAACCTAGAGAAATGATGGAAGTTATACAAGTGTTCAGGTTTTTCATTCAGAGGGTCGCTATGAGCTATCTACACTTGGACTTGACAGCACTTAACAATAACAACACATTTTAAAGAGATACTTAACAGAAATAGTATCCATTGCCATACATCTTTTGATTTCCTGACTGTTGCTGTCATGAGTGTTTATTGTGAATCCAAGTAAAACCAAATTACACCCTTGACAACCTTAATCCTTAAATTTTAAGTCCCAATAATTATTTTATCTATTAAGTCCTGGATTAGTGTCCCTCCATTCCTCATGTCTCTGTTGGCAACATAAAACTACATTGCAAAGTAAGTTTTTTTCCTTTTATTTTTACTAATAAACCTCTTTCTCTGCCTGCATAGAAAAACCTGGACTCCTGTTTCACTGTTCTTACTTGTTGTTACTGTTGAGTACCATAGAATTAGAAATGACCCATAGGTGACCCTCCAGAGGGTTTTCAGAGACAGTTAATCCCATGGAGAACATTGCCCATCCTTCTGCTATGGAGCATCCAGAGGCCTCACATATTACTTAGCAGGAAGAAAAACCTGAACTGGAGTAAGTACACCAGGAACATTTTCTTCAAGATCATGTTTAAGGGCTATTCAGGAAGCACTTTCTTTTGTGAGGTACTGTTGAATCAGAACCCACTTATAGCTGACCCTTCAGTGAGTTTTCAGAGGTGGTAATCAAACTGGAGTAGATTGCCCATCTTTATAGTGCAGAGTAGCTGGTAGAT
>NW_006399782.1:18671578-18688670 GCF_000299155.1 Elephantulus edwardii | reverse complement strand
ACATACACACACTTATATATACACACACACATATATGTGTAACTTTCTCTCTAAATCTATTATGTTTTCTATACGTAGATATATGCATGTACTTGAATATACCTAGTTTTTTCCCCTTTTTTGTAGGGAGTGGGGTAGGATGGGAAGAAGACCACAACACTCACATCTTTATTTCTAACCTGAAAAACTCCTTATACTGCCTACACACTATCTCCAGGAATATAACGTTTATCAAAGTGTTCACAGATTGTGCTGTGCAGCCATGAAATCATTCTAATGTGCCCAGAATCATCCCAATTACCAGGTATTCATAAACCTCCCACAGATCTTTCTTCAGGAACATGTCTTTGAGTGAGACTACATGTTTCTGTCTGCCTGCCTTCCAGATATACCGAGCTATCTATCCAAGGATAAATCATTGGAGTGGTAATCCAGAGAAAATAAAAAGCAGAAAAAATGATGTACTTTTCAGTCAAAACCAGAGTAAATCCCATCGCCTCTGCCAAGTGGCTCAGCCCACAAGGATGGAATGCCTTTTCCAGGTGGCGTTTAGCAAGCTTATTTAGTTTTATATTTTTTTGAGGCCATTATATCTATCTGAGTCAGGTTTTTATTCTCATTCTGAAGAGGTACATATTTTTAAGTTCCTTTATCCAGTAGGATAATCCTATGGATGGCCAAAAGAATAAACATATGTCTTGGAGAAAGTACAACCAGAGTGCTCATTGACGGGAAAGATGGCAAAGCTTCACCTCACATGCTTTGGAAAGGTGAGACATAAAGGAAGACACTCAAGCAGATAGATTAACACAGTGACTACAGCAATGGGCTTAAATTTGTTAGAGATGATGAGGATGGCACAGGATAGGACACGTTTCAGATCTATTGTTCATTGTGTCTCTATGAGTCAAGTTCAACTCAGTTGCACCTACAATAAAAACAATGTAGGCAGAAAGTTTATTAACATTGCTTTAGTATACTCTGAAGATGGAAAAAAACTTTTAAGGAAGGAAGAAAGACAAATTTTGTTTCTACTTTCCACCCCAATTTATCAACTAACCTTCCTACCCAACCATAGAATTGTCTTAATATTAGTATTATTTCACATTCTTCCTGAACATGGATCGTTGCCTATACAATTAAGTCCTTAATTAGTGTTATTATTTTATTAAATCCAGAAAACTTCATGTATAAATTCTATAATTAAAGTACTCCCTGGGTTAACATTTGCTGTATTTATATAATTACAGCATATCTCTTAATCAGGTTTTCAGGTTTTATGTATAAAATTTCACATTAATTCTTAAAGGTTGAAACCAGTGTAACGTATTAGAAAGGGTAGGAGTCAGACAATGCTTGGATTTTAAACTACTGCAATAAGTGGCTGAGATTCTTGGACACACTTTGACTTTAGCCTCCTTGCCTGTAAATCAAGGATCCCAATGTCGACTTCCTAGGGTTGTTTCCATGATTAAACTGTGTCTTTAGTAGTCATTTAAAGTGCTCCATCGTGTCCCCTGCAACAGAAAAAGTGAATCCTCGTATATTCATTGTGGCTATACGGTCTGTTAGGGGCTGTAATGTTTTGTGTCAGGACAGTAGAGACTTTTTGAGTGTTTTCATTAAGGCATTGTCATAGTTATTTGATTTACTCTTCACTCCTCAAGTCTGCACTTTGTTCACATGCCTCGACCCCCCATTGGTATCTGCAGCTCTGAAACCTGTTGACCCCTCTGCCCTCTCAGTCTCTGCTTCTCCCCACTCTTATTACTGATTTCCACAAAGAGCTGTGGAAGACAATGCAGATCACCCTTTATTTTCTCCACCGTCCTCATGTCTGGAAGGAAGAATTGTTGCTAATAAAAGGAATGTGTAAGATACTTTCCATTGCGATGGGATTGTTCTGCTACAAAGAAATTTTGCTATGTTGTTGTTGTGTGCCATTGAGTTGCCTTTGACTCATAGCAACCCTATGTATAACAGCCCTAAACCCTGCTCTATTCTGTGCCAATCTTATTGTCTCTGACACACCTACCCAGTCACTCAGTCAATCCAACTCTTTGAGGGTTTTCCTCTCTTTTTCTGTCCCTCCAGCCTCCCAAGCATGATGTTCCTCTCCAAGGATTGATCCCTCCTTGCAACAAGTCCAGAGTAGGTCAGATGAAGTTTCTGAATCCTTGCCTCCAAAGACAGCCTGGTCTCACTCTCTCTCTAGGATGAACCTGTTTGTTCTCCTAGAAGTCCTTGGTATATTCAATATTCATCTCCTGCACCACAGCTCAAAGGCATCAATCCTCCTTCTATCATCGTTAGTCATTGTCCAGCTCTCTGATGCATAGCAAGTAATTGCGAAGACTATGGCCTGGATCAGGCACACTTGAGTGTCCAGACTGACATCGTTGCTCTTCAGTACTTTGGAGAGGTCTCTGACAGCAGATTTCCCAATGTAATTCCTCTTTTCATTCCCTGGCTGCTAGTACCAAGAGTCTTGATTATGGAGCCAAGCAAACTAAAGCTGTTAACAATCTCAATCTCTTCACCATCTATCAGGATGCTGCCAATCAGCCCACTGGTAAGAATCTGTGTTTTCTTGATGTTGAGCTTCAATCCAGTTTGAAGGCTACAATCCTTGATCTTCTGCAGCAAGCACTTCCTCAGTTTTAGCAAGCAGGGTTGTGCCATAGGCATAATACAGATTGTTGATGAGACTTCTTCTGATTCTCATGCCACATTTCTCCTCATAGAGTCCAGCCTTCTTGATAATCTGTTCTGCATATAGATTGAAAAATATGAATATAAGACACACCCCTGGCATACACCCTTCCCTATTTTGAGGCATTCAGTGGTTCCCTGCTCTACTCTGATGATTACCTACTGGTCCAAGTATATGTTTTACATAAGCATGATTAAGTGTTCTGGAATTCCCATTCTTTTCAGAGTTAGTCACAGTTTGGTGTGATAATGTGGACCTATAAAAAACGAAGTGGTCTTTGGCTTTAGCAGTCTCAGGCTTGAGTTGTCAATTAAGAATTGAAAAATTTTCCTGCAGGAAAAGAGGTATCCTGACTGGTCCATCACAGATGCAGCTCTGAGTTTTAACATTTTCCACATCTTGTTTTTAAAGGATAAAGATGGAGGGAATGTTTTATGAGGTAGCAGAACAAAAGATTGATAAGCAGTTCAGCTATGGCACCATACATCTTCTCTTTCTACTCACAGACCCCAAATACAGGCAGATTCTTCAAAGAGAAAATGAGTTAGAGGGACCAGAAAAGGAAAACCTGGAAAAGAAAGCCTTTGAAAGGAAGTTTGATATGGGGCTTTATATGCAAAGCAATTTGTTCCTCATTAAAACAGTCCTTTAGCATAGCTTTTTGTTATTTGTTCATCATGAGGCAGGTTACAGTAAGAGTGGCAGATGACTCTTCCACCTGACAAACAAGGCTGAAAACCTTCAAGTGAAGAAGAGAAGTTAAGAAGATAGGTAAGGTATAACTCACTGTCTTTGAGTCTATCCCTACTCATAATAAGTCTGTAGGACAGAGTAGATCTACTCCATAAGATTTCCAAGGTGATAAATATGGAAGAAGATTTCCAGATCTTTTTTTTACTGAGTGGTAGATGTGAACCACTGACCTTTTGGCTAACAATTGAGCACCTTAACGACTGTGTTACAGGGACCCACATTAGTGAATCTGCTGGGAAGGATGGAAGGGAATCAGTGAGTTCTTTTTTTCTCATGGTAGCCTCTTGTGGTTTCAATGAGCACTGAGACCAAGACTCAGACAGATCAGAAAAGCAATTTCTCATCTCACTCCATTCAGCATTGATGGTATAAAATCCCATTAGTACACCCTAGGGGTTCATTTCAAAACAGATAATGGCCTCTGAATCAGCCGGGCATGCACAATCATCTGGCAATATGAAAACTGCATAATCAAAAATTAAGCAAAAGATCATGAAGGTAGTTATGTGAGGTCATACTCACTTCTCTTTCTTTGTGGGTGGGAGTGGGTGGATGGAAGCACTACAAACCAGCAAGATATATTTTGATTTATAGCCATACCTGAATTTCCATAAACAGGCAAGGAAAGGGATTTTAAACACTTCTGAATGAGAAGAGTCATATTATGATAATTTCTTTGTATGTGAAAATAACTTATCCCTCTTAAACACTCCCATCTTCCTACCAGGATTTTTAAAAGAAACGATTCCATATTTCCTTTATCATGATAAAGTTCAAGTCCAAGCTTATTGTTCTAAGTCTCTGTCTGTAGACTGTATTCTATCTCCTCCTTTAGATCAAGTTCTTTTTAAATTTTTTTAAAAAATTATTTTATTAATTTTAATGAACATTTACAGAGATTTTGGATTTCCATTCATTCATTGTTGCACTTTTCTCCCCACACCCCTCCCCCCCAGTTCTCTCTTCTCTTTGAAAAGTAAAAGAGAAATTCCTTCATTGGTATACAATCTCCCTGCTCCCCACCCCAAGTACACTTCACTATGGAACCTTCATTCTGGACTCTTGTGATAACCATAATACCCTATCATATATCACTTTTAAATTGTTCTCTCCCTCATCCATTTCAATGCAGTATATGTAATTTATCCAGTTTTTCTCAGTCTTAACCCAACCCAGAGGTCAGTCTCACTCTACAACAGTGGCACCATGCAGTATTTGTCCTTTTGTGACTAAGATATTTCACTCAGCATAATGTCCTCCAGGCTCACCCATTTTGAATAATATTGAATGAGTTCCTTGTTTTTTCAGTGCAGCGTAGTATTCCATTGTATAACTATACCACAGCTTCTCTATCCATCCGTTTGTTGATGGGCACTTAGGTTGTTTCCAAACAAAGCCACGATAAACATGGGTGTGCATACATCTCCTTGAGTGGCGATTACGGTCTCTTTAGGGTATATTTCCAGTAGTGGAATTGCTGTGTCAAATGGTATTTCTATTTGCAACATTTTGAGAAAGTGCCACATCACTTTCCACAGTGGTTGCATCATTTTACACTTCCACCAACAGTGAATTAGGGTTCCAGTTTCTCCACAACCTCGCCAGCATTTGTTGCTTGCTGTTTTGTTAAATTTTGCTATTCTTACTGGGGTGAAATGATATCTCATAATTGTTTACATCTAGTTTTTGAATAATCTTTCAGACTTTTCTGGATTTCATTCAGCAATGTGTCAGTTATCCTGTAGTTATCATGCTTTTACCCTTCACTCTTTTTCAGAAACACACTTATCAATTTATAGATCTTTTTTAAAACATGCATTCATATGCATTATTTTGACTCCTACACCTGAGTGTAACAAATTCTGCCATTGGAATACTCCTTAAATGTTTGACACTGTTCAAGTATGACTGCAATTTCTCAGTTAAAATCTTATTATCTCAAGCTAAAGCCATCTGTACTATGGTCTTTGTCACTGCAGTTATCTCTGCACTGCTGCTGTAGTTGTTGTTGTTTTTATGTGCATTCTCATCACCTGTGACTCATAGTAACCTTATGTACAATAACTCTGAGCACTGCCCTATCCTGAGCCAATCTCATAGCCTCTGACACACCTAATCTCAGTACCCCAGTTACTGAGTTCATCCATCTCATTCAGGGTCTTCCTCTTCTGCACTTGTCCCTCCCCTTTTCCAAGCATATTGACCTTCCCTTAGAACTGGTCCCTCATGGCCGTGCCCCAAAATATGTGACACAGAGCTTCAAAATCCTTGCCTCCAAGAAGGAGCTCAGTTTTGCCTTCTCCAGGACAGAACTGTTTGTTTTACTGCCAGTCCATGCTATTTTCAACACGCTTCTCCAGCACCACAGCTCAAAGGCATTGGTTCTTTTTCTATGATTCTTCATCATTGTCTAGCTCTCTGATGCATAGCAAGTAATTGTGAAGACCATGACTTGGACCAGGTGCACCTTAGTCTCCAGAGTGACATTATTGCTCTTCAGTTTTCTAGAGAGATACTCAACAGCAAATTTTCCCAGTAGAATTTGTCTTTTGATTTCCTAACTGTTGGTGCCAAGAGTGTTGATTGCAGTACTAAGCAAGATGAAATTATTAACAATCTCTTCTACATCTATCAAGATGATGCTAATTATCCCAGTGGTGAGAGTCTCTGTTTTCTTGATGTTGAGGTTCAGTCTGTATTGAAGACTGCAGTCCTTGACTTTCTGCAGCAAATGCCTCAGGTCTCAGTTTCAGCAAAAGGTTGTGTCATCTGCATAATCAGGCTGTTGATGAGTGTTCCTCCAATCATGATACCACATTTATTATCATACAGTCCAGCCTCCCAAATGATCTGTTCCACATATAAAATTTTTGTTGTTGTTGTTGTTCTTATGTGCCATTGAGTTGCTTGTGACTCATAGCAACCCTATGCACAACAGCTCTAAACCCTGCTCTAACCTGTGCCAATCATATTGTCTCTGGCACACCTACCCCCCCCATTACACCAGTCACTGATTCAATCCATTTTATTGAGGGTCTTCCTCTCCTGTGTTGTCACTCCGCCATCCTAAGCATGATGTACCTCTCCAAGGATGGGTCCTGCCTTGCCATATATCCAAAATATGTCAGACTATGCTTCAGAATCCTTGCCGCCACGAAGCAGCCTAGTCTTACTCTCTCTAGGACAAACTTATTTGTTCTCCTAGCAGTCCGTGGTATAAATTATCTTATAATAGCAGGGAGAAGAGATTGAGGTTGTTGACAATAATAGCTTGCTCAGCTCTACAATCAACACTCTTAACACCAGAAATCAGTAAATCAAAAGATGAATTGCATTGGGAAAATCTGCTGCCAGGGACCACTCCAGAGTACTGAGAAGCAACAGCGTCAGTCTAGAGACTAAAGTGTGTGTGATCCAGGCCATGGTTTTCACAATTACTTGTTATGCTTCAGAGCACAAGACAATGACTACAGATGACAGAAGAATACATGCCTTCAACTTGTGGTGCTTGAGAACAGTCTTGAACATACCATGACCAAGAAAACAAACAGGTCTGTCTTGTAGAAGGTGAAACCAAGTTTCTCCTCGGAGGCTAGGATTTTGAAGCTCCATCTCACATGCTTTGGGCACATGGCCAGGAGAGACTAGTTATTGGAGAAGGAAATCATGCTCAGTAGGGTGGAGGGACAATGCAGGAGAGGAACACTCTGGATGAAATGGATTAATACAGTAACTAGGGCAATTGGGGATTGGTATGTTAGAATTAGGGTGACTGGCTCAGGAAAGGACAGGGTTTAGAGCTGCTGTATGTAGAGTTGCTATGGGCTGCAAGCAACTCAACAGCACACAACAACAGCGACATAATAGCAGGGTGCTCTGGTGTCACTCCTCTCTCTGTAGGGTGTTGCACTGCTAACCCACAGGCGGCACCACTCTATTACTTAGAATCCACCAGTGACTCCCCAGAAAGAAAATGAGCAGTTTCCTCCCATGTATTTTACAGTTTTGGAAAATCCACTGGAGGCTTAGCTACTGAAGGTCCAAACTCACTACAAAGTCTAGAAGAAACACTAGCCCAATATATGACTAATAGGCTTTATTAAAAATGCATGCCTTGGTAAAAAGAGCTCTGGTGGCCTGCTGGTAAGAAGCTGTGCTGGAATCTCAAAGGTACTTGTTCAATTCCACCAGTTGCTCCACAGAAGGATGGAAAATTTCCTTCCGTTAGTGAAAGACAATTTATGCTTAATGTAGCATCAGGACCAAACAAAGAGAAGGAATGGGGTATTTGTCTATTCTTCACTGACTGGCTGGGGTAGTCCCAGCAATTTCCAGGGCCTTGAGATATTTTCCACCACACCTGGTCTTAACTATATCCTGGAGCAGGTCAAAAACCATGTCTGTTATCATTGGGTACCATAGATTCAGAAATGACCCACAGCTGATGCTCTGGCAGGTTTTCAGAGGCAGTTAATCACATAG
Organism: Elephantulus edwardii; assembly: GCF_000299155.1. Lineage (NCBI taxonomy): Eukaryota > Metazoa > Chordata > Mammalia > Macroscelidea > Macroscelididae > Elephantulus > Elephantulus edwardii. The sequence continues at coordinate 18,680,722 of NW_006399782.1, read as the reverse complement.
GCGGATTTTGCCCATCCTTCTCCTATGGAACCATGTCTAGGGGTATTCAAATGTCAACTACACATTAACCAGATGATTTACTATGTCTTGGAACAGATTTTCACAAAGTTACATATTCAGGTAGAAATAGTAGTAAGTGAGCAAGATGAAGTGACTTTGGTTTCAATCTTATATTCACACTGTGAAAAATGGGGGGCAAGGAATATCTTCTAAAATGACATCCTACTAAAATGGGGTGAATCCAGGGAAAAGATGTTAAGGAGGGCTTAGGTGGCATTGTTTGATTTTGCAAGCTGGTTAACAGGAACTGACCTTTGTTTTGGTTTTTTAAGGCTTCAATTCTGTTGACTAAAAAGTTCACAAAAAAATTAATATATATGGTCCAAATATGATACTTAGGAATAGAATAACTAAAGGGCTTATCAGAGGGAGTAACCAGGTAAATTTTGATAAGTAATTTTAAAAAAAATCAGTCATAGACTGTTCACCGAGCTGTTGTGTACAATTATAAGTAAAACTTGTTAAAAAAAAAAAAACAAACTTGTTGTACATACATTAATAATTTGGGTATGGCTGAAACTAATATTAAGAAGATATCTGATCAAGCAAAATGGCTACATCAATACAACCACAATTACAGTGGACCTGTTATGGCTGATACCTAGATCAAGAAGCTGTTATTTGAATGAACTAAGGAAACACTTCATGGTTTAAAATCAGGAAGGATGTGGGTCAAGGTGTATTGTTTCTCCCGATCTATTTCATCTGTATGCTGAGCAAATGATTTGTGAAGCTGGACTCTGTGATGAGGAATGTCACATCACAATAGTGGAAGATACATCAATAACCTGCAATATTCAGATGATACAATTTTGCTTACTGAAAGTGAGGATGATATGAAATGCTTGCTGTAGGAGTTCAAGAAATACAGTCTTCAGTATGAATTACATTGCAACATCACAAAAACATAAGTCCTAACCACAGAACCAGTAGTCAACATCATGATAGAGAAAGGATCGAGCATGTCAATGATTTAATCTTACTTGGATCAACAATCAGCACCCTTGGTACCAGCAGTCAGGAAATCAGGAGATGTATTGGGCAAGTCCACAGTCAGGAACTTCTCCAAAATATTGAAGAGCAATAATGTAATTTTTGAGGACTAAGTTACACCTGCTTCAGCCCATAGTCTTCTCAATCACCTGCAATGCATCAGAGTTGGACCACGAATGAGGATAACAGGAGAAGAATTGATGCCTTTGAGGTGTGGTGTTAGAGAAGAATACTGACTATCCCATGGATTTCCAAAAGAATGAAGATATATGTCTTAGAGAAAACGTGATAAAACTTTATATCTCATACTTTGGACATGTAGCTAGATGATGTTAGTTCTTGGAAAGGGACATTATGTTTGGCTAGATGGAGGGTCAGAGAAGGACATTATAGACTCCCAACAAGTTGGATTGACATGGTGACTTCAACAATGGGCTCTAGTGTGTAAGAGATGGTAAGAATGGCACAGGATATGGCAGGGTTCAGGTCAATTTTTCATGAGGCATAACTCAACAGCATCTATGATTCCGTTGTGTTATTGTGTCCCCTGGATTTGAGCATCATAATTGTTTGGGCTTTTACCAGCTGATTTTCAGAAGTAGATCCTAAAGTCTTTCTTGCTCATCTGTTTCAGTCTAGATGTTCCTCTGCAATTTGCTCAGTATCGTGGTTAGACCCACGTCTTACCCAACACACAGATGCTGGTTACTTTTGAGGTGCACTGGTCAAGATTAACTGTATCTTTCTCTTGGAAAATAAGAATTCTGCCTTTGAACTGGAACTGTTAATTAGTCCCCTTGTAGTATTTCTAAAGGTCTGGAGTCACTGGCTAATGTAAACGAGTAAGTGTTTGACTACCAGTCAGAAGATTGGAGCTTCATATCCACTCAATCACTCTTCAGAAGACAAGCCTGTTAATCTACTTCTGAAAGGTCAAAGCCTTGAAAACCCTATGGAGTTCAGTTTCATTAACACAAATAGGGTCACCATGATGCAGAATCAATTTAATGGCAACTTAAAACAAAATATGATATGTTTCTAAACATGGTTTCCCTGGAAGGAACAGAGAAAAACCACATTACTGCCTCTTCTCTTCAAGTACACAGCCTAACCTGGCCCATCTGACTGCAAGCTCACCCTGAATTTGGTGCCCACTTTGAGAGGAACGGTCTCTTTCAACATTATCATTGTTCAGTGTGCTCATCAAGCACTTGGCACTCCAAATATTTTCCCTAGATGATTTGATCTTGTGAATCAAGTTGAAATGCATTTCTCATCTATTTTCATGGATCTTGTTTTGCACTGCAGAGCAATTTCATTTTCTCTCTTATCTCGAGTGTTAGAGAAACCTGCTGAATTATGTGCTTCAGGTGTTTGGCCCTGGCTTTGCCCTGACAGCTTTGTAGTGATATTCCACATCAATTCTGAAGCTACTTGTTTTAGTAATTTCTCCTTCACCAACAGCTCAGATGAAGAAGTCTCATTTGATCACAGATATTGTCTTGATTCTAGGATTCACAACACGGAGCACTTCCTTTTTATTATCACTTGTACATTCACTGTTTCAATGTTTGTTTTTCATTTAATTCTGTAACAATCTTATTAAAGACTTCTGATGTGTTTCCTCTTGCTCTTCTGGGGCTTCTTTCCAACCTGATCTTTTCTGAAAAATAGTCATAAATATACTCATAGCATTTCAGGAGTCTCATTTTCATAAACTTTAGGGGGAAAGATTTCTACATCATGAGCTTGCCATAGAAGACCAGACAAAATTGACTCAAACATTCTTTTTCTTTTGAGAACTTCAACAGAGAGATACAGGAAAGTGGGGGTTCGATATATATTATGATAATGGCTGAGATCCTTTTGGTAGTCTGTAAATGCCAGCCTTTGGGGTTTTATGAATTCCTTTGTGTGAGCCCCTCCCTTTCCCTTTTTACTTAACCCTGTCTTGGGCTATATGAGATACTCAATATCCTCTCAAATATTGAAAATAATGTTAAAAAAATTAAAAAATGTCAGATGGACTTGTCAAAAAGAGACAAATGGAAGGCCTAAGACAAAGACCCTCAGTTACCCTTGGAGCCAGAAACAAAATTCATCCCAATAGTTCCATTTTCAGTTGAATAGTATACAAGTTATCACAATAGGTAGGTACTCATTACTTTGAACAGTCAACATTGCAAGTTCTAAAGGCCATAATTTTCCTATAGATAAAACTCAGAAAGCAGAAAGAGAGGCTAGAAGGATGAATGAGATGAACCCTAATAAAGACAAAATAGGAAATACAGGGCAGTAATGTGTGTTGTTAGTGTTGTCAGCTACAACTTATAGCAGTTTTGTGAACAATAGATCAGAAGCTTGCCTTATCCTGCACCATCCTCACAATCTCTTATGCTGAAACCCATTTTATGATAGTCACTGAGTCTGTCAATCTATTTTATTGAACACCTTCCTCCCTTTTACTGACTGTCTCTACCTTTCTCAGTAATGTTCTTCTCTCTGAAAGGACTCATTCCTTCTGAAAATATACCAAAAGTAAATGAGTTAAATGACCATCTTTGCCTTTCAGGAACACTCTGGTTGCATTTGCTTCTAGACAGATTTGTTTGTTCCTTGAATATTGACAAATATCATGGCAATACCATGGCACATTCAATATTCTTCAACACCACAATCCAAAGACGTAAGTTCTTTGGATTCTATCAGACTTTTTAATTTTCAAGCTTGCAGATACAGAGGAAGCAATTGAAAATGTCAAGGCTTAGTTCAAGAATACCTTAGTCTTGATTTTTCATTTTTTCTTTTTAAAATTTTACATTGGTTTGCATTCAAATATTGTATTTTGTTCATGTATACTGTGTTTCACACACTTTTTTCATAAATATTGTATTTAATATGATCTTTCCCATATATTGTGTTTTATAAAATTAGTTACCATTATTCTATGTACCCTATCACTCTGTATTTTCAGGTCCCCACTGGATCCATCCCAATTATTTCACCCTCTCTCTCCACAACTACAAAGCTCTATGTCCCTGTAATTTTTTCTCCCTCCCCACTTTCAGTACCCGTCATCCTCAAATCCCATCTTTGAATTTTTATCCACATCCTACTAATTATCTTTCTATTTTTACAATAGCGGTCATATGCAGTATTTGTCCTTATGAGGCTGAGTTAGTTCACTCAGCATAATGCTCTCTAGCCTTCCCATGTTACATATGATTTGATGAAATTGTTCCTCCTTTGTGATGCATAATATTCCATTGTGTGAATGCACCACAATTTCTCAATCCATTCATTTGTTGATGTATATTTGGGCCTAAGAGAAGAATGGAAATTTCCAAACACTTAATTGTGTCTATATAAAAGATATACCTAGCACAAGAAGCTGTTGTCTGGACAGAACAAAGGAACACAAACACATATGGTTTAAAATTGGGAAAGATCTGCATCAAGGGTATATCCTTTCTCCATATATATTAAATCTGTATGCTTCATGAGTCCAGACTCTATGAAGAAGAATATAGCATAAAATCAGATAAAGACTAATCAACAATCTGCATTATGCACATGATATAACTGTACTTGCTTCCAAGCTTGTTTTAATTGCAGAGCTCCACCAAACACTATCCACCATAGGTAACCATTATCACATTTGACACATCAGTGTCACAGAATTTAACATCACAGCAACCACAAGTTACCTCTGTACAGCAAATGGACAGATAAGTGCTACACCACTTAGTTTAGTCAAAAACAATTAATCAGGCCTGAGGGCCACAGATTAAAATCATCCAATTTTGCCTTGATAACATCACTTTCTATCCACTAGACCAACAGATCTCTCTCATTGTTGTCATTGCTGGTAGGAAAAACTATTACTTGGAAAGGGGTATTGTACTTGAGTGAATGGTCAGTGAAAGGGAGGAAAACTCCAGTTGAAAGGGATTGAAATGATGGCAACAGCAATAGGTTCAAGTGTATCAGAAACAGTGAGGATAGCAGAGTATAAGACAGGATTCAGATCTGCTCTCATAGGGTTGCTAGGAGTGATACTCAGCTTGATGGCACATACCCACCCACCACCACCACAATGCCTAGGATGCCAAATCATTCCATTTCATTTTTTACAACTTCCAATTTTCCTATATTTCTACTTTGTCCTTGTTTATCATCATTTGTGTTTTACTACATTAGCAAATGAAGGTCCTTAATTTAATGAAAGCTTTGTTCTATATGCATTATTGCAAAAGGAGATGATGGGATGTGGGGGTGACCATGCCAAGTCTGACTTCTATCCACTTCATAAAATAGAATTATCTTCAAAAATAACTAACATCCATAGTCCCAAAAAACCAGCTACTTGTTCAGACACTCCACTTCACATGCTCCTGCACTTCTTTCTACCAATCATTCAGATCCGAAGTTTGTTATTGACTTACAGACTTTACTCATAGTTGTGATAATGAGAGTGGGGTTTATTAGAGAAATAGGTTGAGAAATGGAGAATGCAAAGACTATCACCCAAAGTAAGTCCAGGTTTAGCCCAGCATCCCAAGGCAGATTAACATCACACCACAATTCCTCAATTATTAGAAGTCCCAGTTTCATTTCAGTAGTACAAATACAAATAATCTAGTAAGGTTTTCCTCAAAGTAGTTACAAGTCAGATTCTCCTTCAGTATCCAATAAGCAAGTACAACCTTTAACAGAGGCCAGCACAAATGCCAGAAGTCTCGGGTTACATTTTGCCACAGTCTGTTTACAGCAACATCACAGTCTCTCCACAATTTCTTCACCACTATTGTTGCTAAGATCTCACTCTATAATGTGGAAAACATTCTCTTTCTTATACTAGTCCCACAGCTGTTGATAATTTGAAAGACTATGTGTCTACAGTCAAGGTAGCTGGAGACTAGAGACAGGTAGTGTAATGGCTTGAAAAGTCAACTTTTTAACTCACACCGTGTGAGGAGCAAGCTTTATCCCAGCTGTATTTTAAGTGCCTTCAACTATGAGGGGCCTATTTTTTGACACTGTATTCAACAATGCTCTACCATTGTCTATAAAATTTTCAAGGGATATTTTTGTTTCAGAAGTGAATTGCCTTTCCTACTTCTCAGTCTGTCTTAGTCTGGAAGTTCTGCTGAAATCTATACACAATGGGTGACCCTACTGGTATTTGAAATAACAATGGCATAGCTGTCAGCATCACAGCAACATGCAAGCCACTATAGTTTGGCAAATTGACAGGTGAATGGAGAGGCCATAATGTAGATATTATAATTATTGTGATAAAACAAAATGTATATGAAAGGTTGTATGGAAAGTCAATTTGCTTTATAACATTTTATTCAAATAAAAAAATGTACAAAAGAATTATGACAAACTGTAATAATTCTTCTTTCCTATATAATTCACATGTGTCAAATGAGTCTCAGAAAACAATATTCAAGGCTATGTAAGATTTCATAACATCAGCTGTAGTCAGAATGTCTGGCTATTACTTACTTGCTCTGTGAACCTTACCATGAAAGGGGAATAAAAATTTCCCTCTTTGTAGAGTCATGGTGATCATAAGAGTAAATAAATGATATAGATTGTTAGTACATTAGAAATGGTCAATAAATAATGGTTATATTCATTGCTGCTGTTACTATTATTGGAATTATTACTATTTACATTCTGAATTTCCCTGATGACCATTACCACTAAGTAGCTCTCTGATTACTCTTTTGATAGTCTCCTCCTCTAGCAACAAATGATTCCATTGCTTTATAAACCTTAATGTGCTTTAATGTTATACTTGGCTATAACTCAGTATCCTGTATTGTTCTGAATATTATTCAACTTTGTCCATTCAAAATTTCTACATTTTTACTGAATTCCACTATTAAATCATGGAAGAGAATGTTCTTTGCTATTTAGTCTTTTACATTAATTTGAATTAACAATACATTTCTTTCTTTTCAATTTTTCCCCCTCTCTGTGTCATATGTTTTGTGGTTATACCATCAACTATGAGTGAATGACTTACAAAATAAAATTAGCACCAAATTGGTGAAAACATTTGGTTATTAAGGAAAAAAAAGAAATGTTTATAATATGTTTCTTTAGTAATTAGGTTTGCTTTTGGTTTACACAGCTAAATCCTGGATCTGCCTTTTTAAAAAAACTATAGCAAAATTCTATATTGTCTTTGATTTTTTTTTTTAGAAAATTTTGTATTCCATTTGGATGTTATTTCTTTCATCTTATATTGAGATTACATTTGGTATTCTACTAACTGAAACTTTAGATTTCAGGAGTGATTGCAAATTGAACAGCAGACAAAAAGCATCACTTGTCACCTGAGTCAACTGCCTGCCAGTTTAAAGGAATGAGGGTCCATCAAGAGTAAGTCTTGTAATAAAATTGTAAATCAAAAAGACATTACAGAACTGGTAAGAACATCAGAATTGCAATTTGAGGATAGTATATAATTCATGAGTGGATATTTTCATAAAAAATTGTATATTTGCTGTATTATGAATTTCCTAAATGGAATGTGTCTAAATAATCTAAAAACTCATATGTGCCATCTCTGTAGATGTGTAGTTTCATACTCAAATAGAACTAGTAAAATTGAAAGAAAATGAGAGTAAATCAGGGTCAGATATACTTTGATGAGGTGAATTTTGTTTTTCGTTGACATCAAGTTGGCTCTGACTTAATATTACTTTATACATACCAGAAAAGAATATCATCTGGTCCTGAGCCATCTTTACAACAATTGGAATATTTCAATTTATTGTTGTCACTACAGGTCTGCCTCATTGAGAGTTTTGCTTGCTTTTTAGTGTTCTACTTTACAAAATATTATATCATTTTCTGGAAAATTGTCTTTTACCTTGACAGTGAAAAAATATAAATCTTATATTATCAGAATAGAATTAAATTCTCAATTAAAGACGTTAGAAGGATAGGGAGGTTGCTCACCATTTTCTCGCAGAGTCACTGGTAGATTCAGGCCACCAGAAAGGCTCAGTGTTGGGTGGGCAGTACAACTCCCTATGTCCTACACAGGTGATGACTGCATGTGGCAAATAACTGAGCTAATAGTGATGTAGTAATATGAGTAGAAACAGGAAGAATGGTGAAATAAGTGAAATGTGTAGCCAGTGTCTATGAATTGTACATGTAAAAATTGTTGAACTGATATATGATTTATTTGTATGCGTTCATCCAAACTCAAAGGAAAAGCATGGTGAGACTTGTATCCTTAAAGTCACACAATATTATTGGGAAAAATTTTTTTAAAACCTACCTAAATGGAAAGACGTTACATTGGAAAACTTACTGTTGTTAAAATGGCAATCCTTCTGTAATTAATCTACAGACTCAATATGAATCCTTTGCAACATTCTAATGGCCTTCCTGTAGAAATGAGAGTATTTTTTTAAAAACAACAACAACAAAAAAAATCACACCAAAACTAAAAATGATCCATATGGAAATTCCAGGGACCTAAAATTATCGAAACAATTTTGATCATAAAGAAATATGTTGAAAGATTCACATTTCTTGATCTCAAAAACCAGTTGCAATGCTAATGATAATCAAAAGTACATAAATATAGACAAATAGATTTAGGAAATAGAATTGAAAGTCCAGAAATTCATGGCAAATTGATTCTCAACAAGAATGCTAAAATTGTTTAATGGAAGAAAAGAGTAATCTTTTTAAACAAATGATGCTGAAACAAATGTTTATCCATATGCAAAGAAGTAAAGTTGGACCTTGAACCTCTATCTCACATCAGCTTGGAAACGTGGAGGGTTAGCAAAAGAGAGGAATACCCTTAACTAGATGTATTGACACAGGACTGTTGGAATGTGCTCCAGTGTGTTAGAAATGATGAGATGGCACAGGATAGGACAGGATTCAGATTTGTTACATAAGGTCACTATGAGTTCATACTTTACTTGGCAGCATTTAACAAACTCTCACATCATATCAAAAAGCAAACTAAAAATGGATCCTCAAAAATGACAGTGTAAAAGTTAAAACTAGGGGGGAAAAACTTATAAAATACAAGTGAAAAGTTTT
>NW_006399782.1:18668894-18670329 GCF_000299155.1 Elephantulus edwardii | reverse complement strand
TTTTCTGCTTCAGAAGACATTATCAATATCAATAAAATCAAGAAACAGACATAAAAAATGGAAGAAAATGTTTGCAAATCATATATCTATCAAATTTGGCAGAGGGCCAGAAAAAAGGAAAACAAAAATAAAAAATGAACTGGTACAGCAGCTGCAACAATGAGCTCAAACACAGCCGTGACCAAGAGGCTGACTCAGAATCCGGCAGTGTTTTGTTCTCTTGTACACAGAGTTGCTATAAATTGGAGCCATGTTGATGCACCTAATAACAGCAATATATCTCTCAAGGGTTTCATATCCAACATATAACTGGAGTAATGGGAATAAGAGTGTCAGAGACAGTGAGATTGCCTCAGGATTTGGCAGAGTTCAGAGCTATTGTACATAGGTTGCTTACTATGAGACACAGGTAACTTGACAGGCCAAAACAACAACATATATAAATAACTCTTACTCTTATACCTTTACAATACAAAGACAAATACTCTTTTTAAAATTTAAGAAAAAAAATTTTTCTTCCAAGAAAACATATGTTGCTGTGTTGTTATGTACCATTGAGTCACCTGTGACTCATAGCGAGCGACCCTATGTGCAACAGCTCTAAATCTAAACCCTGCTCTATCTTGAGCCAGTCTTACAGACTTTGCCACACTTAACTCATTGCCCCAATTATTGTGTCAACCCACCTCATCTGGGGTCTTCCTCTATTAAACTCTTCCTTCACTCTTCCAAGCATCATCTTCTCCAACAACTGCTCCCTCCTGACCATGTTTCCAAGGTATATGAAATAGAGCTTTAAAATCCTTGCCTATAAGTAGAAACTTGGTTTCACCCTCTCTAAGACAGACTTATTTTTTCTCCTGGTAGTCCATGGTATGTTCAACACTCTTCCCCAGCACTACAACACAAAGATATAAATTCTTCTTCTGTCATCCTTAATAACTGTCAAGCTTGCTGATGCATAGAAAGTAACTGCGAAGACCATGGCCTGGATCAGGCACACCTTAGTTTCTAGACCGACATCATTTCTCCTCAGCACTCTGACAGTCTGACAGTTCCTGACTGCAGACTTTCCCAATGCAATTAGTCTTTTGTTTTCCTGACTGCTGGTACCAAGAATGTTGATTATGGAGCCAAGTAAGCTCAAGCAAGCTGAAGCTGTTAACAACTTCAGTCTCTTCTCCATCTATCATGATACTGCCACTTGGCCTGGTGGTGAGGACTTTTGTCTTCTTGATGGTAAGCTTCAATCCATATTGAAGACTACAGATTTTGACTTTCTGCAGCGAAAACCTCAGGTCCTCCTCAATTTTGGCAAGCATAGTTATGTCATCTCTGCATAATGCATAAGTAGTTAATAAACATGTAAAATTTTTCTGAACATTATTATTCACTTTTTAAAAAGGCTACTGTTGAGATGATTATCATTCACAGT
>NW_006399782.1:18663969-18667867 GCF_000299155.1 Elephantulus edwardii | reverse complement strand
TTATGGTTTGAACAAGGTGCACACTAGTCTTCAAACTGATAGTATTGCTCTTCAGGACTTTGGAGAGGTCCCTGACAGATGACTTCTCCAGTGCTGTATGTCACCTGTCTGCTGGTACCATGGCTGTTGACTGTGGATACAAGTAAGAGGAAAGCACTGACAATGTCAATAATTTTTCCATAAAGAATGATACTGCCTATTGGCCCACTGATGAAGATATTTAGGGGTTTTTGGCATTGAGATATAAGCCATATTGAAGGCTGTAGTCACTGATTATCTGCAACAAGTGCTTCAGGTCTTCCTTGCTTTCACCAAGCAAGGTTGTGACATGTGCATAATGCAGGTTGTTGATGAGTCTTGATGTAACCTTCTTCATAAAATCCAACCTGATAAACAACTTTCTTGATTTTAAACCATGCAATATTCCCTAGGGTGATTGTTGCTTTATGCCATCAACTCATAGAGACAGACAGCAGCTCCGAATTCTGCCCTTTCCTGAGCCACCTTCAACATCTCCAACAGGCGTAATTGCATTACCCCAGTCATTGAGTCAATCCATCTCATCCCAGGGCTTTCCCTTACTGTACTCTCCCTCCACCCTTCCAAGCATGATGTTCTTCTCCAAGGATTGGTCACTCCTGGCCATGTGCCCAAAGTATGTGAAACGGAGTTTCAAAATTCTTGCTTAAAGGGAGCAACTTGGTTTCACCCTCTCTAGGATTGACCTGTTTGTTCTCCTGGCAGTCCAAGGTAGTTCAGTACTCTTCTCCAGTACCACAACTCAAAGGCAATGATCCTTCTTCTATCATCCTTAGCCAATCTGACACATTATATATATAAAATATCCAAGACTGGAAAATCTATTAGGATATAAAAGATATCACTGGTAACTAGCAGTAGGGACCACCATTCATTTGTCACTTTGTCCTACTGTAGAGCCTTGTGTATTGCTGTGATGCTGGATGCTATGCCATCTGTATTTCAAGCGCCATCAGGGTCATGATGGTGTACAGGTTTCAGCAGCGCTTCCAGACTAAGATAGACTAAGAAGCAGTACTGGCCATTTACTTCTGACATTTTGGACCCTTGAAAACATGCACATGGTTCTACATTTAGAGACTCCCTTCAGCAGCCAGGGTAGTGCAGACAACCCACAGTAGGGATGCCACCTCACAACCGGGGTTTTACCTTTCCTTGGAGTCTTAATAGATAATTTATCAAGCACATTCCATGGCCACATTTTGAGCAGTGAAGCCTCCGTGGAGTGCACCCTCCAGAGAGATTGACACCCATGTGCTTCTCAGGCTGACAGCTTTTCACCCCAGTCATCTCAGACTGGGTACCTTACCTACATCCATGCCCTGAACTGACAAGGACATCATCCCACGCCTAGTGGACTACCCTAGACTCCTCTGAGGCCAACTGAATCTTTGGCCAGACTGGGTTCTCCATCTCTCTACACCTCTATAGACTATAAGAGTACTATCTATGGTCCAATCACATCTTGGGACCTCTCAGATGAGCAGAGACTGGCCAGACTAGGCACCTCAATTCCAAACTTTTCATGGATTGACAGATACATCAAATACATAAAATCAGACATCTTGACTCTACTCACAACAGGGTGGCAATCAGGTGCCAATTCCAAAACCCCTCCTTTTTGTTCTCTTTCTTCTTCTTCTTCTTCTTTTTTTTTTAAAATTTCCCCATCCCGTTCAGATATTTGTTTGCTTGTTTGTTTTTTATATTTTGCTTTGTGTTTTGTTTTTCAGATCTCCTGTTGTACATAGGGTCGCTATGACTCGACGGCACATAACAACAACAACCTGCTTTCTTGTCTTTTCAAAACCATTCCTTTGCCAGTCTTTTCTCCTCCTCCTCCACCACCTCCTCCTCCTTCTCCTCATCCTCCTTCTCTTCCTCTTCCTCTTCTTCTCCTCCTCCTCCTTCCTTCTCTCTCTTTCTCTCTCTCTTCCTTCCTCCCTCCCTCTCTTTTCTCTTTCTTTTCTAATTCTCTTTACTTACATCCTGTTCTAATTTTCAATTTATCTATTTTCTTTAACTGTGTAATCTTGGTTTGGTTTTGTTTTTTTTCCCAGTGTTTTGTTTTGTTTGTCTTTCTCTTTGTTCTGAAAGCAGACAGCATGAGTATCCAGTACATATAAACTCCTGCAACTTCACCCATCAGGCAAGAGTAAAGACAGCTTCTATTTTACCTGGTCAACAGCAGACTGCAACCAACACTGACCAGTCTGCCCTCAGCTGCTCTACACAAGAAGTAATCAAATAATTGAACATACATATCTCCGTCCTCTATCACATTTACCAGAAGTCAGAGGTGAAACACTTAAGCTCCTAAAGAAGATGGAAGGAGTGCTCAGAACTACTGTATCAAAAAGAAAATAATGTCAGGAAGTAAAACATGCTCACAAACTGATGTAACTGAAGGAAGATATTCGAGTTGCACTGAAGGAAATGGCAAAAAAGAGGAATTGGGACATTTCAACAAATGAATGCAGTGCTGGCAGTGCTTACATCATCTATGTGAAGAAATTTGAAAGATCGGTACCTGGTCAACTGAATGAAAGAGCTTCATATCTGTGCATCTTCCTAAAAAGATTATCCTACAGAATTAAAAAAAATTAATGAACAGTATTATTAATATCATACACAAGTATTATTTTGTTAAAATCAATTGGTGAATGATATCCAATATGCTGTAGACTGTCAAAAGAATGAACAAATCTGTCTTGCAAGAAGTGCAGTTAGAATGTTCCTTAGAAGCAAGAATGAAAAGACTTTGTCTTCTGTATTTTTGACATTTTTTCATGAAAGACTAATCTTTAGACAAAGACATAAAGTAGAGGCTCTTTAAAAAGATGAACACTTCCAATAAGATGTGCTGCTGCTGGGGCTGCAACAATAGGCCCCAAAGTAGCAAAGTTTATGAGTGAGTATGTCTCATGACAGGGCAGTTCTTCATTCTATTATATTTAAGGTCACTATGAGTTGGTGCCAACTTGATGGCCCCAGACAACAACTATGTTTTGGATGGAATAATAGTAGGATGGTCTTATGTCCAAGTTTGCCTGCATTAGTCATGATTTATACCCAATGGTGCAACATGATTTTTTTTAAGACAAAAGGCTCTATTTCAGAAACATATCAGTTCAGAGAGTAAATTATATGACTGTCTTGCATTGTGAAACCCCTGACAGCCCCATGTGACAACCTACAGTAAATACTGACATCGTTTTTCAATTGGTTTCTAGTGTCAAATTTACGGTTCTTTGGAGTACCATTTTATGAAAAGCTGGATTATCTGGGACCCTGATTCATATGTGGATTATAAAAAGCACTTGCTGTGACATTTTAAAATCAGAATTGGTCAATCTTTATTTTATTTTTATAGAAATAGTTTATGACCCTTTTGGAAGAGAAAAAAGATGAAACAAAACTACACATAAATAAATTCATTCTTACATGAAACTGAAAGATATACAGAGAAAGCGATTATTCTTAATTTTATCCTAGCCTGGGGTCATTTATTAGAAAGTCTTAAATGAAGTTTATGCAAATTAGCTAAGCAAAACAATGGAGATGTATGGGATTTCATTATATTTCCCAATAACCTTCCAAAGATAAGATGAATAATAAGGCCTTACAAGGAATGGTTATCAATAAGTACAAAGTCATCAGAGGTCAAAAAAACAACTCACTTCTCCCAATTCTTTTTATTAATTTTAATGAACATTTACAAAGATTTTGGATTTCCATTCATTCATTGTTGCACTTTTCTCCCTGCCCACCCCTCCCCCTCAAGTTTGCGCCTCTCTTTGAAAAGTAGAAGAAAAATTCCTTCATTGGGATACAATCCCTGCACCATCACCACCCCCCC
>NW_006399782.1:18639538-18663185 GCF_000299155.1 Elephantulus edwardii | reverse complement strand
CACTATGAGTCATCTACAACTCGACAGCACCTAACAACAACAACATCCTTTTCTAAGGACTAAGTCTTTCATTTCTTTACTTGTTTTTTTAATAAAGGCTGCTTTTTTCTGTCCCAATACTAACATATTATGATTTTTCTAAAAAGATGTTCCATTCGTTCCTACTGAAGATGCAGAATCTAGAGTTCATTGATCCAATCTCTGTCTCAGCATTATGGAGAACTTGTCTGATTTGCAGCCTTAGGTTAGCACTTCCCTTCTCTAGAAATACATATTCATAACTTTTGAGACCAGAAGGAGTAAAAAATCATATAGTCAGCAAGGATGAAGCCTTTCAGACTACATATCATAAAAGTGGGCTAAATTCCCAAGAAAAAATTATAACATTAGAGTGCAAATGACTACAAATTCTGGTTGACCTACTTTTTTAAAAGCATAACAAGATTAAACAAACAATAAAACATGAAGTGCTTATTTTGCAATTACTATGTGCACAGCAAGGAGTGGTGGTGGGATAGTGTGGTAAATAGTGTACTTTTTGTTTAAAAACAATTTTTTATTGAAATTTAATGAAAGTTCACAGAAAACTTGGATTTCTATTCACTGATAGTTGCACATTTTCCTCCCTAGCCCCCCACTTGCCAGTTCACTCTCTGTAAAATGACTTTCATTGTTGCACAATATCCTGCTCCCCCTTCCCAGTCTACCTTGCTATGCACCTCTAATTCTGGACTGTTGTAATGCAAATAATGCACAATCATATATTTCTTTTAAACAGTTCTTACCTCATCTATTTCAATGCAGTGTTCATTATTTATCCCCTCTTTTCTTAGTTTCCTCCAGGCCTCCAGGTCAGGCCTGTTTTATAACAATGGCAGTATTTGTCTTTTTATGACTGAGATATTTCACTTAGAATAATGTCCTCCAGGGTCACCCATTTTGTATAATAGTTTATAAGTTCCCCAGAAGTTAAAATTGATCAACTACACTATGAGAGAAAAGCACATAGAGTGTTCTCTAAAAAGACTTTCAGCCCTAGAAACTTGCTGGAAATTTAAAATGAGTTGCAATCAAGTCTATGACAGTGAATTTTGTTTTGCTGTTTTTATGTGCATAGCAAAAGGAACCCTTGTGGCAGTGGTTAAGCACTGGGCTGCTTACTGAATGGTTTTTGGTTCTAACTCACCAGCTGCTGGCAGAGGGAAGAATTAGGGAAGAAGGATGTAGCAATTTATTTCTATAAAGATTATGCTATTGTTGTTGTTGTTATGTGCTGTTGAGTTACTTGTGACTTATAGTGACCCTATGTACAAAAGTCCTAAACCCTGTTCTATCTATCCTGTGCCAACCTTATTGTCTCTGACCACCTACTCCCATTACCCCAATCACTGAATCGATCCACCTCATTGAGGATCTTCCTCTCTTGTGCTGTCTATCTACCCTTCCAAACATAATATCCTTCTCCAAGAACTGATCCTTGCAACATACTCAAAGTATGTCAGACAAAGCTTCAGAATCCTTGCCTCCAAGGAGAAGCCCAGTTTTACTCTCTCCAGGACAAATCTGTTTGCTCTTCTAGCAGTCCATGCTGTATTCCACACTCTTCTCCAGCACCACAGCTCAAAGGCATAAATTCTCTTTCTATCATCCCTAGCCATTGTCCAACTCTCTGATGCATAACACACAAATGTGAAGACTTTGGCCTGGGCCAGGCACACCTTAGTCTCCAGCCTGATGTTGTTGCTCTTCAGTACTCTGGAGAGGTCCCTGAGGTCTGACTTTCCCAATGCAATTCATCTCTTGATGTCCTGGCTGCTGTTACCAAGAGTGTTGATTGTGGAGCCAAGCAAACTAAAACTATTAACAATTTTGATCTCTTCACTATGCATAATGATGCTGCCAATCAGCACAGTGGTGAGAATCTTTGTTTTCTTAATGTTGAGCTTCAGTCAATATTGAAGGCCTTGACCTTACACAGCAAGTGCTTCAGGTCCTCCTCAGTTTCAGCAGGCAGGGTTGTGTGATCTATATAAAGATTACAGCTTTGGAAACCCAATGGGGCCATGCTACTTTCCTCCTAAAAGGTCTTTATCAGTTGGAATATATTCAATAGCACAGAGTAATAACACATACAAAACACTATAGCAGCCATTGTGAGTATGTTAAGTGTATATTGTTATTAAACAGAAGCAATGTGTCCTCAGGGCATCATTGCAAGAGGAACATGATGTCAACATAGCTTTTCACAGGTGCTGGTTGATTGTGATCACTTGGTTGAGGTCATGTGTGCTAAGTTTCTGAAGTAAAATGCTTATTTGTTACCTTTATAGTTTACAGATGCCTTGTAGGATATGTTACTATACAAATAGCTATTTCTCTTCAACAAAAGATCTGCTCTTAACTAACATTTTATGGTTCAGACAATCAGGATAATTATTATTGTCTGAGAAATAGTCATTTAAAAAATTGATCACATTTAAGCTGAAACTAGAAGCTGGATTTTAATAAAAGTATGATGAAGAGTGTTTCTGACTGAAGCAATAGCATGTTCAAAGACTCAGTGGTCTGAATACACATGATGTGTTTAGTGAGATTGTGTGTAGGTTGTTTTCATGGAGAAAATGAGATCATCCAGGGTTTGGATTCTTTGTTGAAGAGATTGTACCTTATTTCACATGCTGTATTGTCGTTATTTCTATCAAATTTTTACTTTTTTTCAGAGTAGATGAGGGTTTTGCTTCTTATAGTCTCTAAGGCCCCACTTATTCATGAATATTTAGGATTCTGTGAATTCACAATAAAATGATTGGGAGGGTTTTGCCATCACATGTAGATTTTTTAGTTTAGTGGTTTCCAAAAATCAAACCCATAGGAACATTTTCTCATTCTTTGCCATAAAACATGGTCATAATCTTAGTTGTTTCAGTTGGAGAGAAGGCAGAAATCTATTTAACCAGATGCCTCCCACTCTGTGTTTCCTACCAAGAAAATTTTTTTTAAAAAGCAGCATTTGAGAAAAAGGGGTTGATTTAACAATGTCTCAGTAAGTTAGCACTATTGTTGCAGAAATATCACAAGCAAGTGACTTTAAAGAGCAGAAATTTTCTTTTCTTACAGTTTAGGGCACTAGAAGACTCAGCGCACCGGATCTGAGGGCAGTTACATCAGCTCTGGGAGAAAATTCTATCTCAGCCACAGTGTCCCTCAGTTCTTGTGGATTGTCACATGACCTCTACCTCCTACTTTACCCCCTCTTTTGTATTCCTATCTCTGTGCCTATAATACTTGTTAAGACTGAAAAGTGATCAGGTTTAGGACACAACCTGCACTGATACAGTCACATTTTATTGTTGTTGTTATGTGTCACAGAGTTGACCACAACTCATAATGGCCTATGCACAATAGCCCTGAACTCTGCTCTTTCCCAAGCTAATCTCACTGTCTCAGCCACACCTATTCTCATTAACTCAGTTACTGAATGAATTAATCTTATCAAGAGTCTTCCTCTCTTGCACTGTCTTTCCAGCCTTCCAAGTACAACATCTGCTAGGTCTCTAAATTGCCACCCGAAAAACCACTGACTTACATATGCAAACAGCAAGAGTACTTTATTTTGCAGAACAAACTCCAGCATGTGGAGGTCTACCATTCAATAGAAATGGCGACCCTGGGTGAGGGCACACAGTCCTTTTTATGGGTTGAAATGAGGCTGTTTGACCAGGTTGAGGTAATTGGGAACACGATTGGTGGTCGAGAGGAACAGTTGAATGGGTCGGTTTGAGATCGCCTCGTGCCTAGATGGCCAACAGCCGACATTCTCGTGTCACATATGCACTTTCTTGTGTCACATACCCACATTCTTGTGCCACATATATTAAACCTCAAGATAAGTTACTCATGCAATTTTAAACATTGCAAGGATATCAGGCACAGATGGCTAACCTTGAGATAAGACCCTCTCATATTCCTGTGGTTATCTTTTGATTGCTTTCTCTCACTACCGGCTGCCCTTGGGGCAAAGAATTTTTGTGGCCTGTTCCTAGAATGGATGACTTTTGGGGTTTAGGCCCAGATCAGGCTTAAGATGGAGGCTAGGCACAAAATGGAGTCCGTACAGTCCTCTCTACATCCTTCTCCAATGACTTCTCCCTCCTGGCAACATACCAAAAGGATGTGAGATGGAACTTTAAAATCGTTGCCTCCAAGGGACAGCTTGGCTTCACCCTCTCCAGGACAGACCTGTTAGCTTTCTTGGCAGTCTAGTTCATGTTTAATACACTTCTTCAGCACCACAACTCAAAGGCATCAATTTTTCTTCTGTATTCTTTGGTCATTGACTAGCTTTCTGTTGCATAACAGGTAATTTCAAGGATGATGGCCTGGAGGATCGGGAACACCTTATTCAGTTCCCAGATCACATCCACAGGTAGAGGATTAAGACCCTTAATTAAGACCTATTAAGACACACACACACACACACACACACACACATACACACACACATACACACACACACACACGTACACTCTCTTTAGTAATGGTAAAATTTAATTCAAAACAATTGGAAATAATGGTGTATTCAAATTTGAATGTGGATTTATTGAAGTAATAACAGAATTTAAACATTTTACTCTTCAGAGTTTGGTACAGATAGGCAATAATAAAGTCAAAGCTTTCTCTTTTTATTTCTCGAATTTAAGCAGTTCAAAGACATTGGAAGACAGAAAAGAGGAGAGAGATTTTTCGGAGGTAAAATGGGAGGAATGTCAATAAATTTGACTAGAAATTCATTGTTACTATTAATTCAAAATGTCTTCAGAAATGAAGGCTTGATCCTTTTCTCCTAGGCTTGGAAAGAAATATAAAAGTGTGTTCAGATCAGCAGTAAACAGAGATTCCTTAATTCACTCAATTCTACTAGGAATTGTAGTGTAATAGTCAGAACTTATTGATAAAATACTTTTACATTGCTTGCTTTTTATTACTGATGCCACTGTGCTTTAAAAAAGAGGCCCAGGCTGATGTTAAACTTCCAGATCAATGAAAGACAAACTATGATGGATTATCATAGGACATTTATTTTCTCCATGAGTTTATGCTTTACAGACTCTCTTTGTATACTGATGGTATATGCTCGATGATGGTCCCTTGACACATGTGTGTGTATCAATTTTTGAAATATAATTAAAAATCCCGTTACCTTAGAGTTTTGGTTAATGTTAAAATCTAGTTAATGCTTTCTGTACGAGTTTGTCCATTCTGATTTTTCCTGGTAATCAATATATGGGATATTTTATTTTACATTTGTATTACTAAAGGAAGAATTAAAGAAGGCTTTGAGGTACATGCTATACAGAAAGATAAAATAAATTGGAAGCAAATGAGAAAGTAAAAAGTTAAATGGTGGGTCAAGACTTAAATTAGCATCAGAAATGAAGCTAATGCAAAAATAGATTACTATTCTAAACTTTGTAGCACCCATTTATATAAATTCCAAACCCATAAATGTCTTAGCAAATAAAATTTTTCTTAATGCAAGATTAATTTCTTTCTCATAATAAAAAGGCATTTGTCCTACAGGTTTTCATAAAAAGGATACCACAACATAATGAATACATTTCTCAACAACATTTTCTTTATTTGAGACAATGTGCTTCACTGGATTGCTTCTGACTGTGCTCTCATGGGAAGAATATGCAGGAACTGGAAATAACAAAGCAGCTAGTCTCTATGTCTTTCTCTCTGCTCCTTCCTGATCATGTAGCATTTCTTCCCGCTCCCCACCCCCAGGAGTAGCTTTGCCTCCTCTATAGTCCAAAGCAGAAAACTCAAGGCCTCAAAACTAATAATTCTAGTGTGCATTGATAACATACATTCACTTGCATTTTAAAACACAAATTCCCAGAAAAAGAGGTTATGTGTACCCCCCTTAAAAAATTTTTTTTTGTTCTGTTGTTTGTTTGTTTATTTGGCCATATATAGCTTTCCACCTTTGAAGAGATGGGCTTTAAATCAAGTTTCCTTTGGTTCAAAGAATATTGCTAAAGATGTGGAGCATTCTGAGAGATCTTGCGTGCAATCATTCAGCCTCAGGGCTAGAAATGAGCAAGATTTCAAATGTGGCCATTACTATAGCTTTATTGTAGGAACAGACTTAGCTATACTTCTTAAGAAAACACACTATTTTTGATCAAGCATGATGCCTTCTGGACAGGATTATGTTGGGCCACGTTAACTCTCAGCAATCAGAGGGAGAAAGAGCAATGAATCAGCTGACTTCTTTCCATCTTTACTTGGTTAAAATTAACCCTCCGGAATGTGTGTTGTCCCACACTTTCATATCACCTAGGTCTTTGGTGCAGCTGCTGGAAGCCAGATCTCATGCTCGGTAGTTTCACTTGCATCTCAAAGTAGTGGAGGTATATACATTTCTGGTATAAATCTTCACATTTCAGTACCTAGCCTATTCTTCAACATGAGCTCTTGCTCGTTGACTAGGTATGGAAAGAGTAAGTGCTTTATGTTTGAAGGGACATTGTGTACAGTCTTACCTGGTTTTGTCTTTTTGTTGCCTTGTATTGTTTGCCTTGGATGATAGCAACAAGGAGAAAGGTCCCTTTCTCATCTCTTCTCCTTGAAGTTCAGAGACTTTAGAGTCCCTGGGTTACAGAAATATTTACAATGATTGGCTTAGAAAGGTTAGAAATCTAAGTCCTCCAAAAAATGATTGATGAAAAGTAAGATGATCTGTTGTTGTTGTTGCTATTATGTGCTGTCGAGTCACCTGCAACTCATAGTGACCCTATGTACAACAGCCCTAAACTCAGCCCTATCCTGTGCCAACCTCACTATCTCCGACACACCTACCCCCATTACCCCAGTCACTGAATCAATCCATCTCATTGAGGGTCTTCCTCTCCTGCGCTGTCCCTCTACCCTTCCAAGCATGCCATCCCTCTCCAAAGACTGGTCCCTTCTTGCAACATGTTCAAAGTATTTCAGACGATCCTTCAGAATCCTTGCCTCCAAGGAGCAGCCTGTCTTTACTCTCCCAGACAAGCTTGTTTGTTCTCCTAGCAGTCTATTGTATATTCAATACTCTTCTCCAACACCACAGCTCAAAGGCATCAATTCTTCTATCATCCCTCATCATTGTCCAGATCTCTGATGCATAGCAGGTGATTGCAAAGACCATGTCATGTATCAGGCGCACTTTAGTCTCCAGATTAACATCGTTGTGCTTCAGCACTTCAGAGAAGTCTCTCACTGCAGACTTCCCCATCGCGATACATCTTTTAATTTCCTGGCTTCTGGAAAATTAGCCATGAAATTCCTACAGAGCACACTTCTGCTCTGCCACATTGATGTCACAAGTTAGAATCAACTTATTATCAACTATTTTTTCAGGACAATTTACTTGTGTAATTGTTCATTTTGTAGAATTTTAGAAGAGCATTTTCAATTTTTAAAAAATAATTGTATCTTTGGGACAGATGGTGTAAGAACCTTTGTGCATTGACTAAGGAGCTAAGTTTTCCAACCCCGTGAGCAAGCTAGAGGTAAGTGCTTTTAGGCCCTGGCTTTCTAAGCAGAATGGATTGCTCTTGATAGAACTTAAAATGGTAGAATGTTTAAAAATTTTATATTGATCTGCATACAAAAGCCTTATGCATTGTGTTTCATTCATGTATATTGTGTAATCACCACTGATTTATTATTATTATTCTATATTGTCTTTTCAGGTCCCTATTGGGTCTTTCTTAATTTCTTCATCTACCCCACACTTCATTCCTCTGCCCCTTTCCTCTTCTCCTCTTAATGTTTTATCCACACCTTTCTGGTTATCCGTCTATTTTTTACCATAATGGTTTTATGCACTATTTGACCTCATGAGACAGAATTAATTTAGTGTGAAACAAAATATGAGCAAGAGCCTATGGTGCAAGAAGTTCAGGCTGCTTTGAAGGATATGGCCAAAAATAAGGCTCCAGGAATAGATGGTATACCAATTGACATATTTCAGCTAACAGGTGCTGCCCTGGATGTGCTCACCAAGTTGTGCCAAGAAATCTGGAGAACAACCACTTGGCCAACTGACTGGAAGAGATCTCTATTTGTTCCTATCCCAAAGAAAGGTGAAACAACAGAGTGTGGAAACTACAGAACAATCTCACTGATTTCACATGCAAGCAAGATTTTACTGAAGATTATCCAAAAACAACTGGAACAGCACATCAGCAGAGAACTACCAGAAGTCCAGGCTGGGTTTAGAAGGGGTCGTGGTACTAGGGATATTGTAGCTGATGTTAGATGGATCTTAGCTGAAAGCAGAGAATGCCAGAGGAATGTCTATCTGTGTTTCATTGACTATGCAAAGGCATTTGACTGTGTGGATCATAACAAACTATGGCTGAGTCTGAGAAGAATGGGAATCCCAGAACACTTGATCGTTCTAATGTGAAACCTATGCTTGGACCAGGAGGCAGTGGTCAGAACAGAGCAAGGGAACACTGCATGGTTCAAAATTGGGAAGGTGTACACCAGGGATGCATCCTATCTCCATGTCTTTTCAACCTATATGCAGAACAGATTATCCGGGACGCTGGGCTCTATGAGGAGAAATGTGAGGTCAGGATTGGTGGACTATTTATCAACAGTCTGCGTTATGCAGATGACACAACCCTGCTTGCTGAAACTGAAGGGGACACGAAGCACCTGCTGCAGAGGGTCAAGGACTGCAGCCTCCAATATGGACTGAGGCTCAATGTCAAGAAGACAAAGATTCTCACTACTAGACCAATTGGCAGCATCAGGATGGATGGTGAAGAGATTGAGATTGTACACAGCTTTAGTTTGCTTGGCTCTGGTAGTCAACAGTCTTGGCACCAGCAGCCAGGAAATTAAAAGGTGCATTGCGATGGGAAAGTCTGCTGTTAGGGACCTCTCAAAGGAATGAAGAGCAATGGTGTCTCTCTGGACACTAAGGTGAGTCTGATGCAGGCCATGGTCTTCGCCATCACTTGTTATGCATCAGAGAGTTGGACAATGACCAAGGAGGATAGAAGGCGAATTGATGCCTTTGAGCTGTAGTGCTGGAGAAAAGTATTGAGCATACCAAGGACTGCTAGGAAAACAAACAGATTTGTCCTGGGAAGGGTTAAACCGGGTGGTTCCTTGGAGGCAAGGATTTTGAGGCTCCGTCTAACATTCTTTGGACATGTTGTGAGGAGAGACTGGTCCTTTGAGAAGGACATCATGCAGCGCAGGAGGGGAAGGCCATCTATGAGGTGGATTGATTCAGTGACTGGGATAATTGGGATGGGAGTGTCAGAGACAGTGCGATTGGCACATGACAGAGCAGAGTTTAGGGCTGTTGTACATAGGGTCGCTATGAATAGCAAGCGACTCGATGGCACATAACAACAAAGCAACATGCTCTCTAGATTCTCCCAAGTTACAAAGTATTTTATGAAATTTTTTTCCTTAGTGCTGCATAGTATTCCATTGTGTGAATGTACCATACTTTCTCAATCCATTCTTTTGTTGTTTGACATTTGGGCTGTTTCCATTTTCTTACTGTTGTGAGTCATGCTGTTACAAACACAGGTGTACAAACTCCAGTTGTATTTCAGATCTATTTTCCTTTGGGGAATGTTCCTAGCAGTGGAATAGCTGAACTATATGGAATTTCTATGCTCAGCCTTTTGAGAAAATGCCAAACTGCCTTCCACAGTGGTTATACCATTTTACACCACCACCAGTAGTGCATAAGAGGTCCAACCTCTCCAGAAATCTTTGACACTGTGGTAAGATGACAGGTTTCTCATTGTAGTTTTGATTCACGTCTTTTGATTTCCAGTGATTTTTTGAGCCGTGCTTCATGTGTCTGTTGGCCAACTGAATGTCTTCCTTTGTAAAAAGTCTTTTCATGTCTTTTACTCATTTTTTGATAGGATTGTCCATCTTTTCATGTCTTTTATGCATTCTGTAACTGAGTTATCAGTCTTTTCCTTGTGGAGGCTCTGTAGTGTTCTAAAACCTTTCATTATTAGACCTTTGTAGATATCATTGTCAAATATTTTTCCTCAGTTTGAAGATTTTCTTTTCACTCTATTGGAAAACTTTTTTGATGCACACAGGAACTTAATTTTTAGAAAATGCCATTTGTTGATTTTGTCCTTTCCTGGCTATGTATTTCTGGCTATGTTTGCAAGCCTGTTTATATGTTAGGATAGGGATTCTAAGTTTGATCCCATTTTATTTCTCGTGATCCTTATTGGTTTGAGCTTAACCCCTAGGTCCCTGATGCACCTTGAATTGATTTTTGTGTATAGTATGAAGTGTGAATCTTACTTCAACTTTCTTCAGACCAATATCCAGTTTTGCCAACACAATTTGTTGAAGATGTTGTCATTTCCTAATTGCGTCTGATAGATTTTGTTTCCTAAGATGGTAGAGTCTAAAGAACTTTTTAATACTTAATTGAGAAGAGTAGAAAACAAAGACAAGAGACTGAGGGTGACAGAGAAGCCTACCTGTAGGCACAACTGAGGAGAGATTGAAGAAATGTTTTGTGAATGTTCCCAGTTCTGATTTGCATCCTGCTACTTCTCTAATAAATCCCATAATCACAAATCTTGACTGTGAGTTCGGTGCAGCAGTTGCAGTAAATTCCCAAACCCAGTAGGGAAGAAGTGAATGCTATGGGAGGGACAATTGATATCAGAATTTGTGAAACAATTTAGAGGTTTGGTAGTTGGACGTATCTGACTTGGTAGGAATAGACCTTGGGCTACTGTTGCTCCTATTCTTGATTCTCCTGTTTTGTCAAGTTTGTGGAGGTCATATGCAACTCTCCCTACCAATGTCCATCTCGATTTTACTAAAACAAATGGAAAATATTAGACTTTTAAAGAATATATTTTTCTATCTTTTAAACAGATTTACTATTTCTATATTGTTTTTGTTTTTATGTGCTGCCAAGTCTCTTACATCCCACAGCTACTCTATGTATAGCAGCTCTGAAGCCTTTCCTGTCCTAAGTCAGTCTCACTGACTCTGACACACTGACCCCCCTTGCCCCAGAGACTATCAATTCATCTCATCTGAGGTCTTCTTCTTCTTCATTGTCCCTCTACTTTTCTAAGTATGATGTTCTTCTTCAAGGACCAATCTCTTTTGGCCATGTACCCATAGTATGTGAGATGGAACTTCAAAATCCTAGCCTCCAAGGAGAAACTTGGTTTCACCCTCTCCAAGACAGACCTATTTATTTTCTTGGCAGTCCATGCTCAGAACTCTTTTGTAGCACTACAACTCAAAGGCCGAGGGCATATTTATTCCCATTTCTGTTTGTATATGGCTTTTCATATATGCAGTATGATATGGAGCTCTGGTGGCCTAGTGACAAGAAGCTGTTCTGCAATTCCGAAGGCATGCCATTCTAGGCAACCAGCTGCTCTGTTGTGAGAAAGATAGGCATTCTCCTCCCGTGTGATTAACTGCCTCGAAAACCTGATGCCAGAGGGTCAGCTATTGGTCAATTCTGACCCTATGGTACACAACAACATGCATTACAATAGTGCAGAAATAGAACTTCATTTTTACTTTATGAATTAATTTATGAATTAGTATGTATACATATTTGGCGATCTATGCTACCCTTTGTTGTTTTCATTTAGTTTTGTTTTATTTTGTAGTTTGGCTTTGTAGGAGCAAGTTTGAGTCCATTGGTGTTTAAATAACACTGACATAGAAGTTTAGATTTTATTTCCATGGAAACATTACACTTTCCATTTGGGGCTTGCGGATAGTGCTGACTCTTAACTTCCTCATGAGGGACTGATCTCAAAACACATTCATTACATTATTCAGTACTTTGTGATTTCAAGCTACTCAATCTTTCTTTAAATATTTATTTTAGTGTGAAACACCAGGAGACAGTTAGAATTATGATAATTTATTCATGTGTTTAATTTCTAATCCAAAAATATATAACAAGAAGTCCATTGTCACCCCAGGGCAAGGACCAACCTCTGAGTATCAAGTTATAGCAACTTACTGAATTCCTGAAGGAGCTCTGGTTTCCTAGTGGTAAGAAATCATGCTGCAATCCAGAGAGCATGTGATTCATATCCACTAGCTGCTCCACAGAAGGATGGGCAATCTCCTGCAATCAACTGTCTCTGGAAACATGTTTAAAATGGTGGAGTTCTGAACATGGAAGTGGTGAATGGGAAATGTGAGCCTCTGTTTCTTGTCATTATGATACTAGATGATTATACTTCAAACTCTGGAACTGTCCTAGAGGAGTTCCTTGTGGAGGATGGTGTAAGATTAACAGAATTTCATTTCTGTTGTTGTTGTCATTATGTTGCATCAAGTCTCTTACAACTAACTCATAGCCACTCTTATGTACAGCAGCTCTGAATCCTTCTCTATATTTAGCCAAACTTATTGTCTTTGGTACACCTACCCCCACTACCCCAGTCACTGAATCAATCCATCTCATCCAGGGTCTTCCTGTCTTGTCTTACACTGTCCCTCCACCCTCGCAAGTATGATGTCTCTTTCCAAGGACAGGTCCCTCGATGCTACATGCCCCAAATATGTCAGACAGAGCTTCAGAATCCTTGCCTCCAAGGAGAAGCCTGGTTTAACCCTCTCAAGGATGAATCTGTTTGTTCTCCTAGCGGTTCATGGTATATTCAACACTCTTCCCCAGCACAACAGTTTAAAAGCATCACTTTTTCTTCTATTATGACTAGTCATTTTCTAGCTTTCTGATGCATGGCAAATAATTGTGAAGATCATTACCTGAATCAGGCACACCTTAGTCTCCAGACTGACATCATTGCTCTTCAGTACTCTGGAGAGGTCCCTGACAGCAGACTTTCACCAATGTAACTTGTCTTTTGGTTTCCTGACTACTGGTACCAGAAGTGTTGATTGTGGAGCCAAGCAAATGGAAGCTGTTAACAAGCTCAATCTCTTCACCATCTCTCATGACTCTGTCAACTCACCCAGTGGTGGGAATCTTTGTTTTCTTGATATTGAGTTTCAGTCCATATTTAAGGCTGCAGTCTTTCTATAGTGCCTAACAACAATAATAATATGTAATATAATTCTTTATATATAGTAGATAGTAAGTCTTGAACTGGAGAAGTTGGTTGTAT
The DNA here is from genome assembly GCF_000299155.1 of Elephantulus edwardii. Classification (NCBI taxonomy): domain Eukaryota; kingdom Metazoa; phylum Chordata; class Mammalia; order Macroscelidea; family Macroscelididae; genus Elephantulus; species Elephantulus edwardii. The sequence continues at coordinate 18,650,010 of NW_006399782.1, read as the reverse complement.
CACTGTGGAGTTTTTAATAATATATTATGAGGCTCTGAAGAAAAATTTGTCTTTTCTTATAAAATTAGAATTTTTTGAGAAAATGTTACTGAAATTTGTTGTTGTATATTTATAAGCTGACCCTCTACTATAGAGAAGATTATCCATCTTTCTGTAGTGGAATAACTGGTGGATTTGAACCACATGCCTTTGGGATTGCAGCACAGCTCCTTATCAATTGGCCACCAGTGCACCCTATTGAAATTTAGGTCTTGAGACTGAAAAATTAAAAACTCTTAAAAGTTTGTGTTGGTTTTTTTTTTATTATTACTAATTAGTTAGTACCTGGTGAGAGAGATTTATCTCCAAGAAGTATTTGTTTACATTTCAGGAAGGACTGGGACTTAGCAATATTGAAGGCATCTTTTGAGTTGAAAAGTTGCACTACTTGAAACTTGTTGTCTCCTTTTCACCCTACATAAATGCTTAGGTTTATGCTTTCAGGGTTCCTTTCTACCATTGAGTTGTTACTCGAAAGTTTGCCTGTCTAAAACGGTGAATTGTTTCATTGACTAGTTGAAAGAAAAATGAAGCAATCTTCTATAACAATGTACAATCTTGGGTGACAGTTCTACTTTGTCCTGTGGGATATCTGCAGGTTGGAATAAACTCAGTGACAGTAAGAATGGCTTTCGTTTGCCTCCTAAGTATAAGATAGAAGTATAAGAAAAAAAATCTAGTTCTGATCACATTACCTCATGGATAAGAATTGGGACAAAAGAAGGACTGGTTATTTATATCTGTCACTGCTGTCAAGTCAGAATTGACTTATAGTTGACCCTCCAGTGGATTTTTAGAGACTGTAAACCTCACGGGAGGAGGTTGCCTATCTTTATCCTTAGAAAAAGCTGGCGTCACCTGCATTTGGGTTGGCAGTATAACTCCTTACCCATTAGGCCACTATGGTCTGCTCTGCTCCAAAAAGTTCATATTGACATATAGCTTCTAGTGGCATGTTGTTGCTATTGTTGTTATGTGTCATCGAGTTGCCTGTAACTCATAGCAATCCTATGTACATTAGCTCTGAGTGCTGTCATATTCTGAGCACAATCTTACTGTCTCCAACAGACCTAATTCCATTTCTCTAGTCACTGAGTCAATCCATCTCATCCTGGGTCTTCCTCTCCTGCGCTGTCCATCTACCCTTTCAAGCATGATGTCTTTCTCCAAATACTAGTCCATCCTGGTCACATGCCTTAAGTTTACGAGAGTGAGCCTTAAAATTCTTGCCTCAAGGGAGCAGCTTTTTTTCACCCTCTGCAGGACAAACTTGTTTGCTTTTCTGGAAATCTGACATATGTTCAGTACTCTTCTCCAGAACCACAATTCAAAGGTATAGCACTATCTCATCGATCTATCTTCTTTTCCCCCCCCATTCATCCATTGTTACACTTTTCTCCCCTCCCAACCCTCCCTCCTAGTACACTACCCTCTTGGAAAAGTAAAAGAAAAATTCTTTCATTGTTTTACAAACCCTCCTCCAGGTCCACTCCACCATGTAGCCTTCACTCTAGACTCCGTCATGACAAAAATAACTAATCACATATCCCTTTTCACATATCACAGTTTTCTCCCTCATCTATTTTAATGCAGTATACATTATTGAACCCATCGTTCTCAGTCTCTCCCCAACCCCAAGGTCAGTCCTGTTTTACAAAAGTAGCACCATGCAGTATTTGTCCTTTTGTGACTGAGATACTTCCCTCAGCATAATGTCCTCCAGAGTCACCCATTTTGAATAATATTGCATGAGTTCCTTGTTTTTCAATGCAGCATAGTACTCCATTGTGTGAATATACCACAACTTCTCTATCCATTCATTTGTTTTTGGGTACTTAGGTTGTTTCCAACTCCTTGCTATTGTGAACAAAGCCATTATGGTCTCTTTGGGGTATATTCCCAGTAGTGGAATTGCTGGGTCAAATGCTATCTCTCTTTGCAACTTTTTGACAAAGTGCCATACCGCATTCCACAGTAGTTTCACTATTTTACACTCCCACCAACAGTGAATAAGGGTTCCAGTCTCTCCACAACCTCACCAGCATTTGTTGCTTGCTATTCTGTTAAATTTTCCGATTCTTACTGGGGTGTGATGATATCTCATAGTTGTTTTAATTTTATCTCTCTTAGAGCTAGGGATTTTGAACATTTCTCATGTGCTTTTAACCATCTGAATGTCTTCTTCGGTGAAGTGTCTGTTCATATCCTGTGCCTATTTTTCTGTTGGATTATTTACCTTTATCTTGTTGTGGTGCTCAAGTATTTTATAAATTCTGGATATAAGTCCCTTATCTGATATGTCATTACCAAATACTTTTTCCCGGTCGGTGGTTTCCCTTTTTACCGTGTTGAAGAAGTTTTTGGATGTGCATAGGGATTTGATTCTTAGAAGATCCCATTCATCTACTTTATATTCTCCTGGTTGTAGATCTATCTTCTATAATCCTTAGTTATTGTCCAGCTCTTGGATGCATAGCAAGTAAATGTGAAGACTATGGTCTGTATCAGACTATCAGACTATGGTTAGTCTCCAGACTGACATCATTGCTCTTCAGTACTCTACAAGGTCTCTGACAACTGACTTTCCTAATGCAATTTGCCTTTTGATTTCCTCATTGATGGTGCTAAGAATGTTGTCATGCATAGTCATTAGAAAATTGTGCAGCTAACCCAAAGGCCACACTTCTCTGTTGTTTCAAATCTACCAGTAGCTCCTTAAGAGAAAGATGAGCAGTCTCTTCTTGTGCAATTTAAAGCCTCAGAAACCCAATGGAGGGTCAACTATGAGCTGGCTTCATTTTGATGGAAAAGTCTTTGAGTTAGAAGATCATGAATACTCATATAAACTTATTATGTTGCATGATTCAATTTTTATAATAGTGCATACATCCACTGAAATCAACCATATTGCATTCATCTGTGATTGAGTCAGACATTTAAGACATAAATGGAATGTTGACAAAGAAAACATTCTTATTAATAAATAGAATAATCAAGTAGTAGCAGATTTGCAAAAGGAAAACCCCCTACCCTTTTCCAAATCACCTATGTCCGTGTAATGATTCTGAGTAGGTGCATCATGGTTCAGGTTCGATACTATCCTACTATCAGGTTTGATACCACCTGCCTCCAGCAACTGCCATATTGTTTGGGGGCCTGGAAAGGCTCTTTAGGCTTCTACTGCCACTAGACCTTTTTGGCCTTTGCTGTCAGCTCCTATCAGACTGCCCAGGCTTGCAGAGTTCTGCTGCCACATTCCCCAGGCCCCTGGTGCCTGGGGGCAGAGCAGGTGTGCAATAGGTGTGCACTTTCAAGCTTCTCCTACTATGCACTAACACAAGCTACAGCTTTCTTAGTTCCACTGGCAAATGTATAGTATGTACTCTGCCTACTATAGGAAAGTCTCTGCATAGGGTCCTCTGAGTCAAACTGTGCAGGGATTACATGCAGACCTCAGGCCTATATGGGTAAATGTTAGAGTTCTTTTATCTCACTTCCTATGTATCTGAAAACTGGACAACGAATAAGTATGACAGAAGAATTGATGCATTTGAGTAATGGCGGTAGAGAAGATTACTGAATATTGCACGGACTGCTAAAAAATCCAATAGATATGTATTAGAGAAGGTATAGACAGAATGCTCCTTGGGGGAAAAAGTGGTGAAGCTTTATCTCACATACTCTAGGCTTGTCGTTAGGGGAGGTTATTTCTTGGAAAAGGACATCATACTTGGAAAGGTGGGGATGTGGCAAAAGAGAGGAAGACCCTTGACCAGATGGATTGACACAGTAACTGCAGCAATGGGCTTAAGTGTGTCAGAATAAGATGACACAGAATGGAACAGGATTCAGAATTGTTGTTCTCGGGGTTGCTATGTGAGTTGTACCAGACTTGACTGTACCTAACAACAGAAACAACAGCAACCTGCCTGAAGGTGTTCAGGTCTCACATCATGGTCTGGTGTGTTCACCACTGCTGTCTCTCATTATTATTGTTCTTTTAATCTTTGATATTTATTCTTTCTTCTGAGTTTAGGTGATTCTTAGTGCAGGGATCCCATGAGCTAATAGGCATGCTCTATTCCCAGACTATTCTTCATGGTAATGAGGTCTACCCAAAACTTTGTGAGATTGACCTCTATGTAAGTATACTTCTGGTCAATGTCAAGGCATGAATCTCCTACCAGGACCAAGAACAAATTAATTCTGTAAATAGACCATCTTCACTCAATTTGTATAAACTCAGTTCATGAGTTTATAAGAGCTGCGAAACCATGCTTAAGAAATCCATATGAAAGCTACACTGCATTCTTAAGAAATACAACAGCATCTGAGCTACAATTTTATTTATTTTATTGTGCTTTGAATGAAAGTTTATAAAGCACATTTGTTTTTCATTCAATCATTCACACATTTTGTTTTATAATATTACTTAGATTACACTTTCCTTATAGTTCTGGTTTCATTAATCCCTCTCCCTCTTACTGCTTCTTGATTTCAGTGCTTTACTCTCAGGCAAATACTGCTCTTTGGACCTTGTTGTTGTTCTTGATATGTGCCATCAAGTCACCTGCACATTAGCTCTGAAAGCTACCCTATCCTGCACCAATTTCATCATGTCCAGCAGATTTAATTCCATTGGCCCAGTCACTGAGCCAATTCATCTCATCCTGACTATTCCTCTCCTGCACTGTCCCTCCAATCTTCCAAGCATGATGTCCTTCTCCAGGGACTGGTCCCTCCTGCCCACGTGTCCAAATTATGTGAGATAAAGCCTTACAATCCTTGCCTCCAGGGAACAAATTAATTTTTCACTCTCCAAGGTAGAACTGTTCTCTTGGCAGTCCACGATATGTTCAACACTCTTCTCCAGCAACACATCTTAAAGGCATTAATCCTTCTTCTATCATCCTTAGTTATTGTCCAGCTCTTTGATACATTTGAAGAACATGGCTTGAATCAAGCACATCTTAGTCTCTAGATTAACGTTGTTGCTCTTTGGGACTCTAGAGAGATCCCTGACAACAGACTTTCCCAATACAATTCTTCTTTCGATTTCTTAACTGTTGTGCTGAGAGTGTTGATTGTGGAACCAAGAAAGCTGAAGTTATCAACAATCTCATTCTCTTCTCCATCCACCATGAAGATGCCAACAGGACCTTATATGGTTGATTCTATTAAGAAGTAAGTGTCTCCCTAATATTATTGGTCGTTTTACAAGCCTGGTTATTGTTTGGTTGAAAGTTGAGCCATGTGGGTGAGTTCTGTTCTACACTTCCTCTACTCTATCCAGGATCAAGGATGTGATCATCATTATTAGATACTTTTTGTAGCTGGGAAACTATCTAGTTCTTTTAGTGTTGATGTCATGGCAATTCAAGTGCAAGGAGTCTATTATTGCTATGGACTAATTGCTCCCATTTCCATTTGATTTTCTGCACTCTTGGTATCTTCACAGGGAGATACAAATTATTACACCATAGATAGCTCTCACAAACTTTTAAGACCTTAGCTGCTACTTTGCTACCAAAAGAGCTGTATAACATTGTTGTCCTGTACTATGTTATGCCAATTAACCTTGATGTGCCCTGACACTATGATCCCAAGACTACAGAATCAGAATTTCATTCCCTCAAGGTATTTGGTATGACTAAAAAGCTTACAAAGCACTGCTCATTGATGACTTTGCAATATCCATGGGTGCATTTGAAGTACATACTAAAATAAATATGGAAATACCATCTGCCAAACTTATTCGTGATCATATACTATCAATATATGTTCATCTGTTTATATGTCTGTCATTGGCTGTAGTTCTTGTAAACCCTCCATGTCTTCCCCTTCTTCAGTAGTATTGAACTGATCATTCCTTTATTGCATATTGTCTGTCTTGTCATCTAACTTAATGAATATCTTATTGCTTATTGATTTTTTAATCCCATTTATCTTTCTCTCAATATCTAATAACCATCCATGAAAGATTCTGTTTTAAAATGTTTCTTTAGCTTTCAATAACAGTTGTCTTATATAATATTTGTCCTTTTATGACTTATTTCATTCAGCATAATACCTTCTAGATTCATCCCTCTTATGCTGTTATACAGTGAATTCATTATTGTTCTTTAATGCTGTTATGCAACAATTTAAAAGATTTCTTTTTTAAAAAGCTCAACAGTATACATAGTTCACCTTATATTGTACTGATTTAGTTAAGTTCAAACCACATCTCCCAGAACTGCTTTTAGTTCCCAGATACAATTAGTCATGGAAGAAAAGTGAACAAGATTCAGAAGGCAGGGTAGAAGGACCTCCTCATGCTTTTAAAGCTGGTGTGTGGCAGGCAGTATTACAGCTCACACACATTGTCACAGTTCTGTTGGCTCACCTTGTTTCAATAGGCAGCAGCTTCCTCAGCTTTTGTCAGATTCTCCTACTTCAGCATCTCTGAATCCTGAGCAAGTTGCCTGTGCAGCTGTGGTAAAAAGTATCAGCTTAGACTGTAGGATGCTCACACAGAAGCCATAAGAGACAGAATGAATCCAAGTTTTCCTTTCTTTCTTTGCTCCATTACACTTCTTTGCTTGTGTTTTGACTGCTAACCCTGCTGATATCAAGCCCAAGAGCATGTTCTAAGGTTGTAGCTTTATATTGACTGGTAGGAAAATGCATCTCTGATTCATTATTAGTCACACTTGTTCTGTTTCTATAAGAGAGTGCTGATATATAGATATAGGTATGGAGATAGAGATAGATGATAGATAGAGAGAGAGAGAGAGAGAGAGAGAGAGAGAGAGAAAGAGAGAGAGACATCCCTCTAGATTCATCCGTTATGCTATTATGCAGTGATTTCATTATTGTTCTTTAATACTGTTATGCTACAATTTAAAAGCATATATATATATATAATGTAATATTGCATGGCTTGCATTTATATCAGTATATAATAGTGCTTGTATAATATTTTAACCTAATTATATGACAAGTATACCACATCTGTTTTGCTTCTATGTAAAGCTTCTAATTTTCTATGGATTGAATATCAGTTAAAGTTTATAAGAGAAAAGCTCCAAAACATATGTGTTCATCACCTAGGAAGAATCTTATGGAAGGAAATGACCTTCCATTTGATATATTAACTTGCCATATTTTCTAATTTGACATAGTTTGACATTTATATAATAATAATATATAGTAGTTATATAGTAATCCTATGATGTGATCATCCCTTATCACATAAAGGAGAAGTAATGTGGGTGGAGATTCTCTTAATTTAATCACAAATTTGATCTGATGTCCAACAAGGTGTTCTCAGGACTGTGTTCAGGATAAATATATAGATGACATAGATATAGATGATTTAGATACCATTAGATTCTATGTCAAATCTACTAGGTTTTGCTTGATTTAAATCCAGAATATGCCTCACACCATCCAGTTTTTTGGACCTGATTGAGCAAATTAATATATTGTCTTCCAATTTTTTTTTATTTCTGGTCTTACAATTTTGAGTCCATCAATCTCTGTAGGCCATCAACTATCTATGTTGTGCAGATAACACAACCTTGCTTAGTGAAACTGAGGAAGACTTGAAGTACTTGCTGCAGGAGGTCAAGAACTGTAGTCTTCAATATGGATTGAAGCTCAACATCAAGAAGACAAAGATTCTCACCACTTGGCCCATTGGCAGAACCATTATAGATGGGGAAGAGATTGAAGTTGTTAACATTAACAGGTTGCTTGGCTCCACAATTAACACTCTTGGCACCAGAAGTCAGGAAACCAAAAGATGAATTGCATTGGGAAAAGGTCAAGAACCTCTCCAGAGTACTGAGAAGCAATGATGTCAGTCTAGAGACTAAGGTGTGCCTAATTCAGGCCATGGCCTTCACAATTATTTGCTGTTCATCAGAGAGCTTGGAAATGACTGAAGATTACAGAAGAAGAATTGATGCCTTTGAGTTGTGGTGCTGGAGAAGTCTTGAACCTACCATGGACTGCCAAGAGAACAAATAGATCTGTCTTGGAGAGGATGAAACCAAGTTTCTCCTTGGAGGCTAGGATTTTGAAGCTCTGTCCCACATACTTTGAGCATGTGGCCAGGACAGACCAGTCCCTGAAGAAAGACATCATGCTCAGAAATGTGGAGGGATAGAGTAGGAGAGGAAGACCCTTGATTAGATGGATTGATATAGTAACTGGGGCAATGGGGGTAGGTATGTCAGAATCAGTGAGACTGGCTCAAGACAGGGCAGGGTTCAGAATTGCTGTACATAGGGTTACTATGGGTTGCAGGTGGTTCAACGGCATGTAACAACAATAACCCCCTATGACTTTAGAAGATGAGTGTATGATTATATGACCCATAGACTTGAAACTTCTCAGTGAGTAGACATTTCCTGATGATAAATCAATTTTTCTCTCTCTTCAGTCTTCACTCTTTTTTGCCTTTATCTTCTCTAAAGAACACAGCCTAAGACACCAGGTCTCTGGTGTCTTTAGTGGGTATAAACACTAACCTTTTGGCTATAACCAAGTGCAAATCATTGTACTGCCCAGTGAGCTAAGGGTCTAAAGTAGAAGGTAATTTGTGATACACAACAACAATATCAACAACATACATTAAATATAAAGACCCTTTACTCGTGGTTGACAAACTATAATCAATTGTTTCTCATTTTTCAAGACACAGCTAAAATGGCTTTTATATTTTAAATGGCTGAAAAACACCAAACAAGAAAGACTATTTTGACATGTGAAATTCATAGTTCAATTCTATAAATAAAATTTTATTGGAACAAAAGGCTACTCATTTATTTATATATTATCTATGGATGGTTCCATATTACAGTGACAGAGCTAAATTGTTTTGACAGAGACTGTATGCCCTACAGGGCTTGAATACATGACTATATGACTTTTAAATGAAAACATTTTGACTGACTATATGACTTTTAAATGAAAACATTTTGACTGCTGAATCAGATTTACTACATGGCCAAATCCTAGTTTTACCAGTTTTGTGAATCAGACAAGTAAGCAAATTTCTCTAAGTCCTGCTTTCTTCAACTATTAAGTGAAAATAAAAATGGTGCCCACTTCAATGTGTGTTTATAAGAATTAAATTCTGCCTAAGGTGAGCTCTGGTGGCTTAGTGGTAAGAAGCTACACTGTAATTCCAAAGGCACACAGTTCAAATCCACCAGTTGTTCCAAGGGGGAATGATGGGCAATCCCCCACCCTGCCCCCATGTGATTAACCACCTCTGAAAACCCTCTGGAAGGTCAACTATGCCTTGGTTCCAGTTCTGACTTGAGAGCATACTATAACAACAAGGGACTCTTAGTATAAGAAGAAAAAAAAATTAGAAAGAAAAGCAAGGCAGTTGCCTTGGAGTTCATTCTGACTTGTTCATGGACCCTTATGTTGTAGAACAGAAATGTAAGCACTGTAGAGGCATAAAATCTGGATGTATAGTCTACAGGGAATTATGCTCTTAACCCAAAGGCTATATACACCTTGCTAGAGGTTTGAATCCATCGTCAGTTTCATAGGAAGAAAATGGACAATTTTCTCCTGTTTCTTCTGTGCAAGTTATAACCTCAGAAATCTAGTGAAGGATCAGCTTCCCAAAGTTCTGACCCTATCACAATTTGTGAGAGAATAAATAAAAGAAAGCAAAAAATAACAATTCACTGTCAAAGATTCCATTGGTGGATTTGAGTCACAGATCTTCACTGGTGCAGCCCACACACAATGCCCTACACTACCAGGGTTCTTCAATTTCCCAAGATTGCATGGAAATTCTTATTTAAAAAAATTACCATGGAGAAAAGTAGTTTTGAGGTGGAAATCTACCAAGGTAGTCAAGCTGTGAATTGTTTACCATTAAGTTGGTTCTGACTCATACCAAAACTTTGTGGAACTGTACCATAGAATTTCCTAGACTATAATCTCTAAGGCAGCAGAATACTATGTGTTCTCTTCTTTTTATTTTTTAAATTTATTTTCATACAATAATGCATTTACACTATTTTTCATTCATATTCATTGCATTCCATATAATCTCTCATTCACATTGTGTTTTATACAACCATTCATATACACTATATGCCATACAATTATACCATAATTACCACCAATCTATATTTCAACAGACACTGTCCTGGATGTCCTCACTAAGTTGTGCCAAGAAATCTGGAGAACAGCTAGCTGGACCACTGACTGGAAAAGATTGATATTTGTTCCCATTCCAAAGAAAGGTAACGCAACACAGTGTGCCTGGTTCAAAATTGGGAAGGGTGTACACCATACCTTTTCAACATGTATGCAGAGCAGATTATCCGAGAGGCTGCACTCTATGAGGAGAAGCATGGCATTAGGATTGGTGGACGATCTATCAACAATCTGTGTTATGCAGATGACACAACCCTGCT
>NW_006399782.1:18624702-18625346 GCF_000299155.1 Elephantulus edwardii | reverse complement strand
TTTTGATGCAACAGCAAGAGGTTTATTGCGGAGCTCCGGGCCGACATGTATCTCTCGCAGGAGACAGAGGAGTCGACCTCGAGCAGACAATTTTTGCTCTTTTCAGTTTCTTCTTTTATAATGGATCTGGTAAGAGTTCTAGAGCTGTCTGTGTCAATCTAGGTAAGATGTGAATTTCTAGGAATTCGTCCTTTTTTAGTTTAGGTTTTCAAATTTATCAGTGTGTAGCTTTTCTTAATAATCCATTATTATCAATTTCGTTTCGGATGGTTCTGTTGTGGTGTCACCTTTTTCAATTCTTATTCAAGTTATTTGTGTTTTCTCTTTCTTTTGTTAAGTTTGCCAATGGTTTGTCTATTTTATTGACCCTTTCAAATAATCACCTCTTGATCTTATTGATGGTTGCAATTGTTCTTCTGTTTTCTATCTCATTGATTTCAGTCCATGTTCTTATAATTTTCTTTCTTCTAGATGCTGTGGAATTAGCTTGTTGTTCTTTTTTCTATTTGGTGGAGGTGTTGAGGTAAGTTGCTAATTTTGCTCGTATCTTTTTTTTTCTTTTCTTTTTTTTAAAAATGGATTTTCCTATTGCTTTGAATTCCTCTCTGAGGACTGCCTTAGCTGTATCCCAGAGGCTTTAATAT
>NW_006399782.1:18619881-18623082 GCF_000299155.1 Elephantulus edwardii | reverse complement strand
TGTTTCATGAAATTCTTCTGTGTCTTCCAATTCCTTTCGATACAGTGACTCAGTATATTCCTTCCATCTTCTTTTAATACTTCCTGGATCATTTAACATTTTGCCAAAAGCATCCTTGATTCTTTACCTTATTGTTGTTAATTCTACTTTTAGTTTTATAACATTGTAGTCTGAAAAAGTATTTTATATTATTTCAGTGTTTTTAGTTTTCTTAAGGCTTCCTTTATGTCCAGCTCTATGTTCAGTTCTGGAGAAGGTACCATGTGCACATGAGAAGAAAGTAATTAAATTGTAATTGGTGAAGTACCCGAAATACATCTATGACGTTAACTGTATTGTTTAGTTCTCCTGTATCTTGGTTGAGTTTCTTTTGAGTTGACCTGTTCTTTGTTGAGTATGATGTGTTAAAACCACCTACTACTATTGTATTATTTCTTTCTTCAGTTCTGTTAACTGTCATTTTGGTATTTTGCAGATCTATCATTTGCAGTATAGATATTGACCAAGGTTATATCTTTTTGTTTTATTGACTTTAATTATTCAATAGTGCCCTCTCTATCTTTTATGGTGGTTTTCATCCTGAAGTCTATTTTATCGGAGGTTAATATTGCCATTCCTGCTTTTCTGTGGATGTTATTTGTTTGGCATATAGTTTTCCAGTTTTTCATTTATTTTCCTCCACAGTGAACAGCACACATGCAGTCCCAACCAACTATCACGAATTATGCAGTCACATTTCCTACATTTGGGGAAATCACAGGGGTCAGCACAGCCAGAGTGCAATGCACGAGCCTTGCCTTGGGAAAACAACCTTCCTGATCATGGTATTTCCTCTGCCAGCTAAGTATTCAGCTTTTGGTTTTTACTCTTTCTTGTTTCTTGGATGTGTCTCTTGTTGGCAACATACTTATGTGTTTTGATTTTTTTGTCCATTCTTTTCTCTTAATTGGTGTGTTTAAGCTATTCACATAAAGTGTGATTATTGACAAGCCCGGTTTTATCATTGTCATTTTGCTATGTTTCTTCTATTGTTTCTAGTTACTTTGGTCCATTCACTTACCTTTGATTTTTCTGTATGAAGGATTTCCTTTAGAATGTCTTGTAGAGTTGGTCATGATTTCACAAATTACTTAACTTCCTGTTTTTCTGAAAATGACCTAATCTTTCCTTCATATTTGATGGACTGCTTTGCTGGGTACAGGATCTCTGGTTGGCAATTGTTGTCTTTCAATATTTTGTACATTAAAACTCATTGTCTTCCTGTCTGCATGGTTTTTGCTGAAAAATCAGAGTTTCTGCTTTGTAGGTGACTTTGTTTTTCTCCCATTGCCTTCAGTAGTCTATCTTTATCTGTGATTTTAGAGAATTTGACTAGAATATATCTTGCTGGTTTTCTTTTGGGATCTCATTTGATTGGAGTTCACTGAACTTCCTGAATGTGGATTTACTAGTTTTTCATGATGGCTAGGAAGTTTTGTTCTAGTATTTCTTCCACAATTTTCACAGTGCTTTTCTTTTCCCTCTTCTATTCTGCAATTCCCATCACACATGTGATCTTCTGTTTCATATTATCATACATGATTATAATGTTTCCTTTATATTCCTTTCATTTTCTCTGTTTTCACTTCTAGTAAGTTCCCATTAAGGTTCTTGTATTCTAAATTGATGTCTCTGTTCTACTTGTTCTATTCTGCTTTTAGTTCCTTTAGCATTTTGGGGAATTCTGCCATTGATTCTACCATTGATTGTATTTTCATGTTTTTCAATTATTTTCAGAATTGTGCTTATTGTATCCTATTTGTGCTGATTTTTTAATCTTGTAGTTCTTTATTTTTGGTTTCAATGCTTTCTTCTAGTATTTGTAACTTCTTCATTTGCTGTTAATGTAATCCAAGATCAATATAGTTCTTCTAGCTCCTAGTCTCTGAGATATCTTTTTTATGTATGTTTTCAATTCTTCTTTCCATTATTTGTAACTTCTTCAGTAGTTGTTCATATAACTCCATATCTATATGGTTCTTCTGTCTCCTTGCCTCTGCGGTATTTGTTGGGACTGCAATCTGATCTGCCTTTGTTTAGGAGACTTATTTTGTTTTTTCATAATGTTTGGAGCTGTCTGCTGCTTTTTTGACATTATGTGAAGTTCTTGGTATGTTTTGGATAGTTTTTCAGTTGTGTGTGCATAAGGGGTGACATCTCCTTATTTTTATGATGTTTTTGATAGTTGCAGACTTAAAGTGTTGCCTCACAATTAAGTTTTCCGGTGTCAGTCTTCCTTGCTGATCCTGTATGGGCAGATCTGTTCCCTATTTCCTGTGGTTATCTTCTTCTCATTTGGTTGTTTTTTGTCCGGGCAGTGTGCAGGAGTCTTTCCCTTTGCTTAACTGTGTTGTATCTGTTTCTCTGTCCTGTTCTGTAGTTTAATGCGGAGAGAGAAGGGAGGGTTTCCCCCACAGTTAGGAAAAATCCCAGGAGTTCTGCCTGGGATATATTGCTCAGGGAAAAGACCAAGGAAAGTGACAAAACAAGGTCTCAATAGTGTGGCCCTCATGTGTCAGTAATCATTAATGGCCATGTACCACTCCCTTCTTCCTGGGATGGTTGTGAGGTCAGCTGTTTCTGCTTCAGAAGACAAGACTAAAGCAAGTGTCAATTTCTCAGCAATTCCGTTTCTCAAATCTGGCTATCCTCTAATGTCCAAGCATACATGCATCTCCTCCTCAAAATCCACTTGGTTGAAGAGTTGCTAATTCTGCCATAGAGGAAAAAGAAAAAGACTCAGGGAAGTGCCAATTTCTCTGCAATGCAGATCTCTGCTCTGAGGCGCTAGCTAATGTGACACTGGGGCTGCTTTCTGGTATATATTCCCAACCATTAGTCCCAAGCAGACAAAGAAACCGCTTAGGACAACTAGTTACCAGGTCTTCTCTTTTGTGAAACTGCCAGTGGTCAAACTTCAGCCATTCAGTTAGCAATCAAGCACTTAAGCGATGCATACTGCCCTCATATCCATTCCTCATCTAATGTAGCTTTTTTAAAAAATAGTAATAATAACAATTAAAAATAAGATCTGACCAATTCAGCAAAGTAGCAGGATACAAGATCTACATACAAAAATCAGTTGGCTTTCTCTACCGTGACAAAAAGAATACAGAGCCAGAACTAAGAGAAACAATACCTTTCACAATAGCTAATCACAAG
>NW_006399782.1:18607142-18617682 GCF_000299155.1 Elephantulus edwardii | reverse complement strand
TGAAGATTAGGAGATCCAGACACCTTCTCAGTCGAAGCAGGGAGAAATTTTTCATTATATCAACTTGAGATTGTGAAAGCAAAATGAAGGTAATTTTTCAACCAGTGTACACTTTTGGTATATTTCATTACTAACCATTTAAAAGGGGAGCTTGGGTGGCCTAGTGGCAAGAAGCTGTGTTGCAAACCCGAAGGCACAGGGTTCAAGGCCACCAGCTGCTCTGCAAGAAAAAAAAATGGTAATCTCCCATGCATTTAACTGCCTCTGAAAACCTGTAGGAGGGTCAGCTATGGGTCGTTTCCAACTTTACAGTACAGAACAACAGTCATTTAAAAATCAGGATCTCTAGTGGCTTCATGGTAAGGAGTTGCAAAGGCACAAGGTTTGAATTTACCTGCTGCTCTGCTAGTGTGGGAGGGGTTGTGGAGTTGTGGGGGTAGGAGAATGGAGCAGAGATGAGCAATCTCCTCCTGTGCTATTTACTGGTTCAGAAAATCTGCTGAAAGGTCCGACCTCTAGTGGAATCCTACTCTGATAGTAACTCTTTGTAGAACAAAATGAAACTGCCTGATCCTGCACCATTCTCATTATCTCCATTAGCAGTCATTGTTTAAGTTCAACTTGGTGAGATCTTCCTCTTTTTCACTAACCCTCTCTACTTTACCAAGCAGGATGCTTTCCTCCAGGAACTACCCCTTCTTGCTATAGCTGTTAGTTGCCATTGAGTCACACCCACCTCATGGGAACCCCATGTTTTGCCCAGTGGAGCAAGTGCCATAGGCTTTTCAAAAATCTGGGTAAATTAGAGTTGTCAACCTGTCCAGCACTTAACTGTTTGTTATCTCCAATGATTCCTGTTATATGGTTAGCATTCAGTATGCATTTATTTTTATTAATATTTTATTTTATTAATCCTTTTCCATCTGAAGTTGAAAGTTGATTTTATTATCCTTTTCCACCTGAAGTTTTTCAACAGCGGGGAGGAGACCCAAATCCCAGGGGGATAAGTGATTGTGTACGTGTTTTTTGGGGGGTTGTGAGAGAAAGAATGAGAGAGAATGAGGCAGGGAGGGAGGGAGGAAGGGAGAGGGAGGGGTAGGAAGGGGGGAGAAAGAGATGGAGAGAAGAGAGGGGAGAGGGGAGAAGGATGAGGGGGGATGGGAGAAGGGAGAGGGGAGAAGGGAGGGGAAGAAGGGAGAGAGAGAGAGGCTGACGTGTGGAAAAAAGTGTTCCAACACCCGGTCTAGCAAGGAAGTATTGCCGCCACCTGCTGTCGAATTCACCAAACTGTCACAGCTTTTGCCGGGAGGGCTGCTCACCCTGCAGCCCCCTAGGAGCTGCAAAAGAACTCTACTCCCTCAGCATACGCTTTCCTTTCCGTAGCGCCGTCAGTGTCTCTCTTCTTAGCGGCCAAATACAGTTTTTGAGATTTCCCCCAACCTGGCCGTAAGAGTGAGCGTTCATTTGCTAAAAAAGAGGGACTGGGAATAGTGCGCGTGGACCTAGGGGTCCAGTCTTGGAGCTGGGGGGGGGCGGGGTGGAAGAGGGGGGGATACGCCAATCACAGGGGCCTTGGAAGGCAGAGAGCAGGGGGGCAGGAGACAAGACACACAGCTACCAGAGACTAGTTGGCTCCCCTAGCTTTGCCTCCTTTCCTTCTCTCATCAGAGGCAGCATGACTCACTCCTTTGTTTCCAGAAAAGATATATCTGTATTAGCCTGAGGCGGAATTCACCCCTCCCGCACCCATCAGGAATCATTTGCTTATTCTGTGCCCGCCTGGGACGCAGACAGAATGCTTACGCAGGCTGTCAGCCGCAGTGATGGGTGACAGGGAATGAGCAGCGGTCCGAGCCTGCCTTCCAAGCATTAGGGTGACGCTCGCCAGTGAGCACCGCTGCCTCCTCGTGGCGCGTGCAAGCATCGCAGCCCCGCCACCGCCCAGCATCAACCCAGGGACAGAGCCACTTAGGAGTGTTTTTAAAGGGAGCATTTTACAACTCCATTCAACTGCTGGCAAAGAAATATGGGCCCCAGGTTTATTTCATTAATAATGAATGAGACTCTCCCACTCTGTCTCTGCCTCTGTCTCTGTCTCTGTTTCTCTCTCTCTCTCTCTCTCTCTCTCACACACACACACCCCACACAGAGAGCGAGAGAGAGCAAAAGAGAGTGAGAATATAAGAGAATGAGAGAATAAGAGCTAGAGAACATATTTGTGACAGGATAATGGGGAGGAGAGTAAAGAATAGGAAAAATGAAAGAGATTAAAAATCAAAAAAGGCAAAGTGACAGTGATGAGAGAATAAAATGACAGCTAAGGCTGCAGGAAGAATGTGGTGAGCAACAGTTTGATGGGAAATGGGAGGGTACTTAAGCATGAGAAAGAGGGGAGGATTTGACATCTATGAGAGGTAAAGTTTCATTTTGGTTAAGTGAACCTTGAGAACATTTCAATATACCTCTCTCCTATTTTACATCCCATTTTGTTTGGCAGCTGCAAGAAATGAGTTTTCATTTTTCTGTCTTGTTTTAATATTCTCATGTCTCTCACATCACTAAGATCATTAGAGGCAGAAACAATTATGCCATACATTCCCTGCGTCTGACAAGATCCTCCGCGCAGGCTGGTTTATTAACTCCTGCCTTGCCCAGCCGCCATCAGCTACATCTGCTTTTGTTATTCTGATCCTGGTTTCATACTGTCTCTTTTTCTCTCTCTCTCTGCTGACCTCTATGGGCCCATGTGTCCTTTGGGAAATAGACTAGGGGCTGCTTGGAATCTAAATGCAAGTGACAAACACGTCTGCAAAGGCTTCTGCCGCCTACTCATCAACAAACAGAACACCAACAGAAAGGAATAGCCAAAAAGAATGGGCTATTTTGAAAGACATCTGTAAGGCCTTATCTATTCCTCCTTTTTCTCTGCAAGAACAAAACGAGAGCGCTATACCAGATCTCTGTGGTTCAGTGTGTAAAGAATTCAGCTACTAACCAAAAGGTAGGCAGTTCTAACCCATCAACCACTCTTTAGGGAAAGATAAGGCAGTTTACATCTATAAATATTTACAGCCTTGGAAACCCTATAGAGAAGTTCTACTGTGTCCTAGAGGGTTGCTATGAGGTAGAATTGACTGTTGGTGTTGATTGCCATAGAATCGAGCACAATTCATGGGGACCCTATGAATAAAAGTCCTAAAGCCTTTCTATAACTATCAACATTTATCTAAGTTCATAGAGTTTCCAGAGGCATGTTGTTTAGGAAGTGGATGCCACTCCTGCTTCCACAATTGACTAAATGGCCATAAATTGGTGCTGTGTTCCAAAAAAAGGAAACCCATTGCTAGAGTCAATTCCAACTCAGAGCTATCCTGTAGAATAGAATGGAACTGCCACAGTTTCCAATGCAATGATCTTTACAGGAACAGACTGCCCCATCTTTCTCCTGCAGAGTGGCCTGTGAGTTCAAATTACCAAGATTACAGTTAGCAGGCAGACACTTTAACTAAGGCACTGCCAGTAATGGAAAGATTGAAGGGGATTTCCCATACCCCAGTCAGTTTTCAAACACTGTTTTGCCAACATTATCCAATCTTGTTCCAGATTTGGGGGTCACGTTTAGAAAGCTTGGGCAAGTTGATAAAAACTGTTTTGGCAGGAGATAAATGGAGGCATATTGGCGTGGGCAGTAATTCTCATCAAGCTCATTACCACAACAAATGGTTGTGTGCAAATGTTTTGGTCAATACAGCCTATTTTGCCATATTGAAGAATGAAGAATGATTGTATTTATGATTGAGTGAGGGGATAGGTGCTTTGCGGGTTAGCATTACTCCCTTCACTTAGAGGGAACTGTCAAGTGAGTGGTCATCTTCCATGCTTACTTCCTCAGGTCAGGACATGCTGGAGATAGTGAAGGACAGGAATGCAGTTTATCATGTTTCATATTTATCATGGATTATCATGCAGATAAGCAACAAGAAGGAAAAACGGTGTCGGACCCTCGAACATCAAAGCCTTTCCAAGCAAGATGATTAACAACTGGGGAGACTTAGGTTATTCTTTCCTTGGTAGGTTATCAGACCTTTGTAAGAATGAAATCAGCTTTACGTATTTTCCTTTGCAAACTTAACTCCTCTCTATTACAGCAATCCACCGATGCACCACACGCATGAGTCATAGACATTCCTGTCAACACACCATCCTAATTTGCAGCCACAATTCCATTTTATTTACTTGCTTTCAGCACATTCTTTTCAATCTGAAATTTTAGTAAGCTTGTTGGTATAAAGATAGACATAATCTTCATCTTCGCTCTCTAGGGCATCTCAACATTTAGCACGGTTATTGGGAAATAGAAAGGACCTGCACATATTTGGCAGTGGGGGAATTAACACTTTCAAGAGCACAATCAAAGCATCAACTCTATTTTTCATTGACAGATAGGTGGGGTATAGAGAATTCCAAAGGTGATAATAAGAAGAGATAGTGTGGAGTCTAGAATTGAGGCTATATTACTAAGGACACTAGTATATATATGTGTATATATGTAGATGAGTGTCCTACTATTAACATTCTGAGGGTTAAGAGCAGGAAATACAGTTCAGCATGAAATCATTTATGAAGGGGAATAAAGGATTAAGCATTGTTGTTGTTAAGTTTTTTCTAAATACTGTTGAGTCATAGATGACTCATTAGCAATCCTATGAATGAAAGACCTGAACACTTGTGTAACTTTCATTGTTTCTCCTAGTTCATAGAGCTTCTGGAGGCAAGTAATTTTGGAATTGGATGTCACTCCTGCTTCCAAGCCTGTTTTAATCTGGGAGCTCCACCAAACACTGTCCACCATGGGTAACCATTATCGCATTTGGCACTTCAGTGTCAGTGTTTAGCATCACAGCAACCACGAGCTACCTCTGTACAGCAAATGGACAGTCCACTTAGAAGAATGTTTGACCAAAAACAATTAAAACCAGGCCCAAAGGCCACAAATCTGAGGGCCCAAATGTCTTTTTTTTTTTTTTTTTTCAGTTTTTAGGTTTCATTTATTTGGGTGGAAACCAAATGCCTTTTTAAATAGGAGGACAAATACAATCAGCTCCCACCCAGTAGTAAGAGAACATTCCAAATCCAAGCCTCACCAGAACCAAAACACAAATCTGATTGCTTCAGACAACTTCCCAAACTGAATTCCAACCCCAAATTGGTGAGCAAATGCCTTTTTAAATTGGAGGCACACTTTTATCTTTAAATTGACATCTTTACTCTTCAGTATTTTTGAGAGGTCCCTAATTTACCCAATACATTTCCAGATTTCCTGATTGTTGGTACCAAGGGTGTTGCTTGTTGATTCAAGAAATATGACATCATTGACACCTTCAGTCTTTTCTCCATTTATCATAATATTGACTGTTGGGACTGTGGCGAGGATCTTTGTTTTCTTGATATTGAGATGTGATCCATACTGAAGGCTATAGTTCTTGATCTTCTGCATTAAGCATTTCATAACTTCCTCACTTTGAGGAAGCAATGTTGTGTTACTAATGATCACATATGGCAGTTTCCATACTACCCTAATTTTTTTTAACTTGACAATTGACTGTTAACCCAGAAGTTGGTGGTTTGCACCCAACTACCAGAATTTCTGTGGTGAAAAATGTGAGACAGTTTGCCAATATAAAGATTTTCAGTTTTGGAACTCCTAAGGGAAAATTCTAATTACTGTTAAGTTCGTGGAATTAGGATTTGGGTAATGAAGTCCTAACTTGATAATAAAAACCCAGCTCTCAGCATAGTCTATTTGATTAAATGTCAAGACTATGAAAGGATCATGAATTGTATCATGAAAGGATTGATTTAAAAATTTAAAAATGTAATATCTGTCTGCCTAATCAGAGAGCTATGAAGGCAGGAGGGTGATTCTCAGTACAGAAATTTCTTAGAACTAGTTGTTGTTGAGTTAATTCCAACTCATGGTGCTAGTATATGTATCAGGGTAGAACTGTGATCTGCGGGGTTTTCAATGACTGATTTTTTTCAGAAGTAGTTTGTTAGTCCTTTCTTCCAAGCAGCCTCTGAGTGGACTTGAATCTCCAAACAACTGGGCAAAAGAAGCATTTGTACCACCAGAGATGCTTCATAATGATTTATACATGAATAACAAATAGATGAAGAAATTCCATGGTGATGATCAAACCCCTTTGAGTCAATTTAGACTTGTGTTCTTGTGTACCATGGAGTCAGAAATGACCCACAGATGACCCTCCAGGGGTTTTTCAGGTTGTAAATAACATGGGAGGAGATTGCCCATCTTTCTCCCACAGAGCAGGTAGTGAATTCAAACTGAGCACTTTCGGGTTGGCAGTGTAATTCCTTACCACTAAGCCACCAGAGTTCTCTGTTAGACTCCTTAGAATTCTATAGGACAGACTAGAACTGTCCCATAAGGTTTCAAAGATTGTAACTTTTAAGCAGACTGCTACATCTTTCTTCTGTGGAGCAGCAGGTGTGTTTGAACCACCAACCTTTCTAATAGAATGCATGTGTTTATCCATTGAGCCACCAGGGGCCCTTTTTAGTGCTTTATGTTTGAATATTTTTACATTTCTGGAATATTTTCTAACACCTTTACTTAATAACTTGTTATCTTCTCTGAAGTAACTTCATGTCCAAAGCTGCCACCATCTGCTTTATGAGACTTCCTTTTCATGCTGAATATTGCAGATGTCAACAAGTGATTGTTTTTCATCTCCACTCTGGATTAACAGTGTTAAGTTTCCTTTTTCCCCCCTCACAACTATATCGTGCATGCTTATTTTTAGTGGCTTTCATTGTTACATAAGTGATAATATTTGCGAGTATATTTATTTCAAAAACAATAATGCATTTAGCAACGTTATAGTTACAGGAGGTTTTGAGTAGGGCTAAATGCAGCAATTAATGCTAATGAGTCTGCTGTTAGCATGTAATATCATTGGTGTTATAATCACGCATCGCCAAATATGGAGTCTCAGTTTGTTCAACAGATGCTGATCTTAATGGCCACATTCTCTTCCCATGGATAAGTTAGCTTTAGTTAAATGTACCATTAAAAATAACCATTTAAAATGTTAATGAAAACAGTGACTGTATCCACCAGAAATTTTTGTTTTAACCTCTGCTTTATTTTTTTCTTTTTTTGCAAAGAATTTTGGGGGAAGTGGGAAGTCGATTGCCTATACAAAGGCTTTTAAATAGAAAACTAAAATAGCTTAGTTCATTTCGGTTAAGATCTGGTGTACACAGGCAAAAATAGTCACAACAGAATAAAACAGTGAGAGGGACTTATGGAAAAGCCAATATTTCTATTCTCAGTTGACCAGGTGAATAAGACTATATTGTTAAAACTAGCCATATTTGAAAGCCAACTCTCCTTTGATCTTGTCTTGTTTCCTCTCAATATTCATTTAAAATACAGTTGGGTAGATGGAATCCTTGGTTGACCAACTAGTTGATGAGAAAATATATTATCTTTTTGAAAATATTTCCTATCACAAAGGTGGGTGATTTTAATCTGTGGCCCTCAGGCCTAGTTTTCATTGGGTTTGGTCAAACATTCTTCTAAGTGGTATAGCACTGTCCATTTGCTGTACAGAGGTAATTCATGGTTGCTGTGATGCTAAACACTGTGACACTTATGTGTCAAATGCTATAATGGTCACCCATGGAGGACAGTGTTTGGTGGAGCTCCCCAATTAAAACAAGCTTGGAAGCAGGAGTGGCATCCACTTCCAAAATGGCTGGCCTCCAGAACCTCTATGAACTTGGAGAAATGATGAAAGTTATACAAGTGTTCTTTTGTTCATAGGGTTGCTATGAGTTGTCTTTGACTTAACAAATCTTAACAGCAAAAATATCACAAATCAGGATTAAGGAGGGGGAAATAACTGCCTACTTAGGAATGAGAATCCTACCTTTCAGTACAAGATGAACCTTGGTTTGGGTGTTCCTACTGAAATAGAAACTCCCTCGAACTCATTGTCATCAAGTCGAAACCAACTTATAGTTTGCCTTCCATCAGATTTTCAGAGGTTGTAAATCAAAGCAAAGGATATTGTCCATCTTTTTTTCTGAGTGGCTGCCTAGTGAATTCAAATAGCTTACCTTTGGCAACAGCTTAACTATCAGAACTCCCTTGTAAAACTAAGGCTGAATATAGATGTAGTCAGAGCTCTGTATCTTTTCACACTACACTGTCAGTTACTCCATGGTACAATCTTAGAACATGAAAGCATAGTAAGGGGGACAGTGCAGAGAAATGTTTGTACATTGGAAAGACTATGTGTATTTAGTGGCTATGACTTATGCCTCCTTTCGATTTATTTGTTTCTTTTCCAAGCTAAGAGACTGACCTATCTTGGCCAGTCGTGTTTAGGACACTGTTGGCAGCCTGGACTGGGGGAAGAATGAGAAAGCTGAGTAGAGAGAGATCAAACAGACCTATGGATAATCTTGGAAAAGATTCCAAGAAATGTTTTTTAAATTGTTTTAAATGTTTGCCAAACTGTCTCATACCTAAGCCATGAGACTAAAGAATCCTTAGTTTTTTGAAGTTTTTGTCCGTTGAGTCTTCTTGATTCAGTGAGGAATTTTCCTCTTTTCTTTTCAAGAATGTAGTCAAATTTTACTACATCTTGGTAGGCCAGAGCCCCAGAAATCTATATAATGTTATGAATCCTCAATTACAACTTGGGGCTCTAATAAAGTAGCTAAGAGGATACAGGAAAAAGAATCTAGTATCTATTTCATAAGGCAAAATTTACAAACTTCCATGGCTACGATTACAGTAAAACGTCTGATAGACGAGAATTCTACATATAGATGTTTTGAATTGAATTGCACATAGTTTAACTCAATTTTGATAAACATTTTCTAAGCTTGTGCTATGAACATGACACCATAATAAATATGAAAGGATCATAGGTTGGAAAAAAGAGCTAATTCCTTTAGCTGTGGGTGAGCATTAATATTACTGGTAAGTATGTTCATTTTCTCCTGGACCCAAGAGCCTACTATTTGGTCCTAAAAGCCTTCTGAGGTCCCAACTCTTCTCATTATTTCTTGGTTGTTGGAATTGACAGAAAACCTCATAAGCAGTTCCTTACTTCACCTCTTCCTTGCATGTGGACTTCCAAACTGTAAAACCACCCAGTGGTAGATGGAATTTGGTCCAGGACTTAAGAACAATAAATGACATAGTTGAGCCTCTATGTCTTGTAGTTCCTAACCTTTATACTATAATAGACAAAGTACTAGTCAATAAGCCTTTTATTTTAAGAACTACCTTCCCTCTGTAACTTGATTTGTGCCACTGTTAGAACCTCTACTTGGAATATTATTGCTTTTAATTTTTGACTTATGTACTTTTTGTTTGGTTTTTTTTTTTTTGTCGTAAAACAAAAGTTGATTTCTTTATTGGTTGTTGTTATATGTGCCATCAAGTTGCACATTGCGTTTCATTCATATATATGGTGGGGAGTTGTGTGTGTTTCACATTTTCCTTCACTGACATTATGCTTCATACAATCATTCCCATAAATTGTGTTTTATAAAATTAATCACCATTAAAAAAAATTAATCACCATTAGACTATGCCCACCATTACCCCACCTTTTCAGGTCCCCAGTAGATCTATCCCATTTTCTTTACCCCCTCCATCCACCCACCAAATTGTGTGACCCCCCCCACCTAGCCTCATCCCTCTGCTCCCATCCTTTCCTCCTCCCTTGGACCCTCACACACATTTCACTAGTTGCTCCTCTACTTTTAAAGTAATGATCTTACGCAGTATTTGTCCCTTTGATACTGAGTCTGTTCATTCAGCATAATGCTTTTATCATCCAAGTTATGTAGGGCTTTTTAAAAAATTGTTGCTCCTGAGTGCTGCATAGTATTCCATCATATGAATGCACTACAATTTCTCAATCCATTCACTTGAAGTTGGACATTTGGGCTGTTTCAATGTTCTTGCAATGGTGAATAATGCTGCTATGAACATTGGTGTACAAATCTCCAATTGTGTCTCAGTTCTAACCTTCTTGGACTATATTCCTAGCAGTGGAATAGCTGGATCATAAGGAGTTTCTATGTTTAGCTTTTTGAGGAAACATTAAACTGCTTTCCACAATGGTTGTACCATTTTACAATCTCACCAATAGTATATAAGAATTCAAATCTCTCCACATTCTCTCCCACATATATTGCTTGCTGTCCTGTTAAACTTTGCCACTGCTACTGGGGTGAGAAGGTACCTCATTGGAGTTTTGATTTGCATCTTTCTTATTGACAGTGATTTTGGGCATTTCTTCATATATCTGTTGGCCATCCAGAATGTCTTCCTCTGTCTTTCCATATTTTTTGCTCATTTTTGTAATTGAGTTACTAGTATTTTTCTTGTGGAGGTCCTGTAGTAGTCTGTAAACTTCTGTTATGAGACCCTTGCCTGAGATTGTATTGCTAAATGTTTTTTTCTTGGGTGGTAGGTTTTCTTTTCTCCCTG
>NW_006399782.1:18553075-18606482 GCF_000299155.1 Elephantulus edwardii | reverse complement strand
GGGGGGTAGAGAAAATAGTGCAACAATGAATGAATGGAAATCCAAAATCTCTGTAAATGTTCATTAAAATTAATAAAATGTAATAAAAATTTTTTTAAAGTACTTGGAACATCATAGAAATTCAATAAGTATGTGTGAAGTTAAAAATAAAAGAATTATGTCATTCTAAAAAAAAGAAAGAATCCTATGCATCTTTCTTTCCAGCTTTCAAAATAAAAAACTAAGCCTGTAACCCCTGACTCAATTCTAAGTGATAGTCATCTTCCTCTGGTCTTAATAAGAAGACACAGTTTCATCTTTCTCTGGTGTAGTGGCTGGTGACTTTGAATTTGCTTTTGGGAGGCAGCCCAACACTTAACCTACTCCACCACCAAATGCTATCCAAACAGATGGACTCCAAAAGAACTAGAAGTAGTAATAAAATAGAATAAATTAATGATTGAACAATGACGTCAAGGCCTTAGAGTTGCTAGCTTAAAAAAATTTGCAGTAAAACTTAGGAGAGCTGGAACTTGGGACTGGTATTGCAGGTCTTGCAAATTTCTCACTTTTGACAGTCACCACTTTTTCTTTAAATTTTGAGACTTTTTATTGTGGTTTGGATACAAACTACTTTTAATAGTTTATACATATTTTGTTTTGTGGCATCAGTTGCAATTCCTATTACATAACAACACCCCTTTGCATCTCCTCCCTGGGATGTCTGCTTCAATTTGCTCTTCTTTCATGCTTTTCATGCTGAGCTCAGTTTTTGGGCAGGTGTTGGCTTTTTGCTCTTATAATTGACAGTTCTGAGGAGGAGTATGTTCTTACCTGGCTTCACTTTATAGACTTGTCTATTGTTTGGCATAATCTACTTCCAGGGAATGGTCTCACTTCCAGATTTGCCGAGTGTCTAAGGGTCACTCAGGGATTCCACCAGCCACTAACAGAGCAGAAAGCCTGGTCTATTGAATTTAAGTGTATTCCCTCCCCCTCCCATCACCATCCATGGCTTTCTATTACAGTTCGCAGAAGGGTAGTCAATAGTGGTTGTTGTTAAGTGCTGTCGAATTGACTGCAACTCATAGGGAGCCTATGAACAGCAGAGTTGAACCCCATCCTATCATGTGTCATTTTGACTCTTCCTGTCCCACTACAGCTTATTGTGGCAGTCACTGTCAACCACCTTGTTGAGGGTCTTCCTCTCCTTTGTGGCCCTATACCCTTCCAACCATCATGTCCCTCTCCAGAGTAGTCTTTCCTAGCATCGTGGTCAATAGTGGTAGCCTGGCTCAAATAAGTTCTGTTCTCAGTGTGGCAGAGACTAGGGTTCATGTAGATCATTAGGATTTTGGGCTGATTATTTCTTTCAATCTTTGGTTTTCCTCAGTCTTTTTTTTTTTTTCCTTTTTTCTCCAAATGAAGAGACCAAGAATTGATTCTTAGATGGTCATTCATATGTTCTAAGACTACAGTTGCTATTCCTCAGAGTATAATATAGAACATTTTCTTTGTGGACCAAGTTATGCTAATTAACATAGATGTCCCCTAAGGTTGTATTCCTAGATTCCCAAGTCCAGTGACTCATTGCCTCAAGGTGTTTTTATAGTGAAGATATTTGTGTAATTCGGTCCCTGTGTGTCACTGGTATCCATGATCATATTTACAGCATATATGAAAGCATATGTAATAATAACCTCTGTCATACATCTTTACACTTGTGGATATCATTTCATTCTCCTGTTCAGCTTGCATGTTTCCATTCTTCGTTCTTTGTTGGAAGATGTTTTTTAGCTTACTTTCTCAGACAGTTTCTTCCTCACATAGGTTCTGCTTAGCACAGGTTTCAGTTCATGCACAAACCTGGGACCTGCTGGTAAAGATGTTGCTTGGACCTCCAAGTGAATTTTTCTCTTTTCTCACAAGACTGGAAATGGAAGGACTTTGTCAGCATTTACACAAAATTCAAATTTGGTCACTTTGGTCTTACATTGCCTTTGTGAAGCAAAAAAGAGCAGGGATTTTAGTCTGCTGTGACCCTTTGTCAATTAATTACAGGAGGGGACCCTGGTGTCCATGAGCCCTTTTCTTCCCCTAGTCACTCAATTCTTTATTCATCTCTTAGAGGAATTTAAGACCAGATTTAACACCTAAGAGCCAGACTTCAGACCCCTCCCATAACATTATATATATATATCCTTTTTGGATTGTTAATTGCATACTTGTTATTTTCTCTTACCAACTCGTATTGTTCCTGTGAGGTGCTATATGGCTTCTAGACAGTTGGTTTTTTTTTGTTTTGTGTATGTGTGTGTGTGTGTACCATCAAATCAGATGTGACTGGTACAGGAGGAAATTGTCCCTCCTTCCCCGGCAGAGCATCTGGTGGATTCGAACCCTGTGCCTCTGGGATTGTAGTTGCAGGTCCTGGCCACTAGACCACCAGAGCTCCCCAGATTCTAGACAGTTTGAAAATATTGTTAGGATAATATCTCTCAGCAAGAACAGAAAACAAACCAATTTCTCATAGGTAGAAGTAATACTTTAAGATAATTTAGTTCCTCCTACTGCTATCAGGTAGGAGATTATGAAACTAACCCTTAGAGAGAATCCTTATTATGAAGACTTTAAAGAAATGGTATATTTAATCATTGGGGTTTCTGGGGAGATGACAGATAGAGAGGAGATGATGATGATGATAGATGATAGATAGATAGATAGATAGATAGATAGATAGATAGATAGATAGATAGATAGATAATAGATAGATAGATAGATGATAGATAGATAGATAGATGATAGATAGATTGATAGATAGATAGATAGATAGATGATAGATAGATAGATAGATAGATGATAGATAGATTGATAGATAGATAGATAGATGATAGAGATATAATGTCCCACTCTCACTCAAGTCTAACAATAAGTAATTCCTTAATGTAACTTCCCAGTGGTATGATATATGTCTTTTAATTATGATGTCTGTGGAAGAAAAAGAAAATAACTTTTGAAAACCTATTTGCTTAGGTGAAGACAATTACTGGAAATATAACACTTCTTTCTTCCATATAAGACATTGTTAGAGATCTTTCAAGCAAATCTCCCTATGTTGTCTAGCCCTTTCTCAGGTGACTTTTGTTACCACTGGCTTTATTCCCAATCTTATTCATAAAAACCTCCCAATCGTGTAGTCAACCACAAGATCACCGACTCAGGTCAATGAAGACACATCTCCTTTTCACGTTTATTTCATTTTAAGATCACAGAAGAGCAGAGCATTCATACGTGTAAAGTAACAGAAGAGAGAAACAGAATTTAAATACATTTAGAAAGAAAAAGAAAAAAGCTTTTAAATTTTTTTTTTACACACATTGCGCATTTTGTTTTCCTCCACAGAGCTAGTATCCAGGGGGAAAAAATAATCCATCCAATAAACAAAAATAAAATACCTTGAACAACAAAAAACCCAAACCAAAAAATGGCCATGTGTTTGTATTGTCAAGGGAAGTTCAGTTCATGTCTACAGGGCTGAAAAAAAGGAATATAGTCATATATATATATTTATAGGTATATAACACTGTTAATAAGGAGAATTCTAACCAGGAGCAGGATTTACATACCCTCAGCAGAGCAGTGAGAGGCAAGGGGTGAAGCCAGTGTTGGGAGGGTTTAGGTAGGAGAAAGGTGGATGTCACCCTTCCCCATGCCTCACTCCCCAATCATCTCCTCCCTTTAACCTCTCCTTTGTACCCTTCCCAGCAAATACTTAAAAAGCAGAGCTTGGCCAAAATTCACCAGGAAAAAAGATTTACATTTTCTGGCAAAGAGTAAAGAGTTAAGGAAGTAGATTCAAATAAATGCTCCATATAGCATTTGGAATTGGGGTTGAGTGCCATGAAGCTAGTAGTTGGATGTGTTTTCTTCATTTGAGAGAAGCAGATTCTTAATCTGTGCCTGTTTTTACAGAGAGGGCTGTGCAGAGAAGAATGAAACTGTAGGAGTAGACACAGGAACACCCCCCAGAAGGGGCACCTCTGATATGATCAAGCAAGTAGAGAGCTGTTCCATTGGCATTCCCCTACATAAAAAGAGCATCCTATGTACTCTAAACACATTATCTATCCTTATCTATGCAAAGTGACACTAACATTGGAAAGTTCTGAATAAACCTTGTTCTACCATGAACTGTAGACCCCAATTTATTTTATTCTTTCAGAAAATAAATGAATAAACAGTTTGGACAGACACTAAACTAGAATAACATGAGGCTATAATTTAATGGATCAAGACAAATGGATCAATCAGGCATGAGAACAAGAACATAAGTCCTCACCATCTATCCACAGTTATCCTATTTTGCTCACCCTCTTCAGAAAAAAAAACGTATTTCATATTTTATTTTACTTTTCATAACAACTTACTGGCTTCATTTTGAACTTCCTAAAATGTTTACTTTTATTTTCAGCTTGCCTTTTCTAAACGGTAGTAACAACTTCTTTTTTTTTTTTTTTAACATGGCCTGTTTTCTCTCCATCTACTCGGTTTAATTCCATAGCCTATAAATCAAGTTTGGGGAAACTTGTGGCAGAAGAAATTTCTTCTAAAACAAATTATATTATCTCACCTCTTCCTCACAGAATACCCTTTTGAACTTATCTGAGACCACGTGTTTACTGCCATCAGCACAAGCAAAGCATTTTCAAGGACACACATTTGCTGTAATGAGGCACTTGGCCCAGAATGAGAGAAAACTGATGTTTGTTTCCTTTCATTTGCACAACTTCCTCACTTGTTACATGCATAATACCCAATGATTTTCCTTTCCACAAAAGGCTATTAGAACAACAGCTAGATTTTATAACAAGTTAAAGAAACAACGTCCAGTTATTCTAGTGCCCTCAGTTTATCTGAATGTGCTTCTTTTCTACACTGCTAAGGAGTTTTAATTGCTACAAGATGATAGAACTTGTCTCTAGACAATGCATTCCAGGGATTTCCAGTTTTGGGAATAGATATGGTGGAGTGATGTTTCTGAGGAAGGAGTTAGTTCAGAGACCAAACTGGAGACCAAAAATGGCTTGAATTGATTTGGTGGCGGGCTTAGCACCATGTAAGCATTGTGCTGAATCAGAGAGTTTAGACCTATAAGGAATTTGTAAAGAAAATATTGTGCAAATTCCTCAGTTCTGAGTTAAGAAACACTCAGATGACTTGCCTGCAGTTATCCCACTTGTCTGTGACCAAATCAAGGACTCGAATCCAAATCCCCTGATACCAATTCACTCTACCTTCCATCTCACATTAAAGTTTTCGTTAGTTTTGTGTGGAGGAGCACTCTTTAAGTCTCACATTAATTTTGACCTAATTTCTCTCTAAAACTTAGTCCTTGCAAAAAAATTCAGGCAGTCGTTGACACCATCTCCTTTAAGATCTTTATGTTCAGGCATTAGGTGTTTCAAAAAGATGTCAAAAAGACATGTCCAAGAGAACATCTCCATTAAAAAGATTCTGCCCCTAATTTATTATTCAGGACAAATATGTAGAAGCGTAACTATCAGTTAAATAGTAAGTAAATATTAAGTAATTATTTCCTAGGATGTGACTCAACAAGATGGCTTCCGCGGTGCTTTTGGTGAATGGAAGAGCAAACCCTAAGTAAATAGTTGGCTTACTGAGGTGTAGATAACGTCCTTGGATCTATTTAAACAAAACAATGTTGATAGTAGGAGGTGCGGAGAAAAATCTTGAGAGTTGATACAATAGAAAATTATGTTTCCTAGCTCCTCTCTCCCTCTCTCTCTTCATTTCAGGAAATATCTGATAAGCTTTGGTTTCAGGTGAGGCAAATGTGACAATGATTTTGAAAGTCTCAATTTAATTGGTTCTGAAGGTGTTGATTTAGTCCTGTGACTTGAGGAGGATATGAAACCGTTTAGTTTCTGAAGATCTGCTTCCTTTCGCTGTGGTAACCTCATGTTTGTACCATGCTCACCATCTTGAATATTTTAACTGTTACCCCATGCTTTCTTCTTCTTTTTTTTCTTTTCTTTAAGATCGTAGGTTTAGCTGAACTTGAGCCTTGAATGAAAAATTTAGTTTACATAGTTTATATTATGTACATAAACTAGCGATTTACATTGATTTACACATGATTGGTGCCTAATTTATTAATCAACACACAGTATGTAAATGTGCTGAAAGGAAATCAAGGTTTTAAAATAAGTTTTCCATAATATTCATAAACATATTTGTTGGTGTAAATGTTAAGCTTAAACCTAACATTGACACCAGCTTCCTTGTCAAGAGGAAAGTGACGTACATTGCTGTGTAAGAACAAATTCTTTCTTAAATTTTAGTTGGTGACATTTGAACAGCATCGTTACATGCAAATGAGAATAGTTTACTTTTCTTCTGCTAGTATGCACATAAATGTAAACTTCATTTTGCATTTAGTGAGATGTTTACAGATGTTATGCCAACTCTGATGGAACATTTACATCACTGGGGCAAATGTAGTCTTTGGAGAAGAATGATTTTAAATACAGAAATAAAAAAGAAGATTCCTTAAACTGGATTGTGCTCCTTAACTCACAGTCCTATCTCAATATTTTTGTGAGATGTAATTATCTGTAAAATAGTAATAGTTTGAGTAGGTCAAGTATAGCAATGCATTTACATTTCCATTTAAAAAAAAAGTGGTAGTTCTTGGGACCCAAGACTAATTTCAGGCTGAAAGGTTATGAAGATGAAAAAAAAAAATAAGACATGGTTAATCCATGGAATGTGGTACATAACAAAATATTTTTAAATAAATAACCATAAAGTGGGGAAAAATGGGGCTCTATGTCTTTCTAAGTGAAGCATAGCTCTTTTTAAAATCAAATCCAACACTTTTCTTGCTTTTAAATGTAAACTATTTTTCCTAGATTTTTTTAATCATAATACATACAGCATTGTAAATATAGCATTTCTAGAGATAAGATAAAAAAAATTAAATACATATATTTTTCTACAAACAATCCAAGGTCTGCAAAGAACCAAAAGAGAACATAAGGAAGACTAGCCAATAGCAACTATCAGATCACAACCAAGCTGGGGATGGAGCCCGTGAGTCTGGAGTAAGAAACGAACAACTCGGAAACAATCTCATGCTGAGTTTAGATTTTGTGTGCAAAGGAGGTACGTCCATTTTTGGAGGAAAAACAGATTTTTGTTTAAGTCCTCCAAGAACATAAAAATCACGAGTACTTTTACAAGGTCTCTGAATAGCCCCAGTTATCTTAATATGTCGTTGAAAAGGAAAAAATAAGAAGGCCCACGGCAAGGGGGAAGAATGACTTTGAAGAGAAGGCAAGAGCCATTGAAACCATCCCTCACAACAGAAAACTTACCTATTTCCCCTCTAAACTTGAGTTCTTTTACAACAGATGGATTGTGTGTCTTAAAACAAGTCAGGCTGTCCCTCCACTGATGCAAAAAGCAGACTTGGGCATTCTGTAGCTACAAAATCCAAGCCAACTTTCATTTTACAGAAAGCAGTCCAGATCATTCCTGGTTTTGCAATCTGAAGACGGGTCTAAAGATTTTGTTTTATGAAGAGTAAAACTTAATTTTGCATGAAAAGATCATTTTTTCCTGGCATTAGTCACTCATATTGAGGCATTGCACTCCTCTCAGAGCTGTATATTATTTACAAACAGTTGACTTTTCTTCAGTATACGGTTTCAGTCTTTCTTTTCCCATGGACAAAATTCTTAAAGGTATTTATGACAATAGGATGAACTGAATGCCAAGAAATCTCATATTGAGGACGTCTTTCTTGGTGTCAGTGCTCTGGCCTCTCCTTTTCCCTTTACGTTTCTCAAAAAGATTCTCTCTTCAGTTCTTCCCATTACTAAGAGTCATTCTTAAATACATGAGGTTTCTGGAATCAATATTTTAACTCTGAAATGAAAGTGTATTATGAGCAAACAATAATAAAATCCCAGATATTGCTGGGGTTATATTATATGCAAAGTCACTACAATATTTAATGAATGTTTAAGAATGGTTAATAGATGGTTTCTTATATTAAAACTGAGAAGATAAATGGTGCTTACATGGTATGGATGTTCTTTTCAAAATAAAGGAACTTCTTCCAAAAAAACCAAGATCTTGTTCTTATAAAAGTGTGAGAATAATAGGAATGCCAGGAATTTGATTACAGAGTATGATAGGCTATTGAGATCAATGCCTCATGCTAATGTAAAATGATATTTGAATTGACCCCAGTTACCACTTTCTGTTTAGTTTTAAATTAGCAGGCACTCTGCTAAAACTCCCATCTAAAGATGTTACTGTTTCTTTAATATATGCTAAAACATATCAGCGAAGATGATAAATTTTTATTCTTTACACCAAGAAGGCAAAATTGTTAAATCCCTGATTATCAATAAATTTTTTCTACATATAGATGTGGGTCATCTTCTCTTAATTTTAGTATCTATGTTCTTGGATAAGAATTTGTATTCTATGTCAGGAACTGCCATAGTAACAGGTAGAAGTGTGACAAGCTTCTGGGAATAACAGCAACAAAAAACTAGAATATAGTGGAAGAACTTAAAGAATTCTCAGCCAGGAAGTGACTACCTGCACAACAGAGAGTTACTGGAAAGAGACTTTGATAGATAACAAATAGGAGAAATTTCTGAGATTGTTTTCCATCATTATAATTGTTAAGTTTCCTGTCATATAGCAAGTGACAACAAATTAAAGGTTTCAGATCTTAGCAAGATGTACCATTTTGGGATCTGATGGAATACAGTAAATTTTTACCTCAATAATCATCTGCCTCTTAATAAATGGAGTCACTTCCAATACTTTTATAGTATAAATGAAAGTAGTGACTAGTTTTCTGACAAAGATATCTATACACAATCTCTGCAAGAAAAGTCTATAGAGATGTAAAGCTTTGTTGTATGCATACATCCACCTAAATTTATTACAAGTTGTCCAGCTCATTAGCGAAGAAACTAGATTCCGTTTCAGCATTATTGGCAAAAACAAGGATATAGACATAAAATTAAACCCCAGACTTCCATTGCATTTTCCCCCCAGAAGATCAGAAGCTAAAACCAAGCAAGAAAGGTGATTAAGATGCACTTCTCAGCAGCCCACTACACAATAACAAAGGACATCTGTGAACAGTGATGCTGGACACATCATCAGTAAAACTGAAAGGAGATGGTACAAACAACTAAACACATTACTAGACTGAGACACCAGACCCAAATTCTTCAAAAGAGAACAAAGAGCAAATTCCTTTTTGTGATGGTCTACTTTTTGTATTAAGAGTTTTGATATTCTCTCCAGGATATTCTGGATTTCTGCCAACATTGCCTGCTTTGCTGTTTTACCAGAAATATGAAACAATCTCTGCTCAGAAGGATCCATGGGACAAGTGCAGTGTCATTAGACGACTCGGAGGTTGGGGTGGGGACTGATTAGGATCTCCATATGGCTCATCATTCTGCCACTGGGAAATAACCCTTGAAGATCTTCCCGTTTCTAGGAATTTGCTAGACAAGTCCCACTCACTCCTGAAGAAGAGCAGAGGCCAGCCTGCATAAAAGCTCAGGAATGTATAAATCTATCAGAATCATGAAAAAAGAGTGAAATCAGAAACCTTCTCTCCTAGGTTGCCTCATCTTCATCACTGGTTCTTTCTACTGTTGCTCACCCATCAATAGTAGGCACTTTCATTTACAGTGATATTCTGAGTGACTCCTGACTGAGTTATGATGATTGGGCTAGGAGGAATATGGGGTCCTGCCCTTGGAAGGGGCACAACTTGGTTTGAATACACACGGATGTCATGTGGCAGCCAAGGCTGGGGAAGGGGCTCTGCTCCTTATCTCTTTTCCTACCATTGCCCCCAGC
The DNA here is from genome assembly GCF_000299155.1 of Elephantulus edwardii. Classification (NCBI taxonomy): domain Eukaryota; kingdom Metazoa; phylum Chordata; class Mammalia; order Macroscelidea; family Macroscelididae; genus Elephantulus; species Elephantulus edwardii. The sequence goes on along the minus strand of NW_006399782.1, from coordinate 18,596,579 downwards.
AACTTGTCACAGCCGCATCTCACAATTACAATGCAGGACAGTATCTACAGCACAGTGAGTCTATGTACACATGGACCATTCCCTTGGCATGCTTTAAAGAGAGAGACACACACACACACTCACACACATGTACAGCCACGTGAGAGAGAAAGAGAGAGGGGGAACTTGAGCACACACGCACAATAGATAAAATTAAAATGGCACTTCCTAGCATTTGCGGCATGACTAGTGCTCAGGGAAGTGGTGGGAGCAAAGAGAAGCAAAGGCTGGGTAAACAGGGAATATCTGGCAGGAAGGGTGTAGATAGAATATACTGGAGGGAGACAGTATGGTCTTAAAAAGTGGAGAGATAGTGGAGGCAGGGCAGGGGAGCTAGGCAAAAGTTCAACAGAGAACTCCAGTGTGGATTCCACTGATAGTCTGAAATGGTTCAAAGGAAAAATGGAATAAAGAGGTTATGGAAATATAAACACCAAAGGCAAGACCTTATTTTCCCCCCATAGATGAAAAAGGATGAAGGAAGGAAGAATTAGGGGTGGTGGTTGGGATCCATCAGGTACTTCTTGACTTGCTTATTTTCACAATATCCCAATGTCTTTAGCATGACGTAGTCTTTACACGGCGTACGTTTGCTTAGAAATACACATATCCTGGTAGAACTTTCCCACCCCAAATTATCCTCATTTTTTTTTATATTGATGGACTTAATTTTGTTTTCTAAAAGATTGTATTTTCTTCATTTTCTTATTTCCCCCTTCATTTATAAACACACAAAGTTGTGAAACCAATGTTCTCCCCCCCACCCCCATCTTCCACGCTCTCTCTCTTTGTATCCTGTGTGACGCATTTTTGTGTGTTTTTATTCTTATGTTTTAATTTGTATTCTATTAACATTTGCTGAGAAGGCAGAGCAGGGATGCTGCCAGCAGCCACAGTGGTACGGCCAGACTGATGGATCCGTTGATTCCTCTCACCGATCCAGGTCCTGCAAAAAGAGAGAAAAGAGCGAGGGTTATATTCACACTGTTAGCATTGGTGCTGATTGAAACAGAGGACACAGTTCAGGAGGAGATTTCCTAAATCCAGTGCTTCCTGGCATTAAGAATGTTGCAAAGGGTATCACTGGTTGAGACACTGATAAATGCAAAATACTTTTGCCAGAGAAAAGCGTAAGTTGCCTATTATTGTTGACTCTCATGGCCCCGTCGTGTTCTGATCATCAGATCTCCCTGCCTACAGTCTTCTAGTGCAGTTCCTCCAGGCCAGCATCAAGTAAGGTCCCAGCAAGGATATGGGCCCATCCACAGCCAGCCATGGTCTCATGCAGCACTTCCATTAATAAGACATGGAGGCAATAATGTCACTGTTTCCAATGGGAAATACCATCATGATTTGTTCTTGGGGAGGGAAATGGCTTAAAAATAACGTTTATGACAGGGAGCATAGGTAACACAGTAGGTTAAGTGAAGTGTTGTTTGTTGGCTGCTAACAGAAAGGTTGGAACTCACCAGCTGCCTAGTGGGGACAGAAAGCTGTGGTTGACTTTTAGAGAGAAGGTAGCCATGGAAACACTATGAGGCAGTTCTGTCTCTGTCTTGCTGTGTGTAAGTGGGAATCTCCACGTTGACAAAAGTTTGGTTTTGCTTTAGTACAACAGTAGTGAGAGAGAAAATAAGCCAACAGGTGGAGAATCTCAAAAAGACCCAAACCCTAGTTCAATCTCTTTGTTAAACATGTAACAAATACAATTCACGGAATAAGAAAGGTGAAGATCTGAATGAGATAGCATTGAGGCTTAAGTTGACCAGATTCTGCCTGGAAGGGTCTTCCACTACTTAGTTTCTCTGATATGGATATGATTTGGAGGATTGGAGAGTTGGTGTGATTTTGACAGAATAACCAACCTTTGAATTAGATGGAGAAGAGGGTGGTAGAGGGGTTTGTGTGTTAATATAAAGAGTATTATTTGGGCAGAGATCATGGGTCCAATGGATGAGTTTGTGTCCTACACTTGCTCTAGTTTTTTCTTTAGAATCGACTTACCAAAAGAAGAGAATATTAATTTTTACTATAACCTCATCTTGGCACTTAGGCAAGGGTTTACTTACACAATAATATTTAAAAGTAAGTCTGCTGTTATTGTGAGTCACTTTGAAGTTCTGAAGGCATACATGTAGATCAATATTCCTGAATGGGAATTAGTATGTGTTTCTTTGAAAAAAAAATCTATGCTGGTTTGCAAGATCAGTATAACCATCCTCTGGTTTTAAATGTTTCAAAAAGTTGTCTATCCACATACCAAATCTAGAGGTAAAATAATACAAGATGTATGTTGAATTCAAGCATAGTCTCTTACTCTGTGTTATATATAGGCAATAACAATCACAACTAAACTAAACAAGAAAACAATGACATTGTTGTAAATGCTTTGCAGATATGAACACACAACCATCGTATTAGAAAGGCTCCATAATTAACAAGATTTATAATGGGAGGCAAGGAGACCTGATAGACATTGAATTGGAATTTATTTTCTTACTGATATTGAACTTACACAATCGGTAAGTAGAAGTGCTGGATTTTTTTTTTCTTTTTACCCTAGAATTTGACTCCAGAATTTTTGTTTGTCATCACCGAACAGTGAAGTGTCAGTGAAAAGTGAAAGGATCTGGGTGAGTTTCTTGTCAAACAGCAACATTTGGATTTGTTTAAAACAATAGCCAGAATTAAACAGAAAGAACAAGGGTCATCCATTACCTTTGCACAAAGGATTTTCAGTGAAGAGATTTTGAATGGATTACTTCTTAAGAATATGGAAAAGGTTTTTAGTTGTTACTCAGGTGATTGTAACTAAAGGAGACCTCTAAGGGAGCTCTCGTGGCTGACTGGTAAAGAGTTGTGCAGCCAACCCAAAGACATACAGATTTGAATCCACCAGCTGCTCTGTGGGAGAAAGATGGGCAATCAATTCCTGGGCCATTTGCAGCCTTGGAAAACCTGCTGGAGGGTCAGCTTTGGGTTGGTTCTCACTAGATGGCACACAACAACAGCAACGACAATGGAGACTTCAAAGAATACAAAGGAGAAGTGCTCTGCAGAGCTTTCAAGGTGGTGACATTTTGGAAGAAGATTGCTAGATCTTGATTCCAAGATTTTCATGCCTGGATCCGAACAACCTTTAAGTTAACAGTCTTTAAGTTCATTATCTAACATTCAGCCATTTGGACCATGGATGAACTTCTTAAAATATCACATAATATTAAATATGAATACATACAAACTTTTAATTAATAACAATGCAAACAGTGGCATCACTAGAGGAGTGCAGGGAGTAGAGACTGCATCTTGGACACTGTCAGAAGGGCTGACAGAAAAATGGCTGTTAGTAAAATGTTGTACAGTGTGGTACAGAAATTTATTTTTAAGGGATAGTAATGACAGTGAAAACATTTTTCAAAAGTCTAGACAAACAGATGTGTCCTGGTGAGAGTGAAACCAGTTTGCTCCTTGGAGGCAAGGATTTTGAATCTCTATTTCACATATTATCGGCATGTTGCCAGGAGGAACCAGTCCTTGGAGAAGGACATCATGATTGGAAAGGTAGAAGGACAGCGCAAGAGAGGAAGACCCTGTATGAGATGCTTTGACACGGTGACTGTGGCAATGGTGTCAGGTGTGCCAGAGACGATGAGGTTGGCTCAGGATAGGGCAAGGTTCAGAACCATTGTTCATTGGGTCACCATGAGTAGTAGGCCACTTGATGGCACAAAACAACAACAGATACATAGATCAATATACTTGCAAGACTAAAGCATTCCTAATTTACTTCTTAAATTTTCCAGTGTTCTCAAGCAGAGCTGTCATTATTACCCAGTTATAATGGCATTTTGAATCATATAGTTATATCTATACATGCTTTGGAGCACACACTATTGTTTCCACTGCGGCTGCAATTTTAGTAACAGCTGATTTTGTCAAATTTTCTTGTGTTTTAGCTACAGTATAATGATAATTATTACTTGTGAACCTGTAACAACATCTTTGAGAATGAAGTAATTAAAGACGGATATTTTTTTAAAAGGCTACCACTGAAGTTACTAACAGTATTTTATCTAATAATGTTATAACTCTAGAATTCTGTAGAAATATTTTACAAAACAATTTCGTTGGAAATATTAATATAATCTAAGAAGTATTATACTTAAGCAATTTAAAACTCTATTATTATGTATTATTTATGAAATATCCATGTGTATTGAGATGACTCCAAGAGTTACTGCATTTGGATGACACTAGTTTAAGTGATACTACTGTGTATATACTTGAAAACCAACCAGCCAAACAGATGCAAAACCCCACAAACCTATTGAGTCAATTATGAGCCATAATTACCCTGCAGGATAGAGTAGAACACCATTTCCAAGGGTTTCTGATGCTGTAAATCTTAACAGAAGAGGATTCTCTCATCTTTCTCCAGTTGGAGTTGTTTGTGGGTTCTAACAGCCAACCTTTCAATTAGCATCTGAATGATTTAACAGCTGAGCCATCAGGGATTCCTAAGATACATTGCGTACTGTCAAGTCAGAACCAATCCAGAGCTGACCCTCTTGTGGTCCGTTTAGAGGCAGTTAACGGCAAGGGAGGAGACTGCCCATCCTTCTCCCACATTATTATACATAGAGATTCTATAAAGTGTGCCTGATGTGCAAAGAAGAGGAAATGCAGGATAAACAATTTAAATAAATATTCTCCCAAACAATTCTCGGACAACTTGAATGGTTGCACTTAGGCACTCTAGATGCCTTGAGGTCCATGATTTTCATGAGGAATGTAGACTGTATATTCTGCCTCAGTCATCTACATGGTGACTATAGATCAAGGACTGGAATTCAGGTGTTCTGGACTTTAGCTCTATCATCCCAAATTGTCCTTTACCCCCTTTGAGCTCTCTATTAGAATCTGCAGTCCCTCAGGAGAGCTGGAAGACAGGGCCTTGCATCCTTTTTTTTTTTTCCTTGTGGGACCTTGAGGCTTTCTTAAAGGAAACTTCTCAGGATTTCTAGTCTGATAACAATGTTGTTCTCCTATCAATTTATTTCTTCTATCTGCAAAAGATGTCAAGAAGTTCTTGACTCATTTCATAAAGGCCTACCGAAATATGTTTGTACTACTGTACTGTTGTATGCTAAGTCACTTCCAATTAATTGCAGAGAGGGTAGGCAGCCACATAGGATTTTTACGACCATATCTTTATGGAGGCTGACTGACCACTGTGCCACCAAGATTAATGCTTCAGTAAAACACTCTACACTATTGTGTGCTGTCAAGTCAAATTCAAATGGTAGCTGGGCCTCTAGTGAGTTTTCAGAGATAGTAAATTGCACAAGAGATTGCCCTCTTAGGCCAGCATCTTAGGTTAGCAGTCAAGCGTTTAACCGCTGGGCCACCGAGATTAATGCACCAGTAAAAACTATGCTGAGACCATATGAAAAACAAACCTGCTGTTGTTGAATCATTTTGGCTTAAGAAAAAGTGAGGAAGAGTGTAAAGCAGAAATTTCTCTAGAAACAATTTTGCTTAAACATTTCCTTAATCATGTTATTTAAACTGAGAGAGAATAGATGTTCTTTCAGATCTCTTTGGGAGCCACCTCAGAATATCTAAGAAGCTGAACTTTATAATTTCATATAAACAATAGTGAGTATCTGTAGTATCACATACAATATGTGTGTTAGGACATGTATACACACATACAAAGAGAATGTGCATGTCATAGTTAGTTGACACCAAATTGATGCCGACTCATGATTAGCATCCATGTGTGCAGAGTAGAAGTGACCCTATGAGGGTCATTTAAAAACCTTCATAAAGTTTTTAAGGTTGTGATATTTCCAAGGTAGTTCACCAAGTCTATCTTCTAAGGTACCCTAGGTAGATTTGAACCATCAACTTTTCAGCTAGTAGTCAAGCCTAACTATACCAACCAAGAACTCCGTATCTTGTATTTGTATGTGTATATATCTATATGTCCTCCCCTGGGTCGGTTACGACTCAATGGCATCTCTCTCTCTCTCTCTCTCTCTCCATCTCCATCTATATCTATCTGCGTCTATATCTATATATCTATCACATATATATATCTCATATATATGGCATATATCACATATATATGGCATATATATCACATATATATGGCATATATATGGCATATATATATATATATACCTCTTATTTAGAGTCAACAAGACCTAGACCCTCATGGAGGGCCTTTGTATTCAAAAGTCAGTTGTTATTATATTTTTTGAGGAACATTCTTCTAAGTGGTACAGCACTCTTCTGTTAATTTGCTGTATCGAGGTAACCTGGGGTTGCTGTGATAATCAACCTTGTGCCATTGGGGTGTCAAATGTCATAATGGTTACCCATGATGGACAGTGTTTCATGGAGTGGCCAGTTTAAGACAGGTTTGGAAGCAGGAGTGGCATCCACTTCTTAAGTAACATGCCTCTAGAAACTATGAACTTTGAGAAGTGAAGATAGTTATGGAAAGGCTTTTTTTTCATAGGATAGCTATGAGTCATGTTCAACTAGACAGCAATCAACAACAAAATACAATTAATATATAATTAGACAAGTATATATGAAGCTATACCATATATCTATATGGAGCATTAGTGGCTTAGTGGTAAGGAATTGTGGTGATAACTCAACAATATGTGGTTCAAATCCACCAGCTGCTCGAGGGAAGAAAGATGGGCAATCTCCTCTTGTGTGATATACTGTTTCTGAAAACTCTATGGAAGGTAAGCTATGGGTCAGTTCCAGCTTGACTGTACACACACACACACACAAGCATGCAAATATGGTATTGTTATGTGCCATCAAATTGAGTATGACTCAAAGAGACCCTATGAACAACCGACCTGAACCCTGCCTTATTCAGTACCATTATCAAAATCTCTGACAAACTAGAATCCATTGCTGAAGTCGTTGTGCCAATCCATCTTGTTGGGGGTCTTCCTCTCCTTTGCTGACCCTCCATCTTTTCAAGGTATCCTTTTCCAAGAAATAGCCTCACCTACATACGTGTTCGAAGCAGGAAAGATGAAGCTTTGCCATCTTGGCCTCCAAGGAGCACTCTGGCTGCTCCTCTCCAAGACATTTTTTTCTTTTAGCAGCCCATGAAATATTCAATACTCTTGCCCAGCTCCATGATTCAAAGGCATCTCATATACATAAAGGATATACACACATACTATGATCTTCTAGTACATATAATTGAGAATTAGACGTTACTTTCACGTGCCACTCCACTTTGTACATATGAAACCTCAGCATGCCAGTGTTAAGAATTTTTAATTTTGTCCTTAATTATTCCATATATTTATTGCATTTTTTGCATCTGTTAAAGATATCTTCATTGCTATCAATTATTATTTATTAAGTGCTCTCATATAGCTATTTAATGTGCTTATATTACTTGCTCTTTTCATAATTGGCTTTGAGTATAAATAAATAGGCTCGAAAAAATGCAAGGGTAAATGGGTGCTAGTTGGGGAATCATCACAAGTGTGTGTGCAATTATAGATCTATATGACTGCATAGAAGACTACTTCAGTTAATGGCTATTTCAGGGAAGAATAATCAGCAAAATCATTAATTATGTTTTAGTTCATAGTTATGAAATTTCTGCTTATTTGTGGAAATGCAAATGATAAATCTTATTTCCCACACCAGATGGCCAGGCTCAGCAAGTGCTTTCATATCCTGACAGATATAATGAAAGCAAGAGTCTGCAAACATAAATTAGCCTTAAGAATAGATAGGCAAATAGAGCCACAATTCAAAAATTTGTTACATGTTTTTCATATAACAGACACAAATCAATCTTGGTATTTAGCCACATTCTGTATGTGTCTATGCGTATGTGCACACACATGTATGTGTGGGATCTGGTAAACAGAAAAAGATGACATTGTCATTATTACTCATTTCAGAAGCCTGGATTACAGAATGGCATGAAACATCAATCTGAATCAAAGGCACTGGTAAAACAAATGGGATCAAGGCTTTTAAGATTTGACCCAAATATAATTACGGCATGATTGTGAACTTTGGCCAGGTTAGGACAGGGTTCTTACCTCCAGCCATAGAATGGTAAGTTAAGTTTTATACTAAGGTGAATGCTAGACCATTTTACTCTGACACTGTTTGTAAAAGAGAACTTGTCATTAAGCGAAAATTTGGCAAACCGTCCTGAAATTGAGGGACAGGAGAATTCCTGGCAAGCCTTTCCATTGCAGTCTTATACAGAACTCTGAAGGAGTTAATTTGCCCCTCAGTGAAAACTCAAAGAAAGGATAAGGTGATTTTTCAAACACCTGTCCTGAGCTTGGTGGCCACTTTAAATCTATTACTTCTGCTGAGTACTCAGGGCTGATTGCCTGGGTATGGGACTAGATTTATTCAGCATGGTCATTAATCATCTCCTCAGTGATCCTTGAACACTTCTTTCAGTCACTAAGGATTCAGGGTCAATTGTAATTTTCTACCTATAAATAATTCAGCCATGCGAGAAGTGGGACAAGCCAGAGTGTAAGTTTTCATTCTTTTTAGAATTATTAAAAGCTACGAGTCACTGAAAACAAAAACTGACTACTAAAACAAACACACAAAACAACTGTTAAACAAAAGAGAGAAAATCTTCAGGAACTCCTGAGCAGCATCTCTTTGCAGTGTTATCTAATGCACAGACTAATGGCATTTGAGTTTTCTGGGAAGCCATATTGAGGAGAAAAGCTTCATAACAAGGACTTTGGCGCCACCTGTTAAGCGTTTTCAGCCAGTGCAGCTTCCTCTGCATGAATGAATCGGGGATTAAAGTCCATATTCTCCAGAAGGGAGCCGACTGTTGTTTTAAGGTGCTTTTGAGTCCATCGATGGCAAACTCTGTGCTAAAGCCACTAACATGTGAGTGGTGCATGCACATGAGCTGCACTGGTCAGAAAATGAACTCAAGTTTCCTCAGTGGAAGAGGAGAATTCTATCACTTAACCACCACAGCCCTTAGATTAGAATTGTTAGGTGCTGTCAATCGGAGCTGACTCATAGCTAGACCCTCCAGCGGGTTTTCAGAGACAGTAAATCATACGGGAGAAGATTGCCCGTCCTTCTCACCCATAGCAACTGGTGGATTCAAACCGTGTGCCTTTGGAATAGTAAAGGAGAAATATTTATGTTTACTGTAAGTAAACAACTTTAGAATTACATTTACGTTCTTCCTACACAGAACTCTATTAATCATAGCTACATTCTTTGTCAAAATAAGATGTAGATAAGGCTCGCATATTCTCACAGCAAAATCAGAATTACTACTTTGTTTTATCCCATCAAAATCGTATAAAATATTTTGACACAAAGCGTTTTTTAAATCTTAGATTAGTACTTATAATTCTTAGGAGAGGACACTAAGAGCATATCTTGATGGCCTTTGAAATGAAAAAGAAGCCTGTGCCCTATTTACCCATCCACATTAAGTCTTCTTGGATCACAGACTCCTGTGTGTGACATTAACCACTTCATATACAAATATAATGGCGCCCTTGGCTGAAGAAGACAGTAGTTTGTATCTCCTTGCCCTGAATGATGTTGACCTCATGCATATAATTCCTGCTGCTTCTTTCCAACTGTTTTCTGTGAGGACCTACTAATGTCATGAAACACTGCTAGTCTTTTCTTGGGAGTCAGTCACAAAGAGTCCACAATCTCTGTGGTGACTGTTCAACAATGGGTTCTATGCCCCTCAAAAGAATAGACATTTGATATTGAGAATTAGCTTGATTTTCTGAACCTTTATAAGGCCCTATGAGGGAGATATCTTCTGCTGAGACCACTACTCATGCACATGGCTGCCTAAGAAGTTAGAGGGGTGACTGGCTATACAGGATCTCTGTGACTCTGGTCTGGGATACACCATTGTTAGGAATCCTGGACTGTTGAACATGTATGCAAAGTCTTGCAGAAGTGTTAAATGTTTATATTTTAGAATCTATCTGTGGTGCATTTGCTTGATTGCTTTGTTTATGTAGAAGAAAATTTTTTGCTTTTTTTATCAAGTGCACAGTGAGAGTATGTGGGGACAATTTTAGTGAAGGCATGAAGAAAAATAGCTCCTGAAGAGTCCAGTGGGCCAGGTTTACTCTACCAGAGTGTGAGTTTATGAAGAAACATAACTTCTCAATTGATTAATTTAAAGATATATCTTTCTATTTCTGTTAGCTTCATCAATTTGAATATCCAACAAGTGATCATAAGTAAGTTCTGTGTTTCTTCTGAAAGAGGCTACTCATTGGGCAATAAATATTTCCACAGTGCAGCTATCCAAGAGCAAATTAGCCCTAGACATGTCAGCTAAGGAAATAAGTTTTTTAGTTCCAGAAATTTAAAAATTAACATACTGTCAAAAGAAATATTGAGGTTATGGGTTTGACCAATAACTTCTGATATGTAAGTTCACAAGTTCACAATTTGAGAAAAGTAGGAACAAACATGTTATAGAAATTCTTACTAAAAATTACTGAAATGAAACAAACTAAAAAAATATTACAAGTCAATATGTTCCTGTGAAATCTCAATTTTAAACATATAGAAGGTAAACAGAAATAAGAACCATACCTTTTTGCTGGAAGTGCACGGTGGTGCCAATTTCTAAAAAAGGGAAACATTTAGCAAAACAAAAATGAACTTTATCAATAAATTTGAGAATAAATATGAAGGTAAGCTAGTACTCTCCCCTTTCTAAAAAGTGAAAGAAAGGAAGAGAGAAAAATCCAGTCAGATCAGATACTGATAGTGAGGTGGGAAAAAAGGTAAAAGGAAAGGGAAATTATTTGCAACTACAGATAGCTGATGCTACATGTTATATACACAGACAAGGACAAGGATTCTGAGTATGACATCCAAAAACTGTTTTTAACTCCAATTTTGTGGGACCATAAAATGTGTCTGGAAATTCTGTGCTGTGTTTTGTATTCACTATTTACTCCACTAAAGTCAATTGACCTTACTCTTCTTTGAACAGGGCAAGTCTATTTAAATGGAAAAATGTTTGCATTTGTTGTTGAAATAGTTTAACTTCAGATCTTTGCATGTTCTATTCAGTCATTTAATTCTGTTTTTCTGCTAGAATGTCGAGTCAGGTAATAGCTTTCCTAGTCATTTCTCAAAACTACAGAACCAAGTTTCTTTCTTCCATCCTCCCGCCTTCCCTCTCTTCACTCTTTTCTTTTTTTTCTCTCTCCCCCTCTCTCCTCTCCTCCTCTCTCTCTCTCTCCACCCTCTCTCTCTCCTTCCTTCTCTCTCTTCTCTCCCTTTTTCTCCTTCCTCCCTCCCTCCCTCCCTCCCTCCCTTCCTTCCTTCCTTCATCTTACTAACACTATTGGCTTTAGTGGCCTAGCGGCAAGAAGCATGCCAACCCGAAACCATACCGTTCAAATTGACCAGCTGCTCTGTGGGAGAAGGATGAAAAATCTCTCATGTGATTTTACTGTCTCTGAAAATTCACTGGAGGATCAGCCATTGGTTGGTTCCCACTTGACGGTACTCAACATTTACAACTAGCTTTATGTTTATGTATTTATACACAAACAACAACTAGTTTGTTTTTGTATGTATTTTCATGTTTATGGTTTGCCTCAAGCATTAGAATGTATAACAAGGGTATCAATAATGCATAGTCTTGTATATAATTATGCCTCTCTTAACTACATTAGAACCCAGTTTGTAGCAGATTGACAATATGTTTTTGTTGACTATATCAATCAATCTCTGGATATCTCAAGAAATCATAGTTGTATTCAATTTTAAATGTCCATATCAAGTAAGTCACAACAATCCCTGATCTTTAGATGTTGTTGTTATGTGCCATCCAGTTGCTTGCAACTCTTAGCCTCCTTATGTACAACAGCTCCGAACCCTGCTTCATCCTGACCCAGTCGTATTGTTTCTGACACACCTATTCCCATTACCCTAGTAACAGAGTCAATCCATCTCATCAAGGGTCTTCCTCTCTTCCACTGTCCCTCCACCCTCCCAAGTATGATGACCCTCTCCAAGGACTAGTCCCTCCTTACAACATGTCCAATATATGTCAGACAGAGCTTCAGACTCCTTGACTCCAAGAAGCAGCCCGGTTCCGCCCTCTCCAGGATAAGCTTATTTGTTCTCCTAGCAGTCCATGGTATATTCAATACCCTTCTCCAGCACCACAATGTGCAAAATTTCTATAGAATTCCTTCTTTGAACCTCAGGACCAAATGAATGGTTGGTCAATGTAAGAACTCATTATCACTGCTAGATAATGTTTTCATTGATGCTCTGGACACAGTCAAATATTTCTGAGTGATGTGTTTTCTGTAACAAAGTAAAAATTAGTTTGGGAGAGAGCCTTTTAAATTGTACATATAGTAATTTGCTACTTTGCTTGAAACCTGTTAATGCTTCCTTGTGCTTTTCAGAAAAAGGACCAAAATCATCAGCCTGTATTCATGAATTCCCATAACCTGCCACATCTTTTCCTCTGGCCCCATCACAATCTTTACATTCCAATCTATCAGCTTCTCATGAAGGAATCTCGTGGGTACCATGCTTCTTCTTAGATGTTGTTGTTGTTATGTGCCGTCGAGTCGTTTGTGACTCATAGCGACCCTATGCACAACAGCCCTAAACCCTGCTCTATCCTGTGCCAATCACACTGTCTCTGACACACCCATCCCGATTACCCCAGTCACCGAATCAATCCATCTCGCCTTCACCTCCTGCACCATCCCTCCACCCTCCCAAGCATGATGTCCCTCTCCAAAGACATGTCCAAAGTATGTCAGACGAAGCCCCAGAATCCTTGCCTCCAAGAAGTAGCTTGGTTTAATCCTCTCCAAGATGAATCTGTTTGTTTTCCTGGCAGTCCATGGTACATTCAGTACCCTTCTCCAGCACCACAGCTCAAAAGCACCAACTCTCCTTCTGTCCTCCCTAGTCATTGTCCAACTCTCTGATGCATAACAAGCGATTGCAAAGACCATGGCCTGTATCAGGCGCACCTTAGTCTCCAGAGAGACACCGTTGCTCCTGAATACCTTAGAGAGGTCCCTAACAGCAGACTTTCCCATCGCAATACGCTTTTTGATTTCCTGACTGCTGGTGCCAAGAGTGTTGACTGTGGAGCCGAGCAAACTGAAGCTGTGAACAATCTCAATCTCTTCGCCATCCATCCTGATGCTGCCAATTGGTCCAGTGGTGAGAATCTTTGTCTTCTTGACATTGAGCTTCAGTCCATACTGAAGGCTGCAGTCCTTGACCCTCCGCAGCAAGTGCATGAGGTCCTCCTCAGTTTCAGCAAGCAGGGTTGTGCCATCTGCATAACGCAGATTGTTAATAGATCTTCCACCAATCCTGATGCCACAATTCTCCTCATAGAGCCCAGCCTCTTGGATAATCTGCTCTGCATACAGGTTGAAAAGATATGGAGACAGGATGTATCCCTGATGTACACCCTTCCCAATTTTGAACCATGCAGTGTTACCCTGCTCTGTTCTGACTACTGCCTCTTGGTCCAAGTATAGGTTTCGCATTAGCACGATTAAATGTTCTGGGATTCCCATTCTTCTCAGAGTCAGCCACAGTTTGTTATGATCCACACAGTCAAATGCCTTCTTAGATACTAGGGTCTAATAATTTCTCTGCTTGAAATCCCATTCATCCTTCAGAGTTTGTCATTCCTTCAGAGACATTTTCCTTAGGATACTTAAGTTCTTTCATCAAGACCTCTTTGCTACTTCAGAGTGCTCATTTCCGTTTTATTTTAAAATTCATTTTCTGATATTATTATTATTATTATTATTATTATTATTATTATTATGTTTAGCTTTCCCACTGGATGATGGGTGCTGTGGAGGCAAGAACTTTATTTAACATTATTTACTGTTGTAGGCCAATCGGAGCATGGCAGATACTCTGACACAATGGGTCCAACTCACTGCCATATGAGAAAATCATTATACACCAAATAGTCTTCTAAGTCAAGACCACAGGACCTTGAGTAACTAAACATTTTAGTCTCTAATTAAGCATAAGAGGACAGGCCTTCAAAATGAGATTTGCTACGTATCTGACAGCAGTATAATTTTTTAATTCCCTTCCTCACACCTTTTTCTATTGAAAATAAATCACAAGGTGATCTCATTAGACATGTCTTTTTTACCCTTGGAATTCTTAGGATGGACATACAGAGGGACATAGCTGTTCTTAAGAGAAAATGATATCTCCGTGTAACTACAGTTTCTCTAAGGTTGTCAGACATAGGAAAGGGGCCTAGGTTAAATATTCCTTTGTATTGTGCTCATTGGTGGACCTCTTGATAAATGTCAATGGGTGCTCAGGGACAGCACTATCTGTCCTCCTGTCCTAGAATAATGTGTTTGTACCTTTGCTGTTATTGTAAGGTGATGTGAGTGGATATAGATGTGTAATGACCCTACATACAGCAGATTGAAACCTTGCCTGATTTGGCATCATGCAAAACAATCACCATAACGCACAAATTCATTATTGTAGTCACTGTGTCCATCATCTCATTGCAATCTTCTTCTGTAACCTTCTACTTTTCCAAGTAAGATGTTCTTTCCCAGGGACTGGCCTCTCCTAACAACATGTCAAAAGTATGTGAGACAGTGTTTCTCCGTCCTTGCCTTTAAGGAAATCTTTGACTGACTTCTTCCAACACAGCTTTATGTGGCTTTTGACATCTGTAGTTTGTTTAATACTCTTCTATTGTAGATGTTCTCAATTACCAAGTGCAACACACTGGAAATCTTTAGAGAGGGACTGGAGAGAATTCTGCTCCATTACTTGCTGCAGCTATCAATCAATGTCACTCTCAGCCCTGAAGTGATTGAAGCCAGGTTCTATCAAAGATGAGATACTGATCACTTTCGCTCGATGTCTCACATCTGAATATTGATAATACAGTAGTAATTTAAAAGGCTGCTAGTTGCTTTTGAAACTATTATAAAAGCATATATATTCATTGAACATTTTTTGAAAGAAAAATATTTCCTTAAAAACTTTACAGAAGGTACTACAGAGAATTTGCACATGCAATATGAGAAACTGAAAGGCAGAGAGACTAATGAGTGACCTAAGGTCACACAGACAGCTAGTGCTGGAACTGAAATTCTGGTCTCCCCGTTCTCCAATCAGGAACCTCTCCATTTTTTACAAAACTTCTATAGGCTTTTTTTAAGAACAATGGCTCAGAACTATAAATGTCTTACTAAGGAAATGTAAAGAACGTGATACTGGTTTGAAGGCATATGAGGGATCTGGTGGCCTAGAGGGTAAGGAACTGCACTTCCAAATACGTGGTTCTTTTTTTTTTATACTCAGATACGTGGTTCTAATCCACCAGTAGCTCCATGGGAAAAAAAGATGAGCAATTGCCTCCCATGTGATTTATTGCCTCTGAAAATCTGCTGGAATTCCAGGTAATGAATCAGTTCCAACTTGAAGGTACATAACAATAGAAGTAACAGGGAAAATCTGACACTATTCTTATGTGAAGTGAAATGATACTTTTTAAAATTGGATCTACCTTCTTGTTTATCATTCCATAGAATTTGTAAATTTCTTTCAGCCCCTAGAGTGACACTCTTTGCCCAGAGGAATCTGGATCCTTCCTGGGAACATGTTTGGGTAAATACACTTGTTGCCCTTGGTCCACCTGCTTCAAGGCAATGAATGACATGCCCACTGGCACTGGGATTATTTAGAAAATTGGATAGGCAGGGAAAACAATGGCTCTACTCTACTAGATTCTTTCCACACAATTTGTTTCCTCTGAATTTTCTATATTTTAAACGCTATGAATCAAGGTAGAACGACTTGGTTTTTTAGGAACAACTTAGAAAAACACAATTAACATTTCTTTATTCTGGTTCATCACTTGTAAAATGAGCTGCATTAACATACTCACTATACATTTGTGCTATGGACTAAATAAATTAATTGGTGTGCTATATGGGAGGCCTAGGGGTAAATAACTGCACTACAATCACGAAGGCAAAAGGTTTGAATCAACCAGCTGCTTCAGAGGAGGAAAGGCAATCACATCCTGTGCGATTAAAAGCCTCTGAAAACCTGCTGAAGGGTCCGTTATGGGTCAGTTCTGACTCGATGGTACTCAACCAACAACAATAACAATATGTGGAATGGTAGGTATCAAGCACATCCTAAGTACTCAATAGTTAGAGGTTATTCATTTTAAGGAAAACTTGATAGTAATGAGGACTTAAAAGGGAAATTTGGATGGAGAGAATGAAAATTATTTTGATAAGAAAGCCATCTCAGTGAAAGTCTAAAGACTAAATTAAAAAGATACACTCCATCAATGCAATGGCCAGAACTTTGGGAGATTCCAACATAAAGAAGTCAAAAAGATAGGAAAGCATATAGATATATTGATTAGGCAGTATATTGGTCAAAAGAAAATCAGGAGACAATCAGCTTCTGTTAAGATGTATATCTTCAGAAACTTGAAGCTGGTTTATTAAGTTAGAATTGACTCCAGGACAAGTTTAAATCAACTACTTTGAGCAACTTATTATTAGACTTAGAAGTCTACTTTTCTTTAAGAAAAGAGAATGAAATACTTAGTTTAGATAATTCTTTCCCATTTGTGGTGTTAAAGAAATTTTGA
Organism: Elephantulus edwardii; assembly: GCF_000299155.1. Classification (NCBI taxonomy): domain Eukaryota; kingdom Metazoa; phylum Chordata; class Mammalia; order Macroscelidea; family Macroscelididae; genus Elephantulus; species Elephantulus edwardii. Next base: position 18,579,829 of record NW_006399782.1, on the reverse strand, counting down.
ATTTCTTGTAAAAATCCTTGGAAAACTTTGAAATCTTTGAAAACATGGTTATATGCTGCCATCTAGTGGTAAAGCTGAAACATGTTCTTATATGTGAGCCAAAGAAACCACCTTTGTCCACCAGGTGGCAATAATAGGGGAAATAAATACAGCCTCCTTCTCCCCTCACTTTGGCGTCAGTTGAATCTACCTACCCATAGTTATTCTAGGAACGGTGAGGTTTCATGAAGGGGTCATTCTTAATACTATTCAAATAAAAGTACTGTTTTTGTCCTTAGCAGCTGAAACCTACTTGGGTTTTTTTGGTGCAAAACTGATCTAATTTTAAAAATAAAACTGCTCATGTCATTATATAATATTCCTAAGGAGATATTAATCACCTGGGAGACAATTACTCAACTTTCACGGAGCTGCTGGTGGACTAGAACCATATATCTGTAGGTTGACAGTGCAACTCCTTACTCTCTAGGCCACCAGATTCCTCAGACCCTTCTAGTCAGTATCACAGTCTTTAAATGTCCTTAGTGATATACTTAGAGTTTTGACGTCCTTGCTCTTATAAAAAGTCTATAGAAGTTTTGGACACATCAATACATTGGACATATCAACAGATTATTCTTGGAATAGTTTTTATTCCTTTAAGGGAATTTATTATCCACAAAACTATTTGCTAAAGCAAATAGAGTTAACAAGCCATGGCAAGCAAGATCAGAGAATTAAAAAGATAAAGCTCTCTCAGCAGTCCAACAGGCAACACTTTGGAGGAGTCTAGTGAGGAGGTTCTGTCCTCTCTCTGGTCAGTTGTGTAAACTCAGTGTGGCACAAGGAGGAAATGATGAAGAATGCAATACCAGAAAAGGCGACTTTGACAATTTGTGAAATGTTAATCTGTGTCTGCTGACTTTCAAACTCTTTACCTTAAGCCATGGAAGGAGAAGCCTGTATCAAAGGGCTGGTTTCCTATTCTCCTCCTAACTCCCCATGTCAGTCTTAATTTTATAATTACAGTGTTATGTGGATAGGTAAGGAACACTGCACAGGAACAGATGAGGGGTAGCACTGTCTGAAAGGAATCCATGATTAAGCATTATATATATATGACAATGACCTGGAACAAGAGGTGCCTTGCAAAGTAGACTGGGGCACCGGGAACGGGAGGGACAGGGAGAAAAATGTACAATGAATGAATGAATGAGAACCCAACCTTTCAGTATACTTTTGTTAAAATCTCAATAAAAATTGAAAAAGAAATAAAAAGAATACAAAACAAAGGGCTGATTTCATCCTTTTTATTGCTGTCGGTAATGAATGCTCCTTAGGATGTTATTTTTGGGGGGTCAGAGTAAGTACCCAATACATTTACTGCGTGAATGAATGTCTGAGGGCACACATGAATGAAGAAGCAAATAAATCAACCAATCCTATGTACAACCTAGGTAAGGTTCTAGGCAGACAAGCTTGTGTCCTCTTTTTGGCCTGTCAATACCTTAACCCAGAGACAGGTGACTTCTGGAGACTCACTGTTACCCTGGGAAATTTAGGTCCAGTAAGTCCTTTCAGTATTCTCCAAATCCTGGCAGGTAGGATATTTTCTAAAGGAATATTTATTTTAAACTGCCTTTTATTTTTTTAAAGGGAAATTTAAAAATACTGTTTAATATTTTGTTTATTGAATACTTACTGAAAGATATCTTTAAGATATTGGTAAGAATCTGCACTGCAAGCCCGAAGGCACATGGTTCAAATCTACCAGCTGCTCCATGGGAGAAGGATAGGCAATTTCACTGTGAGTTATTAACTGCTTCTGAAAATCCGCTGGAGGGTCAGCTATGAGTCAGTTGCAATTCGATGGCATACAACAGCATCGTGTTAAATATTATTTAAAATATCCTCAACGACTGTTTTAGGTTGGGTTTATTAACAGAGTAAAACCAGTGACACATATATAAATAAATACGTCCTTGTTGTTATGTGCCAATGAGTCAGAACCAACTCATGGCTGACCTTCCAGAAGATTTTCAAAGGTAGTAAGTCGTATGAGAAGAGATTGCCATCTTTACCCAAGCAGTGGCTGAAAGACTTCATCTGCAGGCCATAAATAAAGATAGAGAAATGTAAATGTTGTCGGTAGCCTTCAAGTTGAGTATACTCATAGTGATCCTATGAACACGGGCCTGGACTCTGTCCTATTCTGTGCCGTCTCCATCATCTCTGACACACTTGAGCACATTGTCACTGTGACAATCCATCTTGAGACACTTCCTCTCTTTTGCTGACCCTCCACATGTCCAGGCATGATATCCCTTTCCAAAGAAAATCCTCTCCTAGTAATATGTCCAAACTATGAGAGATGAAGCTTTGTCACCCTTCTCTCTAAGAAGCACTCTGTCTACACTTTCCCCAAGACATTTGCATTCATTCTTTAGCAGTCTTTCGTCTGTACTCTTCTCCAACACCACAACTCAAAAGCATCCATTCTTCTTCTGTTATTCTTACATAATGTCCATTTCTCAGTTGCATAGCAAGTAACTGAAAAGATCATGGTCTGTAGCAGGTACACCTTCCTCTTCAAACTGACAGACATCATTGCTCTTCAAAATATATTTTGGTGAAGTCCTAGACCGCGGACTTTCCCAAAGCAATATGATCTCCTGATCTTCTGACTGCTGGGACCATGGGTGTTGATTGTTGACCCAAAGATATAGATAGATTTAATTTATGCAATAACTTATACAGTTGTAGAACTTGGCAAGTCCTAAACCCTCGGTTTACGTATTAGACTGTAGGCTTCAGGGGCCAAAAAGTTCCTAAATTAGCAAATCAGATAGCTAATTGTTGGCTCCTTTCCCAGGAACTGGAGGCTCAGAGAAGGGCAAGAACATGCAGAATAGAGAGAGTGAGCTCTGCTAGAACACCATACATTTTGAAAACAGGCCACGCCTCTTAGAAATATGATTGGATACTCACATCAGATAACAAAAAGGAGGATGATTGCCTTAACAGTAAATTATAGAAAAGCATTCAGCCCAATATTTGCCAAACCACTGAGAATTTTATGACTGCCAAGTTAAAGACCTGAAGCATAAAATTTGTGAGGCCTCTTCATGTGGACTTATGCATTTGTTCTCTGACCTTCTTGGTTTTATTTCTGTGGGTTTTTTTAAAATAAAATAGGGGTTGGTGTGTCTGAATCGGTGAGACTAGCTCAGGACAGAGCAGGCTTCAGAGCTGCTGAAATAGGGTCGCTATGGTTCACAGGTGACTCGATGGCACATAACAACAACAACAATTGTAGAAGCTTAAAAGGAAGACAGTTTTATTAATTAAATTTTCAAATCTACACTTTAACAATTATTAATTTCTTTCTTTCATGATTTTTTACTCTACCCTGAGAATTTAAGGGCTAGTAGCTTCTAGTTACAAGCATTATTATTATTTTCTTTTGCCCTAGATAAAGATAGGCCTTGTGGTTCCTATTTAGATTGTTAGAGCTATTGATTTTCTCCTACGTACAATATTCATGCTGTATAAACCCCAATGCCTAATATTTCTAGAGTAATGTTCTCTGAGTATCAAAGTAATCACTCCAGATTTGGTTTAGGGAATAATATATATTTTTAAAGAGTCCATAATAGTAGAAATGCATTTAAACCTCAACTACAAGGTTGATCTTGTTTTCTCTCAGTACTTAAGTGAGCCGTTTCCCTAAGATAATATTAGTCTTAGCAAACTGTGAATTCATAACATTTTATTAATATTGGAGATGAAGCATTGTCTTCCATAAGCAGGACTTGGGCAAAACTACAATCCTACTACTTGCTTTCAAATATATTTCACTAGACTGAGACCAGAAATGGATTCAGATGTTTGAGGTTATTTAAGGGCATGAATGAGTTACCATGATATTACAACCCAAGACAGAGGATGTTCAAGAACTTGTTGCAGAATGAATACATAAACTCAAATCAAAGTGAATGTAGATATACTTTATCTTTATAAACTTCATGTTAAATATTTGAGCCTCAATCATTACTCATCACTTAATGAACCTGTACTTTATAACCTAAATGTTCTTCACTAATTAAAATCAGATTTCTTATTTAATTAACGTCTGTGTTACTAACAAGAGAGAGATAATTGTTAGGTGTCAACCCATTGACTTTTTTTTTTTTCAACCCATTGACTTTGACTCATAGAGATAGGTATCTAAACAAGGATAAATATGAATATCTATTAACAACAACAGTAGTAGTATCGATAGTTTATAAATCAGCCAATTGCTCAAGATTTTTTTAATTAGTAAAGTTGAACTATTGCTCATTTTTTATCACTCATACTGTGATGACTAGTGTGATGCAGGAAGCTATGTCACTAGTGTTTCAGATACCAGCAGGGTTATTCATGGTGGACAGATTTCAGCAGAGCTTCCAGGCTAAGAAAAATTAAGAAATAGGTTACCATAAGTCAGAATAGACTTGACAGCAGTGGGTACTCATGATGACTCAAATATGCATACAACTGTGTTTGTTGTTGATTGCCATTAAGTCGACCACGACTCATAGCAACCCTATGAACAAAAGACTGGAAGCCTTGTTATAACTATCATTGTTTCTCAAAGTTCATAGAGTATCCAGAGACATGTTGTTTAGGAAGTAGCTGTCACTCCAGTTTATACTACTATTACCTTTATATTATGTTAATAGTATTATCTATGAGTAGAGGAATTATTTATGACTTCTATTTTCTTTTTTTCATAAATTTTGTGTCATTTAACTTTTTTGTCTATGTGGAGAATACACACATTAGAATATGCACCAATTCAATAGTTTCTGCATGTACACTTTACTGACACTGAATATGTTCTTCAAGTTGTGCAATAATTCTTTCTGTTTTGACTTTTTCCTTCCTCATCTTCACTGCCTTCTATTGTACTTAGCTTTCCATGATGTTGTCAATTTGATCTCCCATAGATAGTTTATAAAACAGCCAATTGCTCAGGATTTTTTTAATTAGTTAAGTTGAACTATTGCTCATTTGCTTGTCACTCATTCTGTGATGACTAGTGTGATGTTAGAAGCTATGTCACTAGTGTTTCAGATACCAGCAAGGTTCTTCATGGTGGACACATTTCAGCAGATATTTCAGTCTAAGAAAGATTAAGAAACAGGACTGGCTATCCACTTCTGAAATAATAGGCCATCAAAAAACTCTACAATAAAGGAAGAGCATTGTTGGATATAGGACTGGAAGGTGAGTCCCCGAGGTTGGAGGGTACTCAAAATGTGACCGAGAAAGAGCTACCCCTCCTAAAAGGAGTGTCTACTGTAATGATACTGGTGGAGTAAAGCTTTCACTCAATGACTAATTTTCATTTGCTGATGTGGCAAGGCTCGAAATGAGGAGAAATGGCTGCAAACATCCATTGCAAATTGGAACATGAAATGTATGATGTTTAAATCTAGGAATATTGGAAGCTGTAAAAAAAAAAAAAAGAAAGAAAGAAAGAAATGGAATGGAATGCATCAAAACCATCCTAGCCATTATTGAGTTGAGATGGACCAATGTTGGCCATTTGGAATCACACAAACATATGATGTACTATGGCTGGGAATTACAGCTGAAGAGAAATGGTGTCCTGTTTATCATAAAAGAAGAAAATGTCAAGATCTATTCTGAAGTACCAATCTGTGAGTGATAGAATAATATCTATATGCATATAAATAGGACCTGTTAATATAACTATAATTCAAATAATATGCATCATCCACTAATCCAAAGATGATAAACTTGAAGATTCTAGTGACTTTCGCAGCCTGAAATTGATTGGACATTCAATCAAGATGCATTAATAATAATTGGTGACTGGAATGTAAAGTTAGAAACAAAGAAGAAAGAAGGGTTATTGAAAAATACAACCTTGGTGACATAAATAAAGCTAGGGATCACATGATAGAATCTTGTACAATTGATGATCTATGGATTACAAATACTTTTTAAGAAAACAAACACACAAATTGAGATTACACAAGAAGCAGATTGAGCAAGGGACATTGGAGAACCTCAATATCACCAGTCTAAATAAGACCAGGGATTTACAGTGAAATAAACTATCAACTATTCATATACAAGTTCAAACTGAAGGTAAAGAAAGTGGAAATAAGCCCACATGAATAATAATATGATCTGAGTCTATCCCAACTGCCTTTGACATCTGTCTCAGGAATAGATCCAGTGCATTGAAGACGACACAAGTTGTGGCGTGACATCAAGGACATCATCTATGAAGGAAGTAAAATGTCATGATAAAGACAAGAAAAGAAGAAAAAGACAAAAATGAAAGTCAGAAGAGACTCTGAAACTTACTCTCCAACTGACAGAAGAGAAAACTAAGAGGAAGAAAGTGAATTAAGACAGGTGAACAGATTTCAAAGGGTAGCTCCAGAAGACAAAAGTATTATAATAAAATGTGTAAAGAGCTAAAGAGAGAAAACCAAAAGTGAAGAACACATTGCCATTTCTCAAGCTGAAAGAATTGAAAACAAAATCAAATCTCAAGAACAATACTTCTCAAGGATTCTATGGACAAAATCTTGGACGATCTAGAAAGCAGCTCAGAAAGAACTGACATTTAACTATTTCAGGAAATAGCCATTAGTACTGGAAGAAGAAGTCCAAGCTGTACTGAAGGCATTGGCAAAAAATAAGGTCTCAGGAGTTGATGAACTACTGATTGAGGTATTTCAAGTACAGATGCAGACTTGGACATGCTCACAAGTCTTTGCCAATAGATTTGAAAGGTCATCATGGTCAACTAACTGGAAGAAGTTCATATTTGTTCTCATTCCAAAAACAGGTGATCTAACAGAGTGTGGGAACTATCAAACAATATCATTAATATCACATGCAAGCAAAATTTTGCTGAAGGTTATTAAAAACTGACTGGAGCAATACATTGACAGGGATCAGCCAGAAATTCCACCTAAAGTCAGAAAAGGCTGTGACAGGATGTTAAATTTAGCACAAATAGCATTTTCTTGTATTTTATTAATTATGTAATTAATAATTAATCAATAATTATTTATTTACTATGTGGATCATAACAAATTATTGCTAACGTTGAGAAAAATAGGAATCCTAGAAAATTTAATTGTGCTCATAAGAACAAATGAAAACTGTAATAGTCTAATATCAGCAAAGATATGCATCAAAGTTGCTTATTTTCTCCATGTCTATCCAATCTGTATATTGGCAGAAGATTCACAAACCACCCTTAGAATTTTGCTTGCTGAAAGTGCTGCAGACTTGGAAGACTTACTGATAAAGATTAAAGAATGTAACCAATGCATTAAAAAGCTCTCCAATTCTGAGGACAAAACTTTGTCTCATATATTTTGGGCATGTTGGCAGGAGAGGCTATTCCTTGGAGAATGACATTTTTGGAAAGGTAGAGGGTCTCAACTAGATGCATTGACACAATTATGACAGCAATGGGCTTGTGTCTGTCAGAAAGTGTGAGGACGGCACCAGATAGGACAGGGTTCAGATCTGTTGTTCATAGGGTTGTTATAGCTCATACTCTTCTCAAGGGCACCTAAAAACAACAACAGTCAATTCTGGAGAAATGGAAATAACTACTTGATGATTATTTGATATTGGGTTGAAAACAATAGAAGCAGAGTGATATTTTTCCTCCAGCTGATTGATCGTAAAAGAAAAGCAAAGGAAAGGTAGGGGAAAACTAATTTTAAAATCATGCTCTTAACAGTATGAGGTGGTACTGAAGTAAAAACATATTACATGGATTCATAAGATCCTTTTGACTCTAGGTTTGACATGTTAGATAATTTTCCTGCAGAATAATTATAGGTGCATGATTTGACTTTAACGGCGATGGGCTGTGCTCAGTGGTAATATGGGTTGTTACAAAAAAGTACAGTCTCACTAAGCACTCTCAACATAAAGAAAATTCTTCATTAAGTCTCTTATACCAAATCAGCTTTCTCAAATCCTCAGGGTTTCCTATTCAGCCTGAGAGGTTTAATTTTTAATAATCAGTGAATTAGAATGTTAGAGCATGTCCAAAGGGCTCAGTTCAATAAAGGGGTTTCCTTGGGCCACTCCACCTGAAAATATGTATAAGATTGAAACATTCCAGCAGTATATGTATTTGAGTCAGTTGTCTGCGAGTTACAGGTAGTTTCTTACTTAGAGAAAGTAGTTATTTATTATTGAAAGAAGGAGTGTCTCTATCGTTCTCTCATTGCTCTGATGGGTGCAATCGTGCTGATGGGTCTCTATCATTCTGTCATTGCACTGATGGGTGGGATCCTGAACTTTGAATTCTGTTGGAATGAAATAGTAGTCAATTCACTAAGAGAAAAACACTTCCCACTCCCAAATCCTCTTTGTTGTTGATCCAAAGTAGATTTTATTTTTCAATATTTTTTAAAAAGAACATATATTATGATTATTTTAAAGCCTTATGTGACTTTCTTTATCTCACTTGCTATGAAGGATGAATAAGGATGACAGAAGAATAATTGATGCCTTTGAGCTGTGGTGTTAGGAAGAATACTGAATATTCTATGAACTGCCAAAAGAGCAAACAATTATGTCTTGGAGAAAGTACAGCAAGAGTGTTCCCTGGAGGCAAAGATGATAAAGCTTAGTCTCACATACTTCAGGACATCATGTTTGGAAAGATAGAAAGTCTGTGAAAGAGAGGAAGACCCTCTATCGTACTGATTGACACAGTGACTGAAAGCAATGCTTGAATGTGTCAGAAAGGGTGAGGATGGCACAGGATAGGACAGGGTTCAGACCTATTGTTCACAGGATTGCTGTAGATCGTACTTGACTTGACAGAACCTAACAGCAACAACAACCTCATAAACGTTAAAGGCAAAGTTTAGGTCTCTAGAGGTTTCATGCTTCCTGGTTTTACTGCTCCCTATCTACTTCTTAGCCTTAAATTGTGAATTTCAGATCCATTTTATAATACGTTTTAGATATCAAATTCTAAGGCATAAGAGCTGTCTTTAATCCACCTAATGTACATTTTAATTTTGTATATTTTTTAAAAAAGCAAATCAAAGCATTCAAATACCATGAAACTAGGTAAGTAGCCTATGGAATCTAAATGTAGAGATAACAAGAGAACATATGAGATTGTCTGGAGTGTTAAAACTCCTGGAAATAAGAAGATAAGATATTATGAAATGTTAATATGCTTTGAATTACCCTTGAATCTACTTTTAAGACACTAAACATCACAGGGCGGAACTTAGTAAGGTGATTCTGATTTGGACTCTTCACAGTGACTTTATTAATGAAAGTGCCAGGATGCCTCAATAGCAAGTCTGATTCAGTTGTGACGCCTGCTGTATTGCTGTTGTTATGTGCCATCCAGTTGATTATGACTTATAGCAAGCCTATGAACAATAGTTTGGAAACCTCTTCTATCCTGACCCGATCTCACTGTCTCAGACACACCTGCACAGTCACTGTGACAATCTGTTTCGTCAAGGGTCTTCCTCTCCTGCACTGACTCCTCCACCCTTCCAAGTACGATGTTCTTATCCAAGGACTTGTCCCCCATGGCAACATTCTCAAAGTATTTGAGATGAAAGTTCAAAAATCCTTGCCTCACAGGAATAAACTGGTTTATTCTACACCTGAACAAACCCATTTGTTCTCTTGGCACTTTATGCCATGTTTAATACTTTTCTCCAACTTTTCTCTCAAAGGCATCAATTCTTGTTCTGTCTTCTTTATTCATTATCTAGGTCTCAGATACATACCAGACCATGGCCTGGACCAGGTGCACCTCAGTCTCTAGACTGAAATCATTGCTGTTCAGCCCTCTGGAGAGATCCCTTGCAGCAGACTTTCCCAAAGACTTGCCTTTTGATTTCCTGACTTCTGGTACCAAGGATACTGATTATGGACCTGAGTAAGATGAAATTGTTAACAAGTTCAATCTTTTCTCCATCTATCATGTTGTTGCCAATTGTCCTGTTGGTGAGAAACTTTCTTTCTTGATGCTGAGATGCAATCCATATTGAAGACTGCAATTCCTGACTTTTTGCAGCAAATGTTTCAAGTCTTTCTCAGTTTTAGTGAGCAAAGTTGTGTCATTTGCATAATGCAGATTTTTGATGAGTCTTCTTCCTGTCTTGATGCCACATTCTTCTTAAAGTCCATGTTCCTGAATGATCTGTTCCTCATAAAGACTGAAAAAGTTTGGTGAGAGAATACACCACTGACACACTTCTTTCTTGATTTTGAACCATGCAGTAGTCCTTGCTCTGTTGCTGTAACAGCTTCCTGGTCTAGGTATAGGGTTTCTGTAAACACAATCAAATGTTCTGTGATTCCCATGAACCAATGATACCCATAATGCTGTAATTCTCCAAAAATATTGATATCTCCTTAAGAATATATTGTCATCGACTTAATTCTTACTCATGCTGTGCATGTCAGCATTTTCAGTGACTTTTCTTCTTTTTGAGCATGTGTGCAGGTTAAGTAGATCACCAAACATTTCTCTCAAAGTGCCTCAGAGTAGACTGAAACTACTAGTCATGAAGCTATCAGTCTAGCGTATTAACAATATGCACCACTTGGAAATCTTAAGACTTTTTAAATTATGCTGCTTCTCCCCCTCACTTTCCTTCACTGACATTAATTTTTCATACAATCATTCCCATATATAGTATTTTATGAAGTGAATCACCATTGGGCTATGACCATCAGTTGTTCCGGTCCCCACCAGATCTTTCCCATTTCCTTTACCCCTTCCATCCACCAAATAGTGTGACCCTGTGATTTTCCCATTACCCATCATCATTCCTCTGCTCCCACACCTTCTCCGATTGGACTTCCTTACACATTTTCCTAGTTATCCTTCTATTTTTAAAATAATGGTCTTATGTAGTATTTGTCCTGAGTTAGTTCACTCAGCATAAGTAAGTAATAGAGAGTAAGTAATGCTCTCCAATCTTTCCCAAGTTAAGTAGTACTATGAAATCTTGTGGCACCTGATGCTTACGACTTTAAAAAGACCATTCTCGCTACTTAAATAAAAATAATCTATCAAGTCTGCCAGTTGAGTGGCTATAAGTTTTCTCTAGATATCTAGCTGATTCCCAGCATTCTACAGAAAACTAACCCTGAATAGAATAATTGCTACACACTAGACAATATACCTACACATTTATGTATTAATTGCAACAAGTTTTTGCTTAATGAGATAAGTCCTATTCCTTGTTCTAGAAGTATGAGAGGTAAAAATGCTGAATCTCTCCTTTTTTGTTTTATCAACCCTATCTATTTGTCTATCAATCTATTTACTTATGATAGACTAGATGCAAAGAGAGAGAGGTAAGAAAGGAACTTATTCAAGAGAAATTGTTTATTCCGATTTAAAAACATAATTAAGTTTAGGATTGGGGTCTCTTTCATTTCAGCTGCTTTTGTACATTATCCTAGACCTCCTATTATTCTGGAGTGATTTGTCCCTCTTCTCTTTCTTCCCCTGAGACCTTTTCAACTTTGCTCTCACATGGTGACTTGACGTACTGCCGGCATCCTAGCATGGACTTCCTATATATGATTGTACACACATAACTCCTCAGCTACTTGTACATTGCAAAAGATACCACTTCTCGTTTGTTCTTTTCTGCCAAACCCAAGACCCAGCTCATAGCTAGACATATAACAAGTGCTCATGTGGTATAATAAGTTTTGTTGTTGGGGGTTTTTTCCTTCTTTTGAGTGAATATATGGTGGAATCAAAATGTCATGCCTGATCACATAAACTTCACCTGGGGCAAAAACTAGTGTCCACTACACATTTAATAACAAAACAACTAAAACCCACAAATGTTCTTTCTTGTGTTCCTGGCATTTAATAATCATAGAAGAAGACAATGCAACTCTCAAACTCTACAAAGCAAAAAGGAAGTATGTGGAGAGTACGTCTAAATGCAGAATAAGAAGCCACACTGTTAGTAAAGTTAAGAGAGGCAAGAAACTCTCCAAGGGACAGCCAGTCTCCAGTTGGCGTAGTCAATTTTGTCTTTTTCAGTACTGCGACACTAACTACCTTTCAATGTTAAACTTACCTGTATCCCGAAGCTCCAGAGTGGAAAAGAAAAAGAATTTTCCAACTTCTACTCATTAACTTGTGATTCAACAGCAACAACAACAACGACCACAAAAATTACAAGCTGCCGCTTCGTTATGTTTCAGATTTTCCTGTTTTCTAAATGCTCCGGGCTTCCAAATCATACAAAATCTATATGTAAATTAAAAGGGTGTTTTTGAATGGTCAAGAAATTTTTCAACATTGAACATGGCTGGGAGGAGTCAGTGCTCCATGCGCTGAAGTGTAGACCCTAATAAACAGGATGAATGGACAATCAGCCAAGGTACAATTATTTCCTCCTGCTTATTTTTTTTAACCACAGGATGCCACAAATGCTCCAAACAGTATTGCCTCTGGCAGTTAAAAAAGTCATTCATCATCAGGCCTGCCTAGACTTGAAAGGTGGGTGGCTACACCAGAATCTTCTATTGTAAATACAGGGCTGGTAGAAAGTACAATGGACTGATAACTATGATTTATAGTAAACATGCTATGGTAGTGGTAATGCCTAGGTGTTAAGTGTATATAGATGTGTTATAGGGACTTGGGAAGCAGTTTCTTTTACAGTCTGGCACTGTGATAAGCAAAGTGCTTGTGGTAAACTATGGAGTTTGGCTCCCTAGGGTCCAATTAGGAAACAGGATAAATGACTTGTAAGGTTTCACCCCCTCCTGATTTGTGGTGGATGTAAGCTGGCAATTCTCAGTAGAGTGCTAGTGCTGCCTACGCCCATCGTGCATCTGGGTACATATGAACACCTTAAATTGGAATTCCAAACTCATTATGTCATGCTGGGCTTTTACTTGGCAGGTGTGTTTCTTCACAGCAGTCCACAAGGGGAAATGTAACATGGGGACACTTAAGCTGACTTTTTTTTTTTTTTTCTCCCATGGAGGTGCCTCTTTAATTTAATACCTACAAATGACTTTCTGTGATGAAAGAACATTGTGATGATAGCCCGACTGCACAAGGGAAGTTGTTACTAAGGTTAATTTGTATCTCGCCTCTTCAAAAGTAGATGTTTCTTCCAGATGTAAGGTTTAATGGCTTTTAGATGTTTGTCTGGTTGCTAGCCAGTATGTAGAAGTGAATTTTCTTGTCAAAACTTTTTCTTGTGTGATTTTTTTTTTGTTTTTAATTTTTTAAGGCTGTCAAAGAGAAATTGTCCAATGCAGGCAAAGTAAGCTGAATTTTGGAGAAAATACGGAGCAAAAGAAAGAAATACAGATACTAAGAATAAGGATTTTAAACACAAAGAAAAGTTGAGGATAGGCTAAAATGAACTTTCATACTTTTTGGGGGGTTAGATATGACATCTGTCAAGCTCTGGGATTTTATTAATGAATGAAATTTTAGAAGATTATGTTTTGTTTGTTTTAAACTCTAAGCGGTCTACTTCAGAGGTCATTATACACAAACAGAAACTCAAAAACTTAGACCTTAAAGCTCATTCCCTTGGAGTCAGAACTGACTCCCTGCTGAGCTTCCATGAGGTTTTTGAAAGCTTTAAATTGCATGGGGGGAGATGACCCAACTTCTCCTACAAAGAGCAGCTAGTGGATTAAAATCACCAGGGAGGTGCCCCCTTTAAGTTATCAGCACAACTCCCTAGGACTACAACACTAGACCTCCTTATTGGCATGGTTCATCCTAGAGAGGGTTAAACCTGGCTGCTCGTTGGAGGCAAGGCTTCTGAAGCTTCATCTGACATACTTTGGACATGTTACAAGGAGGGACCAGTCCTTAGAGAGGGACATCATGCCTGGGAGAGTGGAGGGACAGTGCAGGAGGGAAAGACCCTCAATGAGGTGGATTGATTCAGTGACTGGGGTAATCGGGATAGGTGTGTCGGAGGCAGTGGGATTGGCACAGGATAGAGCAGGGTTTAGGGCTCTTGTACATAGGCTATGAGTTGCAAGTGACTCGACAGCACATAACAACAACATACGTCTCTAGCCTATGTAAATCTCCTGAGCTGAGGTCCCCAAAGAAGGACATCTTTTTCCTGCCACATTGAACAATACTGCTCACTGTAGATCACTGTCCTCATGCCAAATGACACATTGGGACATCTGCCAAGGGAAATTTGAAAGGGGGCGTATGAGAGGAACCTAGTTCAACATTTTGTGTCCATTCAAGAACCTGGTCTTCTAACCCTTTGGGACAACATTCCAACATTTTCGTCTGCAAATTTTATCGAACTCTTATACAGGCCTTTAAAAGAGAAAGAAGACCAGTCTTCCAGTTACTTAAACTTAATCCCCAAATGCAATTGTTTCTTTGAAAACTTCCTGTTCAAGGAACTTTCATCTGCTAATCCCTGCTGACTCTAACTAAATAGCCCTGAAAGGAATCAGAACCAGAAAAATTTGAGGAGGCCAGAGCTGAACTTTAGACTGGGACAAATAGGAAAAGACACTTTTAAAAAAGCTCCAGCACTAACAGTTCTCCTACTGTTAAGCTGATGCAGAAGTTTTAGCCTTTTAGCTAGGGCTCCCTTGGCGATATGAACATTTAAGTGCTTAACTACCAGCTGAAAGGTTGATGGTTTGGACCCACCTGGCGGGTCATAGAACACAACTTAGAGATCTGCTTCTGAAACATCCCCTAAAACCAAACTCGCTGTCATCCAGCCAGTTACCATGCAAAGTGACTCACTGAAGAGAATAAAATGGAATAAAATGGCTCATATGATTTCAAAGGCTGTAAATCTTTAAAAAAGTAGACTACTCCATATTTCTCCCTTGGAACTACTGGTGGCTTGGCAAGGTTGACTTTTTGGCTAGTAAGTGAGCCCTTTAAACACTAAGGCACAAAGGCTTTTTCTGAAAGATAGTTGTTGTTGTGTTGCATGCTGTCCAGTTGAACCAATTCACAGCTGACATTCCAGTGGTTTTTCGGAGGCTGCTTAATTGCAGGGGAGGAGATTACCTATCCTGTCGCCAGGGCTGGAGCATTTGAATTGCATTCCTTTGGGATTGCAGAGCAGTTTCTTACTATTAAGTGACCAGAGCTCCCTGAGAGGTTACAGCTGAAGGTTACAGCTTCTGAAATTCTACAGCTTCTAAAAGCTTCTAAAATTCTGAGAGGTCACAGCTTTTAACATCCTAAGGGATAGTTTTGCTCTGCACGTGCAAGGTTGTCATGAGTCAGTTTCGACTCAAGGGCAATGAAAACAACTTTGGACTCAACGTGAATTCTGAGAGAGGTATTGCTTTCAAGATACTATTGGGCATTTATGTACTTATATGACTAAATATCAGATTAAGTTTTGCTAGCATAGTTTAACAGAGAGATCAAAACCAGTGAGAAGCAGCAGAACAAAGAGTAGTTAGTTGGGAATGATTAAGGCAGAAATGGGAAGGAAATCTTGCTGAATACAGTTGGGTCTTAGTCATGGAATTGGCAGGTGAAGTATTGATTCTGGGTGAAATACTGGAACAATTATTCCTCATGGTTCACAAGTAATAAGAAAATAGTCAGAAGGAAATAAGCCTGTTGTTGATAACACCAGAGAATGAGGTCAAGTATTAATGCCGATTCTTCATTATTTTCACCTGCGGTAATCAAGGCCACTGATCTTGCTGTCAAATTTGCATTGACATGCCTGCCAAAGTTCTCACTGTAGAAATATTACCCATTTTTTTTGCCAGTCAGTGGGAGAGAGGGAGATATTTAATAAGTAAAACCCTTTCTCAGACATACTTTAAACTTTTAACTAGTAAATAAAATAGGGTAGGTTTTTGAGGTTGATGTTTAGTTCATTATCCACTGAGCTTTGTGTGTGTGTCTGTGAATGTGCATGCCCGCACACACAGAAGTTCATCTCCTATGCACAATAGGCTAAAAAATTCAGTCTCTGCCATCGAGTCAAAACTGATTTACAGTCGACTCTCCAGGAGGCTTTTGGAGGTTTTAAATCTTGTTGTCAGGTGCCGTCAAGTTGAGTATGACTCACACTGACCCTATGAACAGTGGATCTGAACCCTGTTCTATCCTGAGCCATCCTTACACTTCCTGATACACAGAAGCCCATTGTGGCAGTCACAATGTCAATCCTCCTGGTTGAGGGTCTTCCTCTCCTTTGTTGACCCTCCACCCTTCCTAGTATCATGACCCTCTTGAAGGAATAGCACCTCTTAGCAACATGCCCAAAGTAAACGAGGAGACACCTCATCATCTTTGCCTCCAAAGAGCACTCCGGCTGCACCTACTCCAAGACATATTTGTCTGTTCATTTTGGCCGTCCATGGGATGTTCCGTGCTCTTCTCAACACACAGTTCAAAGGCATCAATTCTTCTTCTTCCCTACCTATTCATTGTTAAGCTCTTGGATGCACAGTAAGTGATTAGAAAGATCATGGCCTGAATCAGACCCACCTTTGTCCTCAAAGTGACATCTTTAATACTTTGGAGAGGTCCTTAACTGGAGACTTTCCGAGTCCAATGGGTCTCTTTATTTCCTGACTGCTGATAGATTTCCCATTTTCTTCTCGTGCAGGTGAATTTGTACTGGCAGCGAGACAGTGCCTTTGGGTTAACAGCACCACTCCCTATGGACTACATTACAGGTGCTCTCCACAAAAAGGACCTGTGAAATCTTTCAGCTCTTAGTATTGTTGTTATTATGTGCAATGAAATCACTTGCGACTCATATCAAGCCTATATACAACAGCTCTGAAACCTGCTATATCTTGAGCCAATTTCATTGTCTCTGACATACTTACATTACCCCAGTTGGAGTCAAACCATCTGATTCACGGTCTTCTCTTATTCTGTCCCTCGAAGAACTGGTCCCTCCTTGCAACATGCCCAAAGTATGGGAGACGGAGCTTCAAAATCCTTGCTTCCAAGAAACAGCCTGGTTTCATCCTCTACAGTACAGACCTATTTGTTCTCTTAGCAGTCCACGGTATATTCAATGCTTTTCTCCAGTACCACAACTCAAAGGCATCAATAATTCTTCTATCATCTTTCGTTATTGTCTACCTCTTTGATGCATAGCAAGTTATTGTGAAGGTCATGTCTTGAATCAGGCATACCTTAGTCTTTGGACTAACATCATTGCTCTCCTCTGGAGAGGTCCCAGACAGCAGATATTCTCAATGCAATTCATCTTTTGTTTTCCTGGCTGTTGGTACCAAGAGTGTTGATTGTGGAGTCAAGGAAGCTGAAGCTGTTAACAATCTCAATCTTTTCTCCATCTATCATGATGCTGCCAATTGGCCCAGTGGTGAGAATCTTTGTTTTCTTCATGTTGAGCTTTATTCTATATTGAAGGCTGCAGTCCTTGATCTTCTGCAGCAAGTACTTCAGGTCCGCCTCAGTTTCAGCAAACAAGGTTGTATCATCTGCATAATGCAATTCATTGATGAGTCTTCCTCTAATCCTTATGTTACATTTCTCCTCCTAAAGCTCAGCCTCCTGGATGATCTATTCCACATATAGATTGAAAAGGTACGGAGATAAGACGCATCAATGGCATACAACTTTCCTGACTTTGAACTATACAGTATTTCCTTGCTCTGTTCTAAGGACTGTCTCCTGGTCCAAGTATAGGTTTTGCATAAGCACAATCAAATGTTCTGGGATTCCCATTCTCCTCAAGGTTAGCCACAATTTCTTGTGATCCACACAGTCAAATGCCTTTGTATAGTCAAAAAACAAAAACAAACAAACAAAAAAAACACACACACACACACACAGAAATTCCTCTGGTACATTTAGCTAAGATCCATCTAACATTGGATATAATGTCCTTGGTGCCATGGCCTCTTCTAAACCCAGCTTGTACATCTGGAAGTTTTCTGTTGATGTACTGATCCAGTCGTTTTTGGAGAATCTTCAGCAGGATCTTTCTTGGATATGATATTAATTATATTGTTCTATAATTTCTACACTCTGTTGGAGTACCATTTCTTAGAATGGGAATAAATATGGTTCTCTTCCAGTCAACTGGCCAGGTAGTTGTCCTCCCAATTTCTTGGCACAAACTGGTGAGCATGTACAGAGCAGCACTTGTTTGTTGAAATATGTCAATTGGTAAGTCATCAATTCCTGGGGCCTTGTTTTTGCCAATTCCTTCAGAGCAGGTTGAATTTCCTCCTTCATCACCATTGGCTCTTGATCATATGCTGTTTCATGAAATTTCTCAGTGTCAATTCTTTTTGATTTAGTGATTCTGTGTACTCCTTCCATCTTCTTGTAATCCTTCCTGGGTCATTCAATATTCTGCCCACAGCATCATTAAGTATTGAAATCGAGGTTTGAATTTGTTCTTCAGTTTCTTCAGCTTAAGAAATACTAGGAGAGTTTGTCCCTTTTGATTTTTGGACTCTAGCTCTTTGTACATTTCATTATAATACTTTGCTTTATCTTCCTATCCTGACCTTTGAAATCTTTTGTTCAGGTCCTTAACACAGGTCTTTAACATCTTGATTTCTTCCCTTTGCTTTGGCTTTTCAGCATTCTAGTGCAATATTCAGAGTCTCTTCTGACACCCATCTTGGTCTTATCTTCTTCCTGTCTTTATAAAGACCTTTTGCATTCTTCATGGAAATTATTCTTGACATCCTTGCACAGCTCATCTGGTCTTTGCTCATTAGTGTTCAAGGCTTCAAACCTGTTTGTGAGATGGTCTTTAAATTCAGGAGGGATAGACTCAAGGATGACCTTTGATTCTTTAGCTCAAAGCTCTTAGTAATATTATGTTATTTATAATAATAATAAAAACCTATTTTATTTAGCATGGGGATATGTCTATATTCATTTGTTAATGTCAACATTGCAGACATCCTTAGAATTCATAGTACATCAAAGTCTCATGAAGCCACATTGAATTGACAAAGATTATGCCAGGTGATGCAAGCAAATTCCTCTATAGTGGTGATTTCAAAAATTATGAGATAAGTGTACCTGAATTTGATTGCTTGAAATTATATATACTTTTTTTTAAGAAGAGTTTGAAGCTCTTATTTATTTTGGTATATTATTTAAAACACCACTTTAAGCTTGTAGGCATGAAAAATATAATTTCTTTCCCATTTCACAGTTGGAAAAACTGAATTACAGAGAACAATGCTAGTAATTATCCATGATTAATAGAGGTGTGTATGTAAATTAGTCTGAATGAGTGTGTGAAATTAGATGTGCCAATGCCAGATAGCTGTGCTCATGTTTTTATAAAGATGAATGCTTTCCTAGAAATCTCTGTGTACGTTGGGCATACATCTCTCGGTGTGTTGAATAAATCTGAAAATGGACTTTGTAAGAATACATGTTATATGTTAAAGGAACTGAGTATTCTGTCGTCCAGGCTTTACAATACATAAAATAAAGAGGAAATTTAAACTTTGCAAGACAGATAAATATTCAATGAAAATGACTGTATGCATTGTGCCTATGTCTAATGTATGGAAAAAATGTATATGTGCCTGGGACAGGAAAGAGGAGTACATTGGAATTTGGTTCATTCTGGTGATTAAAACGATTAGGAGAAGGTACATGTCACTTTCTCAGGGTTGTTGGGAAGTTAATGCATGCAAAAGCCCTTAGAATTTAAGATGATTACTGATAATGTGCACTGCCGATTCGTAATTGACATGTAAGTGAGCTTCTAGTGGGTTTTCACAAGCAGTAAGTCACACCAGAGGAACTGCCTATCTTTCTCCTATGGAATAGCCGGTTTATTCAAATCACACGCCTTTGAAATTACAGTGCAGCTCCTTACCACTAGGCCACCAGAGTTCCCAATAAACTTGTTGTGTCTGATAACTACTGTTACTATTAATACTGTCATTATTATCAGACAAGGTGAAACTGCTAGTATAATTAGAAGCTGAAAAATAGCATTTTCTTATAGGTACCAAGAATAATATCCTACAGGGCATAAATTAAATAGATGAAGCTGTAGGGATAAGCCATTCTTCTTTCAAGCAAGGAAGATGTTGAGGAATTTTCGAAGTTTCTTTCTATTGCAGTGAAGTCTGAGTTCAAGAACTGACTCTGGAAGTATCAGGTGAATGCCGGCACTTTCCCACCCTGTCCTCAGGTCAGGACCCACACAACATGTCACCAGGCAGGAAGTATGCAAGTGGACTTCAGATTATTGCATACGTGCTTTACTTGTGGACTGAGTCTTAATTTCTTTTAAAAACTTTAATTTGGAAGGTTGTTTTGTTTTCAGAGAGATTTAGACAGCTGTATTAATCATGCAAACCCAGCCATGTGCAATGTGTTTTATCAATGGAAAAACAGGGACTGAATGGTAAGCAGCTGTGAAAAAAACCCAGTGCGATGCCTGAGCCTGGAAGATAATCTCAACATTTCCCAAACCCACTCTTCACTCGGGGTTAGTGAATGGAAAGGCTGTTCACTTGGGATAAATAATCAGATGGGAGGCAAACAAATGAGATCTACTCCAGCATTTTTGCTGTTGTGTTTTCAAGTGGCCAAGACAGGAGAAGGTGGGCTGACAGTAGAGAGAGCCTCAAACTCAAGGGATTATTTCACTTCCATTATTTTTTTTAAAGAGTTGTCCTTGTTATTTTCCCCTTTTTCATTTTTCTGAGGCTAGTTTTGCCATATCCTTCTGAATCCTCAACAAGATGGTCACTGACACAGTGGCTTTAACAACAGTGGTCAGTTGTTTCAGAAAACGTGAGGATGGCACAGGATAGGACATCGCTCCGATCTGCTACTCAATGGAAGTCACAGTCGACTCTGTG
This sequence comes from Elephantulus edwardii, assembly GCF_000299155.1. Lineage (NCBI taxonomy): Eukaryota > Metazoa > Chordata > Mammalia > Macroscelidea > Macroscelididae > Elephantulus > Elephantulus edwardii. The sequence continues at coordinate 18,558,955 of NW_006399782.1, read as the reverse complement.
GCACATTAGCAACAACAACAAACAATAACAACAACAATCTGAACCCGCAGTCTAAAGAAGAGGGTGTCTTCAAACGCCCTTTCATCCTGAGGGAAAAAAAGAGTTTTGCAGAAGGAAGCTTTCGGGGTGTTGGGAAGCAGCAGTGTTATTATTTCCAAGTATTCAGAGGCCCCCCCAGAAAATGACTAGAGTGGGACAAAGTAAAAAGACATCCTTAGACATTTAGAACCTCCTCTCTTCTCATTTTACAATTCATTGGATTTTCTGCAGTGATAGAGTCAGAGGTAGTTATGCAAATATATGCAATTCAGGACTCATTTTGGAATAAATAAACCCAAATTAAAATTAATGGAGAAAAACACCTATCAGAAACAGATCAAGGATGGAAGACTATTTTATTTATTTATATAGATCCCTTCAATTAAGGAGCAGGGAAGGTAGAATTTTTGTTTTGTCTTTGGCAGATGGAGAAAGGGACATTTTAAAATTACTGACTGGTTACACCTCTACCAATTACCCTTTGGTGCAATTTCAGATATTGGTATCATTATTATTGTCACTGCAGAAAAATCAAGCAATATGATGAAAGAAGCCCAAGGGAAATATATTTTGATTTATTGAGCCTTGTTTTTGCTTAATCACAGCTCGGAGGGGTTTAGGACTGAATTCCTGCTGTGGCTCTGCTGTTTATCACCAGGCAGCTTGATGAGCCATGGAGAGAGAGGATAAGAAGGGAGACCCTCCAAACAGAGAGAGGACGAAGGAGCAACCGATACTACACATATTTCTGCAAGGTTGGAATCATGGCAAAGTAGAAAAGAGATTTGTTTAAAAGAGATTCTCTCTCTCTCTTTTATTTTAATTATAGAGGGTGTGTGTAGAAAACACTCCTTATGCCTTTATCATACTTTACTGCATACTTTTATTGAATTAATGGATTCAAAATTCTTCAGGCCATTTACATCAGCCAACTGCTTAGACATATGCTAATACTTTAGGATGCAAATTTAGGCTTCCACATGACTGATGAAAATATACAATATTTAATTAAATGAAGGTGTCTTGTGTAATAGTTAATACACAGTGAGGTATGCTCAAGCAGCACTAAAAAAATAATTAAGAATCCTGCTGTCAGGGTTTCTTTCCATGAAAGAAACTGCATTTTGCATGAATAGCCCTCTTGACTGGAAGTTAAGATTCTTGTAAAGAACAGAGAAACTTAGAGAGAGGACTCTACTAACCTCTCACACCAGTTATCCCAAGTATCAATGAACAGCTTTTCAATTTCCACCAGCAGAGACCCAAATATTAGTAGTAAGATAAACTATATTCTAAAACTATTGCATCTAAGTACACTAGTTACATTCTACCAAAAACATAAAATCCAACGTGGGTCATTCTCCAATCACTAATTCAATGTTTGGGAACACAAAAGCTCCACAGAATCCCACGTGCTCTATCAAGAGTGCTTGCAATCTCAAACAGGTATCCTTGTGAACAGTGTTTGCCTGGCTTCACTGTGTTCAATGTTAAATGAACATTTATCAAAACGTATGATAGATTTTTGAGGTTGTGTCTGCACAACAGCTCCTACAAAGAACACCTAGCATGATAATGACACTGTACAAAGCTGATCTGGGATAATGTCTGTCTGACCTCTTTGAAAGTGTCATCCACTGGGGCAAATGTATGTGTATGTATTTGCCACATCAAGATATTTGCAAGATGATAACATGATAAAATGGTGTCAATCGAGTCAGTAGCAGTAGAAAATACATATCTTTAAATAATTATGACATGTCAGGAATTCAAAATGGAATATTTTCCAGGAGTGCTAAGTTTTGTGTCAAGTTTAACAAAGAAAGCATATTTTAAGAGTGCTTATTTTTAGTGACTGAAGTAAGAAACAGATTCCATTAATATTTCAGGGATGTATTTTATTCAACAGAATTCTTCTAAGCTTTTATACTAAAAATAGAGTGGATTTTTCTTAAACTTTAAGTTCAATCTTTCATTACACTGTCTAGTTGATCCTTGAAACATTGCAATCCTCATTTGTAGTATAATTAAAATAAGTTTGCAAATGTGAATACATACATATGCAAAGTGTTGCATTATTGACCCTTGGAATATCTACGCCCAATTTTGGGCTAATTTTTAATTTGAACAAGTGTTAATGAAGCATGATCTGTCTTCAAATTTATAAATAACAGAAGTTTCCTACCTTTAATTCTGAGCACATTTCTTTTATATTGTGTACGATAATCTTGTTTAATTGGATTTATTTTCTCTACTCTAGGTCCTGCATGGCCTAGTTTCCATTTTTTTCTCAGGTCTTTGAGTGTTATTTGCAAATCACTTTTCTGGAATTTAATTTCAATGGTAGGTTGGTTTCATTTCAAATTTTTTCGCATTGTTTTAATTTTATTTGCCAATTTGCCTTTAAATAGCCTTAAGCTAGAAGGTTGTGGCTGTAACTTGCATCTAAATGTGATGTAGGAGGCAAAACTTAATTTGTGTGTGTAGAGTTTTATAAATAGGAATTCAGAATGCCTACCCTTTTTAAAATGTGTGCTTTCTAAGATAGCTACATTTCATTGGAAAAGTTCCATTAACAGATCAATATTTTAAGAAAGATTAATGTCTTTGTTGTAATCTAGTGGAGTTAACCTTTGGAAGCATTTTAATACATCTTTACAAATCATAGCAGTGGATCCAGTTTCAGACTGTATAAGCCTCCAAATGCAATGGTGGTCAATTAAGAGGATCTGTATTTTGGAGGAGTAGGCATGGTTGTGAAAGAATTTAACCAGCTATGTTTCAAGAATATGATCATAGTTACTTGCATTAAATACAGACCGAATAAATAAATCATTCCAAATTTAGCAATGTCTCTGCAGCTACTGTCTGATTTAATGTTTTGTTAGGTGATGCACCTATTACATGCCTATCTGCTGGTTTCAGGGCAAGTGATTTCTTTTCTACTGAAGGTTTAAGGAAAAAAACCCAAACATCTTTTGTATGCAAACCTTGTGAATGTATTTTTCCTGTTATAGATGATGGAGAATGACCCAGCTAAAGATCTACAGTGATTAAAAACCATACTGACCTTGAATGGGGTGGGGGATTGTGGGTAAAACACGCTCTAAAGGGGAAAAAAAAATAATAAACAACAGAATATTCATAGGTATATAATTTTGTTTAGTTACTGAAACAATGATGAAACTGATAAATTTCAGGCCCACTGGATTATACCTCCTATAAAGTATTCTTCTTTCCTTCGTGCTATCTCAAAAGTATCTAAGAGATGTATTACTCAAATTTAAAATACAAAAATACAAAAGCTTTAAACAAAAATTTCCTAAGAAGACTCAGATAACATGAGAAAACTCACCACGAAGGCTACAGATCTTTTGGACATCTACGTATGTTGTTGCTTTTCAGAGTCAGAATCAACTTACAGCTGACTTTCCAGTGGATTTTTAGATGCTGGAAATCAAAGGGAGTAGATTGCCTATCTTTCTCCTGTGGAGCACCTAGTGGATTCAAACCACGTGCTTTGGAGTTGGCAGAGCAACCCCCTACCCACTAGGCCACCAGAGCTCGTTCTGTGTATATTAATGGTGATCAAATTCAAACCATGCATTTTTGTCACAGTTACTACTTCTATAACTCAAAACAGATAGGCCTGTGTGAAAGGTAGTCTTCTTGGTTTTAAGACTTCTAGGTCACATCAGCTTTAGCTACACATTCAGAAAATTTGCTTTGGTAAATAGTACTCCAACTGTTCTTCAAATTTGTGCTTTCATAATACTGATATCAGATTAGGGTAATATTAAAGTAAAAAATATTATCACAATAGATTTTTATTATTCTCTCTTTTTACCCCTTCTGGTATTTGATCAACCAATCAATTTTGCCTCTTGATGCAGCTTCTTGAACATGAAATAGAAAGTGCTTTCCTTTTGAATTTTGGAGTCTTAAATCTTGTGTCCTACATCCCTACACATATTGCTCATAAATTGAGTGAACTGACAGAGTTCATACCTAAAGATATATTCTATTTATCTCATAAAAAAAGCCAGATTTAACTCTTAACCCTCCACCAAGGCTCTTACAGAAAAGTAAAAAGCATTAGGGATAGAAAGCCTTACTACTCCCAAACTCTATATAACAACACAATTAGCATACACTTTTCTATACTCCTTCTAGCAGTTTGACTGAATAAAGATACGCCTAAAGTGAAAATCATTATAAATCAAAACAAGCAGGACAAATGCATGTGTCCCCATTCAAATTTGATCTCCTGAATACTGAAGAAACAAAACCTCAGCTGCAGAGTGGGCTTTACTCCTCTTTGACTAAAAAGTAGGTGAGTCTTAAATGTTTCCTAGGTGTAATAAGATAGAGCAGGTCAATAATAGCCCAGTGAACAATTGTGTCTTAGTCCTAACCGTGTCAAGTAGAAACATTGTTTAAACCTCCACTGATTATTTGGTATTAACTTCTAGCCTTGAAAAGAAGAAAATAGTTCAACCACTTTCAGCATTTATGTACCAGTTGGAGACCAATGTCCCATAATATACTGCCTATATTTTATTTTTTTTTATTATTGCTGTTATTATTCAGGCTGTGTAATTGAATCAGCTTAATATTTTCTCACCACACTGTTCACAGCTGGGTAAGTGCACTCTGCCCTCATTTGTAAGAGGCCATTTGTATTGCTCAGGCATCACACCCACCCTCTCTTCCTTGCCATTTCAATTGCTTCTAGTCTTGTTATTATCATCTTTGATCCACCCTGTTACCATCACTTTAGCTGCATCATGCCCCATTAGTAATTCTCATTCTCTTAATTCCATCCTACTGACTTATTATTCCTTAGATGCCTCCCCAATGAAGTCTTTTAGTCTTATCTTTTCATTGCTATTTTGCTGCCATTGCATAATCTTGTGCCCAAGTTCTTGAACTCCTGTAAGAGAATAAAGTGAGTACACACCAATTAATTTGAAAAGAAATTCTCCAACTTTTCATTATTCAAAAGAAGGGGTGGGCAAAAAACTTGGTTTTATGCTCAGCATCTGACTGGAACTTTCAAAATGAGAGAGCTAAGGTGATTCTAGTGTGTTAGGCTGTGGTTCTTAGCAAATCCTCGGATTCTGATTGTTAGGTTATTTACCTGCTAAATGAGGTGGGGGCTACAGAATAGTTAGCTGATTATACTGGGTCACTGGGCTATTTCCAGGCTGGGATGATGAGTAGAACAGCCAGATTCTGCTAAGATATGTTTTCTATTTGGGGGTTGAGACTAGGGTATGGCTTTTGTTCACAACAGGGTGTGATCCGATTGGATTTGGCCTTGTATTTAAAAAGGATTTTAGATGCCAGTCGGGGGCTATTTCTGGGTTGGGAAGATGAGTGGAATGGCCAGATTCTGCTAAGGTGTGGATCTCCCAGATAAAACAGGCTTTGAAACAGGAGTGGCATCCACCTCCAAAATAAACCTGCCTCCAGAAACTCTATGAACTTGGAGAAAAGATGAAAGTTTGTGTTCAAGATTTTCATTTATAGGGTCGCTATGGGTCATCTACAACCCGACAGCACTTAACAACAACAAAACATATTGGGTCACTATGGAAAATGAATATTAACTCTTCATGTGGAAAACACTTTTTGTTTAAAAAAAATACCCCAAAGCTTGGTTGAGAGGAGAGTATTTTTAGGAGATGTGCTTTCAGCCTAAAGGTAGGCAGTTTAAATCCAATTGTTTTGCAGAAGGTGATGTCAATCAACTCAAATGTGTGTCTCTAAAAACCCACTGGAAAGTCAACTATGGGTCAGTTCCAATTCAACAGCACATGGCAAAACATATATAATAAC
>NW_006399782.1:18525913-18552975 GCF_000299155.1 Elephantulus edwardii | reverse complement strand
TGTGAAGCCAAATACTGCTACCCATGGTGGACAGTGTTTGGTGAAGCTCCCCGATTAAAACAAGCTTGGAAGCAGGAGTGGCATCCACTTCCACAGTAGCTTGCCTCTGGAAACCCTATGAACCTGGGGAAAGGACGAAAGTTATACAGGAGGTGTCCAGGACTTTCGTTCATAGGGTCGCTATGAGTTGCCTACAACAACAAATATATATATATATATCAAATAATTCTACCGAACTCTGGCGGCCTAGTCGCAAGAAGCTGCACTGCAATTCTAAAGTCACAGGGTTCAAGGCCACTAGCTGCTCTGCAGGAAAAAGATGGGGAATTTCCTCCCATGAGATAAACTGCCTCTGAAAACCCACTGGACGGTCAAGTATGGATTGGTTCAGACTCTGTGGTACACAACAAAAATAATTTTATGTAAAACAATCATTTTTATATAAAAATACATATTATATATAAGCATATGTTGTTGTTGTTGTGGTTGTGTAACATCGAGTTGGAACCAACCCATAGTTGTCTCTTCAGCAGATTTTCAGAGGAAGTAAGTTGCATGGGAGGAAATTGTTCATCTGTTTCCTGCAGAGTAGCTGGTGGATTTGAACCATGTACTAAGCTCTGGTGGCCTGGTGGTAAGCAGCTGCAATGCTAAAACAAAGATGGGGCCTCTCTGGCAGTTTGAATCCAGTGGCTTTCCAGTAGAAAGATGGGCTACCTCCTCCCATGCAATTTACAGCCTCTAAAAACCAACTGGAGTTGGCTCTCTCAAAGGCAATACATTTGTGTTTGTGCTTTATCTAGAAAGAAAAGAAAACCATCTATAAGATGGATTGACACAATAACTATAATAATGGCCTTGAGCATATCAGAGATTATGAGAGCAACATAGAATAGGGCAATGTTCAGGTCTCTTGTTCATAGGATCATTATGCTATGTGTCATAGTCTACTCGATGGCACCTAACAAAAACCAACAGTAACAGTATCTATCTATCTATCTATCTATCTATCTATCTATCATCTATCCATCCATCCCTCTATCTCTCTACCTCTCTCTCCATTCATCCATCCATCCATCCATCCATCCATCCATCCATCCATCCATCCAATCTATTAAACCAGATATGATTTTTTTATGATTTTAGTATGTTTAATGCTTATTCTTGAAACTAAAACTAGTTCTACAGTGCAAATATTTTCTTATCTGTTAGAAGGTAAACTTTATGATAATTTTGCAACTAATTTTTCAAATCATGTATATTATTCAAATAACAGCTTGAAGAATTTTATTATGTGCTATCCAAAAGAAGCTGGCTATGGAGCTTTGCCAAAAATTAACTCTCACTTAACCGCACCAACACATAGCAGACCTTCCCTTGGAATTCTGAGGCTCTACCTTGCATAGGAGATTGTCCATTTTTATTCCATGGATTGGCTGGTGGATTTGAACCATCAGAGAGTCATGGCCTTTGAGTTAGTAGTGAAACACCCTGTGGCCTAAGTCAAAAGACTTCCCTCATTGCATGGTGTGTGTTAAAACATTGGGCCCTTAAGATAATAACTTAAAATTATTTCTGAAAAGTAGGTGAGAACTTCATTATGAAGATTCTTACTAGGGCAGGGTTGCTAAAGTAGTCTTTGAAACTGAGTTAATTATAGATGAACAATGAGTTTCTAAAACTAAAAAGAAAATTAAACATTCTTCCTCTACACTGACATGGTATAGAATTCACTTCCTAAATAACAGGCCTCTAGAAATTCTATGAACTTTGATAAATGTCGATGGTTGTCATGGGGTCGCTATGAGTTACGCTCAACTCAAAGGTAATCAACAACAACAACAGTGTAGATTTACCTATTTTTTGTTTTGTTTTGTTTTATAATTAGTAATTTCAAAATACTCTATTGCTTCTTACATGTCCCTAAACTAAATGAAGACTAGTTCTATCTTTTCATCAGTCTGGGAGTTCCATCAAACACTGCCCACAATGGGTAGCCATTATGGTGTCGGGCACGCCTATGACATAGTTGTTCCATTACAGCATTTGAGACCCAAATGACACAACATTCAGTGTCACAGCAAACCCAAATTTACCGCAGCATAGCAAACTGATCAGAGTGCTGTATTACTTAGAAGAATGTTCCTCCAAAATATAGTAACAAGGGACTAAAATATAATCCTTCATTTTCTGTGAACCTTGTGTCATGGTGGGGGGGTGGAGGGGAAGGCTGATCAAATGCCAGAATGGCTGTCTATGGTGGACAGTGTTTAGTGGAGCTCCCAGTTTAAGACTGGTTTGGAAGCAGGAGTGGCATCCACTTCCTAAACCACATGCCTCTGCAAAGTCTATGAACTTGGAGAAACAATGATAGTAATAGAAGGGTGTCAGGGTTTATTCATAGGGGTGCTATGAGTCATGCTCGAGTTGATGTCAATCATCATCAAGAACAGCAACAACGGTTCTATATCTAACGTGCAAGGATCCATTATTCCTATAGTCAACACTGAACCATTAGACTATTAGCTCATAAAAACATAACGGGCCAAAGATAGGCCACTAGTGTAACTAATATTGTGGATTCTGGACTATTGTTGTTGTTGTTGTTATGTGCCATCGAGTCAAGTCTTGCGACTCATAGCAACCCTATGTATAACAGCCCTAAACCCTGCTCTGTCCTGTGCCAATCTCACTGTCTCCAATGGATCCACTCCAATTACCCCAGTCACTGAATCAATCTGCCCCATAGAGGGTCTTCCTCTCCTGTGCTGTCCCTCCACCCTCCCAAGCATGATGTCCCTCTCCAAAGACTGGGATTAGTGGGAATTAATTGATGGAAATGGAAGTAAGCGGGATCAGAAGCTGTCATCTTGGCAAGAAAGAATATAACAATATTAAACCAGTGTAAACAATTAATTAAGTGAAAATAAAACAGAAATTAAATGTTTCCTCACTTCTAAACTAGAAGAGCTTTGATTGCCTTGTCAGTAGGGAGTTGTGCTGCCACCTCCAAGTGTGGTGGTTCTAATCTACCAGTTGCTCCATGGGAGAAAGATGGGCAGCCTGACTCCTCCCATGCAGTTTACAGTCTCTGAAAACCTGCTGGAGGGTCAGCTGTAAGTCAATTCTGACTCAACAACAATGATAAGTAACAAACTACCAAAGATCATATCGTATTATTTCCCTTGCACATATATACACCTGGATAACGAATTTGTTTACAACATGGTTCCTGGACTTACAGTATATATCCTAGCTTAGCCTTACTTAGTTGAAGGAGTTCCATAGCTGCTTTGTGTCATATAGGAATATGAATGCCTCAAATGTTGTTGAAAACTTGGCAGTCCAGTGGTTTAGTACTCCACTGCTATAAGAAAGCACAGTTGTTTGAACTCTGCAGCTGCTTCTTAGGAGAAGGGTGTGGTAGTCTGCTTCCAGAGAGATTTACAGCCATGGAGATCCTATGGGGCAGTTCTAATCTATCTTACAGGGTCGCTGTGCACTAAAATCTACTCAATGGTAGTGGATTTGGTTTCAGTTTGGAAGCTAGTATAAGATTAAACGAGAGAGTTAGCACAGTACACACTGCAAAACAAACTCTAAAAACTGCTTGATAATAAGCAACACTAACATGTGTCATGTTCTTTATGCTTTATCCCTATCCATGGCTTTAAAAGAATACACACTGAAACAAGATAGGGGTGTGTGTATGTGTGTGTGTTCAGCCATCAGTGTGGTATGGAATCTGTTTCTATGTTTTTAGGCTGACAGTGGATCTTCTCTTGCCCTCCCCAGAAATCTAACTCTTAGTCTAAGTGATGGCTATTCTAAAAACAAACAAACAAACAACCAAAACAAACAAACAAAAAACCCCAAACCAAAACCAAACAAACAAAATCCCCAAAACCCAAAAACCAACAAAGTCAGGATCTCAGTCCTTGCCCACACACATTGTGCTATTGTATGCATGTAAAATAGAAAAAGAACATTAGATAATCCTTTGCCAAAAGTTGAGAAAAAATACAAAGATAATATGACTCACAAAATAGATTGGAGTTGTATGGATTCTTGACAAATGTTGGACTATGTGGAGAAAGCTTCCATTGGCCTGGGGGTGGGGTGGGGAAGTTACCATGAACACAAGGTCGTTTTGCCTTGTAAGTATATCTTTGACCCCTTTGGAGAGCAATATGTGAATAAAGAGTAAACAAGGATGTAAGAGACAGAGGATGGAATGTGTCAGTGACCGCAAATTGACACTGAAAAGTCAGCCATGTGACTGTGGTGGATGTGGCTGAGAATGTGCTGACTCACCAACAAAGATGAATAATCATGGACTCTTCAGGGGCTCTGGCTCCAGGTTTCTACCTGCTGCTGCCTTTGCTTGGTAGGAGCTCTGCCAGCTGCTTTGACTACGGTGAACCACCTTGCTCAGCAGAGCACCCCACTGCCCACACTGTGCTCTCTGTCAGGGCTGGCCAAGTTCAGGGCTGACCCCAAACATCCCTCCAGCTCCAGCCTCATATGTGGAAAAATACAATCACCAACACTTTCCCCAATATCTTTTCCCACGAAGTACATTGCTTGTACTCTGAATTTTAGAAATAGAACATCTGCTTACACATGTAATTTCTTATTTTCACACTTCTCTCTCTTTCTTTTTCTCTCTCTCTCTCCTGCCTTCTTTTCCTTTCTCCTTTTCACTTCTTTTCCTTCCCCACTCTCTTTGGGTAAAAAATATGTTACTTTAGGACCTCATTCTCCACACTCCAGCTTCGCAGAGTATAGCATTGCACCTTCCAAACACTGTACCTGCTAAATTAGTGGGTGTTTAATTTCTGTTGTAAAAGAAGCAGAGCTTCCTTTAAAAAAAAAATATTCACACTTGAGCCATAGGTCTAAGAAGCAGGGCAGCACATTCACTACTTTTCTGCAATTTTAATAGCTACTCTTCATTTTAGATCTTATGGCCTTTTGTATTCTATTCTCCATGAAGCACTAAACCTCCACACTTTCCCATAAGGTCCAAAATAAATTCCAAAATAAATGCTAATGCTTTCTCTGCACAGTCTAAAACCTGGAACTAGTACCTGTATGGGCTGCTCTAAGAGGCTGTGTGGGGCCACCAGAAAGTGTGGTGGTTAGGAGCCAACAAAATGACTTTTGACCCAAAGCAAGACTATGGGACAGAATTTCCTAGGCTGGGATCTTAACAGAAGCAGATTCCTGGTCTTTCTTCTGATAGTCACTTGGTGAGTTCAAATTGCAAACCTCTGAGTTAACAATTAAATGCTTAACCATTGTTTTGTGGCACCAGAGCTATCTGATTTTCAGTTTGCAAACAGACGTTCTGTAAGACTCTTGACTTAATTTTGTCTTCATTTTCCTCAGTCCATACTTTTCATAACCATGAGGCCAAAACCTGATTGTAGACACCTGGTAAAGACATCAAGATAGGGATCTATTATTTTTAACTGGGACTTTTATGCATGTATATATGTACTGTCAAGTCAGAACTGACTCATAGCTTACCCTCTAGCAGGTTTTCAGAGGCTGCAAATTGTACAGGAGGAGATTATGCATCTTTCTCCCATGGAGTGGCTGATGGATTTGAACCACATGCTTTTGACTCAGCAGCACAAATCCTTACCATCAAGAGGCTAGAGTGATAGGACTTGAAATTTCCTTTCACCATTGGACTAGCAGAATCTGTTTCCTTTGGCCTGGCCCATACTCTTTCGCTCCTCCTCAAAACTCTCATCATTCTGCCACTTTTTCCTTTCATTGTCTATGGATTAATTTTATTTGAAATATATTTTTAACATATTCTTTAATCAAATTTATTGTTGCTGTTATATGTCTTTGAGTCACCTGCAACTTATAGTGACCCTATATATAACAGCTCTGAAGCCTGCCCTGTCCTGACTCCAACACACCTACTCCCATAGCCCTGGTTACTGTATCAATCCACCTCATCTGGGGTCTTCCTCTCCTGCGCTGTTGCTCCACCTTTCTGAGCATGATATCCTTCTCCAAAGATCAATTTCTCCTGGCCATATGCCCAAAGTATAAGAGACAGAGCTTCAAAGTCCTAGCTTCCAAGTAGACACTTGGTTTCATCTTCTCCAAAGCAGGCCTATTTGTTTTCTTGGTGGTCCATGGTTGTTGATGTTGTTAAGTGCCTTCGAGTCACAGGCATAGCAACCCTATGAAGGAAAGTCCTCAACACTTGTGTCTTTCATCCTCTCTCCAGGTCCATAGGGTTCCTGAAGGCAAGCTATTATGGAAATGGATGCCACTCCTGCTTCCAAGCTTGTTTTAATCGGGGATTTTCACCCAACACTGTCTGCCATGGGTAACCAACCATTAACGTATTTGACACATCAGTGTCACAGTGTTCAGCCTCACAGCAACCACAAGTTACCACTACAGCAAGTGGACACATCAGCGCTATACGACCTAGAAGAATGCTTGAACAAAAACATTGAAAGACAGGCCCTTGGGCCACAGGCCCGAGGGACCTACAGTGTCTTAGCATTATCTGGCACTTCCAAATGCTGGCGAACTCTGGGCCACACACACACATTCATCTGTCAAGTCCGCTCTGCCAGCCCCCACTTGGGGAAAAAAGAATACCACAAGTGCCCGGATCCCTCCATACCTTTGGCTCCTCAAGAAGCCAGAGGCCACGTGCAGCTGACATTAAGTCTTAGGTCAATGGTATGATAGGAAAAAATATACTTTAATCCAAAATTATAGTCCCTCACTCATATTCTCTAATTAATCCAATTGTCTCATTTCCTGTATTTCAATGCCCATGATGTCTTTCTATTAAGAATATGTTTTACTTAATTGGGTCACCTTAGATTTGTCTGAATATTAAGCAGATTCAAAAATACCAAGAATGAAGCAAACAACTACCGTTCTTACTACTCTTTCACGTGTCTTAGGATATTGATAAAGAAGCTAAAATAAAGAACACTGATGTTTGATCTTTAAAGACAAGTAAACAGGGATATGTTACAAACTTCAAATTGGCCCAGAATTTATATAAGTGAAATCACATTAAACTGTCAAAAACTGAAGTCAGTGTGAGTTATAAACGAGGAACCGAAGGCTAAATTTAGAATTGTTTGGGCTGGTTGTTTTTTCTGTAAGCAGAATTGGATCTGGTGAATAATTTTATGATAACTTCAGTACTACCTTTTTCACTAGCACTCTCACTTAAATTAGGGAGCTGTGATGCTGAGCCCAGGGCAATCCCTCTCTGCTGCGATGAATCTACCAACAGCTCTGGGGTAGAAAGACAGCTAATCTCCTCCTCTGCCATATACAGCCTAGGAAAACCTGGTGGAGAGACGGCTAACGTTCTGTTCTGATTCCATACCAAAGAGTGAATTTTCATCTAAATGGACTTTTCTTGAAGGCTTCTGCAAACTGATAAAAAGTGAGATAAAGACATGTCTCCCAGTCAAAGACTTTACAGATTTTCTGATTAAATCTGTGCAGTAAAAAACCTCAACAAAGTAAATAATATCTAAAAAAACCCCCTGCTGTTATGTGACTATTCAATTATGATAACAATAGTAGATTCTCTCCATTAAAAGTTAAATAAAACTTTGATCAGAATGAATTTTCTGTTTCTGTATATGTTAACTAGATTGTTTGGTTTTACTTATTGCTATACATAAGCCTGTATTTAAAATTTCAACATTTTCTTCTGATTTAACCCATCATGTATGTGTCTCTTAGAAGTAGTTACTTCTATGCTGTAGGCACAGGGCCCAAAATGAAGAATCAATTACTCTCTATAATCTACTACTTAAGAGCAAGACTTCAAGGTGGATCCTCCGTCAAACGTTGTTGTTATACACCATCTAGTCAGAATCAACTCTTAGCTGACCCTCCTGCAGGTTTTCAGAGGCAGTAAATGAAATGACACTGGAGGAAAATGCCCGTCTTTCTCTTGGGGAACAGCTGGTAGGTAGATTTAAACCTCCTGCCTTTGGATTGCCAGCTCCTTACCACTAAGTCCCCAGAGTTAACATAAGGAATTACCTTTCCCTACTCTGCTTTCAGAAACTTTTTTCTGTAGAAATACTCTTCCCTACCATTCTATGTCTGTCCAAAAAGTTATCAGAAAAGTCCTGTCTCCTCTGTCATATAGAAACCTTCTGTGACTATTTTTTTTCTCATCCAGATTTTATAATAGGCTTTAATCAGTCATTTCACCCTTCTTCTTGAGTTGTTAAAAATATACTTTCTTTTTTCAGCCTCCCTTTTTCAGCACCTTATCTATTCTCACTGAATATTTCTTCTTCAATCACTCTCACGGTTGCCATTTTTTAAATTGCCATACATTCCCAGGCTCTTACGTCACCTCTGCTTCTTAAAGAGACTATCACCAAAGAGATATACGTTTGATGAATATTCTTGTAGTCCAAGCAAACAGGGAAAAAATTATACAAAACAGTTATGAGAAACAAGCCAGAACATAGAGATAGAAGTTACTCTGTTGGTAAAGCTCCCTTTATGCATAGCAATTGATAAGCATTGTGGTTTCTTTTCTATTGATTATATTATTATTTTGTATAAGTTTATCTTTAGTATAGAAAGAAATCATTTTTCCAGCTTTCCAAGTCAGCTTCCAAGAAACTTAACTCTATGGAATTGGGTCCTGCTTCTTTGTATACTTACTGAAAAGGACTAGGCTGGCATTGGTGACCCCCAGCTTGTTGGCAGCCACGCAGGTATAGTTGCCATAGTGCTCCTCAGTGACATTGGTCACCGTCAGGGAAGACTGGCCCTCGGTGCTCTTAATCTCAAGGCCATTGGCACTATTTATCCTAAGAGTTCAAAAACAGAAGAGTGAAAACAAACACCGATGAGATTTTTTTTTAATATTATTCTGATTTATTTACAAAGTTTTGATACACTGTTTTTCACAAAAGAGCCTTCCTATTTCCTTTAATAATACCTTACTCATGATTACTTTGGAGGAAATGGAGAGAAAGGAAGAACTTAGGGTCCACTGTTCTCTGCTCAATTCCAGACTCTAGTTGTGATACTCCACATTATCAGAATCAAGGTTTGCCAACAAAGACAACTCAGGAATGAACATATTCCATTAGACTTGAGTTTCTACGATAGGCAAGAAAGGCATGCAAACAGAAGACCAGCCACTGACTGACCTACCTCACTTTTTCTGTTTTACCTGGGTAGTTTTGGATTTAGATAAAATCCTATAGGTCTTAACAAAGCAATGTGATAAAGAAATATGGAAAAGCAACAGTCTAATAATATCAATTGTATAATTATACAACTGTCCAGTTCTATCACTGGGAAACGTGGAGCCCCTCAGATCCCCTGGCTGAGCAGTGGTGAAACATACCTGGTGTCATCCCGATACCACTCAAAGTCAGGAGCAGGCACTGCGGAGGCCTCACATTTGAGTGAAGCTTGTCGTCCTGTGGTGGCTTCATTGCTCTTGGATTCTGTGATGGTGGGAGGATCTGTAAGAAGGAAGGTCATAAAGTTTTACATTAGAATCAAGAGGTGCTTCAGAATTTCTATGCAGAGATGAATTAGAAAACATAAGCTGAAGAGAAATGTTTTAGCCCTCAAGCTCCATTTATAGACAGGACCCAAGTCATGCTTCTTTCAATTGCTTCCTCTGGATGTAAAAGTATCCCAATGAATGTTGTTGTTGTTATGTGACCTCAAAGTACTTGTGCTTCATAGTGACCTTATGTACCACAGCTCTGAACCCTGCTTTATATTGAGCTGATTTCCTTGTCTCCAACACACCTATCACCACTATCCCAGTCACTGAGTCAATCCATCTCATCCAGGGTCTTCCTTTTTGTGCAGTCCCTCCACCCTTATAAACACGTTCTTCTAAAATGACTGGGTCCTCCTGGCAATATGCCCAAATTATGTGAGATGGAACTTCAAAATCCTTGCCGCCAAGAAGTAGCTTGGTTTCACTCTTTCCAGGACAGACCTGTTTGTTCTCATAGCAGTTCATGGTATGTTCAATACTCTTCTCAAGAATCACAGCTCAAAGCCATAGGTTCTTCCTCTATCATTTTTAGTCATTGTCCAACTCTCTAATACATAGCAGATTATTATGAAAGACAGGGTTTAGATCAGGAGCATATTAGTTTTTAGATTATTATCATTGCTTTTTAGTACTCTGGAGAGGGTCTTAATTGCAGACTTTACCAATGCAATTCTTTTTATTTCCTGGTTGCAGGTACCAAGAGTGCTGATTGTGGAACCAAGCAAACTGAAGCTGTTGACAGTCTCGATCTCTTCATCATCTGATATTATGCTCTCTTATTGCCCCAGTAGTGAGAATCTTTGTTTCCTTAACATTGAGGTTCAATCCATATTGAAGACTGCAGTCCTTAACTTTCTTCAGTAAATGCCTTATGTCCTCTTCAGTTTCAGAAAGCAAGGTTGTGTCATCTGCATAACACAGGTTGTTGATGAGATTTCCTTCAATCTTGATGCCACATTCATCTTTACAGACCCCAGCCTCCCAAATGATCTGTTCTGCATATAGATTGAAAAGACATGGAAATAGGATCCATCACTGGAATACAACTTTCCTGATTTTGAACCAGGTAGTATTTCCTTGCTCTGTTTTGACAACTGCCTCCTGGTACAATATAGGTTTTGCATAAGCACAATCAAGTGTTCTAAGATTCTCATTCTACTCAAGGTTAACAACAGTTTGTTGTAGTCCACACAGTTAAATGCCTTTGCATAGTCAATGAAACACAGATAGACATTACTCTGGTATTCTCTTCATCCATCCAAGTTGGTTTATAATGTCCCTACTGCCATGGCCTCTTCTAAATTTAGCCTGCACAGATGTACTGCTCCAGTGGATAATCTTCAGGATTTTGCTATATTGTGTACTAGTGATATTGTTCACTAATTTCCACACTCTGTCAGGTCATCTTTTTTTTTGGAATGGGAATAAATATGGATGTCAGTTGGCCAGTTAGTTGTCCTCCAGATTTCTTGGCAGAATCTTGTGAGTGCATCCAGGGCAGTATCTGTTCTTTGAAATCTATCAATTAGTATTCCATTACTTCCTGGGGCCTTCTTTTTCCCAATTCTTTCAAAATAGCTTGAAGTTCTTTCATAATCATAGGCTCTCAATCATATGTTGTTTGATTAAATTCTTCTATGTTAGTCAATTCTTTATAATATACATTGCCTTTGTGTACTCCTTCTGTCTTCTTTTGATGCTTCCTGAGTCATCAACATTCTGCTCACAGCATCAGTAAGTATTGCAACTAGAAGCTTGTATTTGTTCTTCAGTTCCTTCAGCTTAATAAATGCTAAGCAAGTATGTCCCTTTTGATTTTCCAACTTCAATTCTTTGCACATTTCATTATAATACCTTGCTTTGTCTTCCCTTGCTGCCCTTTGAAATCTTCTGTTCTGCTCCTTAACATCTTGATTTCTTCCCTTTGCTTTGACTTCTAAGTGCTTTAGTTCAATATTCTGAGTCCCTTCTGACATCCAATTTGGTCTTTTCCCTTTTCTCCATCATTGAAATGACCTTTTACATTCTTCATGGATGATATCCTTGACATCTTTGCACAGCTCATCTGTTCTTTTTTCATTAGTCTTTAATGCCTCAAATATATCCCTGAGATGGTTTCTAAATTCAAGAGGTATGGTTTCTAAATTCAAGAGGTATAGACTCAGGGTCAAACCTTGGTTCTTGTGTATTTGATTTTATTTTCTTTAGCTTCAGTTTGAACTTGCATATGAGTGTTGGAGATATGTTCCACAATCATTACCTAGCCTAGGTTTCACAGCTGATATTGAGCTTCTCTCATATTGCAATGTTGAAAGATACTTTGGGCAATATATTGAATGAAACAGAAAACATCAAAAGAAGATGGAAGAAATACACTGAGTAACTGTACCAGAATGATACGGAAAAAAATTTAGAAAGTACTGCATGCACATTTTGTTGTTGTTGTTATATGCCATCAAGTCACCTGCAACCCATAGCGACCCTATGTAAAACAGCCCTAATTTACCTCTATTCTATGCCAATCTCACTGTCTCCAACACCTACCCCTCTACCCTCCCAAGCATGATGTCCATCTCAAGGACTGATTCTGCCTTGCAAATGTACAAAATATGTCAGATAAAGCTTCAGAATCCTTGCCTCCAGGTAGCAGCCCGGTTAACCCTCTCTAGGATAAACATGTTTGTTTTCTTATCATTCTATGGTATATTCAATATTCTTCTCTAACACTACAGCTCAAAGGCATCAATTCTTTTTCTATCATCCCTAGTCATTGTTCAGCTTTCTGATGCATAGAAAGTTATTGCAAAGACCATGCATGGCCTGTATCAGGTGCACCTGTCTCCAGAGTGACACTATTGCTCTTCAGTACTTTGGAGAGGTCACTAACAGCAGACTTTCCCATCACAATTTGTCTTTTAATTTTCTGGCTGCTGGTACCAAGAGTATTAACTGTGGAGCCAAGCAAACTAAAGCTGTTAACAACCCCAATCTCTTCACCATCTATCCTGATGCTGCCAATTGACCCAGTGATGATAATCTTTGTGTTCTTGATATTGAGCCTCAATCTATATTGAAGTCTGCAGTCCTTGACCTTCTTCAGGGCTTCAAGCAGGATTGTGTCATATGTATAATTCAGATTGTTGATGGATCTTCTTCCAATCTTGATGCCACACTTCTGATACAGCCCAGCCTCCCAGATAATCTGTTCTGCATATAGGTTGGAAAAGTAAGGAGATAGGACACATCCCTGTTGTACACCCTTCCCAATTTTGAACCATGCAGTGTTTCCTTGCTCTGTTCTGATGACTGCCTCTTGGCCCAAGTATAGGTTTCACTTTAGCATGATCCAGTGTTCTGGGATTCCCATTCTTCTCCGAGTTAGCCACAGTTTGTTGTGATCCACACAGTCAAATGCCTTTGCATAATCAATGAAACACAGATAGACATTTCTCTTGTCCTCCCTGCTTTCAGCCAAGATCCATCTAACATTAGCTACAATAATCCTAGTACCACGACCCCTTCTAAACCCAGCCTTCACTTCTGACAGTTCTCTGTTGATGTGCTATTTTGGATAATCTTCAGTTATAACATGTTTAGATTAGTGCCATCAGCCATTTGTAAAGAGACATGTCTGAGCAGAATTTTATTATTGCATTCTTTTAGCCATCTCTGTATATTTCCACATAGGCCAAAAAAGAAGAATTTTAGATGAGGACCTAGAAGTTGTGTGATTTAACTTTGGTTCTATACATCATCTCTATATAAGCCTTAGCTTTATCACATGTAAAATGATTGATCCCCAATGAGGTATTAGGAATCATAGCAAAATAAGAAAGAGTAGTACAGAATATTAGGACCAGCATATAAGAAACTGTCTTTGGAGGAACAGATGAGAAGTACTGAAGAGATGGAGCACTGAGTCAGTGAAACAGAATATGGAGTGCTTAGCATTAATCTGCTAGGGAAAAAGAAGAATCTTTTTAAAGAAAAATGGGAAAAAATCCCAAGAATAATGTGAGATGCCATCAAGAGAAACAACATATAAATAATTCAGATTTCCAGAAAAGGAAGAAGTAAAAAAGATACTGAGAAAGTTGTAGAAGTATTACTAGAAGAAAGCTTTCCAGGTATCACTAAGAATAAGAGAATATACATCCAGGAAGCTGAGTGAAAACACATAGAATAGATGTTAAAAGAAAAACAACAAGGTATATTATAGTAAAATTTGCCAGCATCAAAGAGAAGGAGAGGATTCTGAAAGCAGCTAGCAAAAAGGAAGAATAATCTATAAAGAAGAATAAAAATAAATTATGATTTCTCAACAGAAACCATGTAAGCAAGAAGATAATGAAATGATATATATTAAACACACAAAGAACACAACTATCAATTAAGGATGCTGAAACCAGAAAAATTGTTCACCAAATATTATGGAAAGAAGAATAAAAACATTATCAGAAAAGCAGAAGCTAAAGTAGTTTGTGAAAATAAGACTAATGTTGCAAGAAATACTGAAAGAATTCCTTCTTACAGCGATGCCATAGAATTGTGGATAGATCAAAGTCATCATCATCAACAACAACACACACACACACACACACACACACACATCAACAAAATAATAGCAATAAAACTTTGTCTCTCACTATTAGACTGAATGTGAATTTTTTAAATGCACCAATAAAGAAGGGTAATTGATTGGATTAAAAACACCCCAAAACTCATCAATATGTTGTCTACAAGAGACACACTTGAAAAGATAACATAAAGTAAGACTAAAAAGAAAAAGGAGAGGGGAGGGAATGTATATGAAGCAAATTGCAACCAGGAAAAAAAGCAAGAATAGCAACATTAACCTCCTAAAAATAGTAACTTCAGCATGAAAATCATCCAAAAGGACAAGGAGGGACATAGTCAAAGCAGCACTCAGAGGCAAATTCCTAGCAATAAGCAACCACATCACAAGAGAAGAAAGAAGGAAAAATGGGATTTATAATCCCAACTCTCCAACAAATAGAAAAAGAGGAGAGAGAAAACTTGACAAACTCCAAAACAAAGCAAATTTCTAAATTAGAACAGAAATAAATGGAATAAAAAGAACAGTAAAACTTGAAACTACCAACAAAACCAGGAGTTGGTTCTTTGAAAAGGTCAATAAAATAAAATAATAATAAAAAAATGCTTTCAGCAAAAATAACAAAAGAAAAGCATGCAAAAACACAAAAAGTCCAAATAAGAGGTGAGAGGAGTGATGCCACAACAGGAACAACTGAAATAATAAGATTAACAATGGAATTTTATGAAAAACTATACTCAAACACTTATGAAAACCCAGAAGAAATGGACAAATATGCAGAAACTCACAACCCATCCAAACTGACTCAGACTGAAGTAGAACACCTTGACACACCCATCCCCAAAAAGAAATTGAACAGGTCATAAAAATAGCTTCCAACAAAGTAAATCCCTGGACCAGATGGTTTTACTAGTGATTTATATCATACATTCAAAGAAGATCTGTCACCAGTTCTACATAAAATATTTCAGAAAACAGAAAAAGATGTTATACTCTCAGACTTGTTCTATAAAGCAAACATATCCTTGATACTGAAGTCAAATAAAGATACCACCAAAAATACAAACTGTATGCAAATATCTCTCATGAACATAGACACAAAAATCTTTAACAAAATCCTGGTTCATATTACTCAATATTCAATAGTGTGTGTCTCTGTGTGTGTGTATTAAATTCATCATGACCAAGTAAAATTTATAACAAGCATGCAAGAATGGTTCAATATAAGAAAAATAATGCAATGAATCATATTTAAAAGGCAAAGAATAAGAATCACATGATCCTATCAATTGATGAAGAAAAAAACCTTTGACAAAATCCAATACCATTTCTTGACTAAAACACTCAACAAAATAGAAATAGAGGAGAATTGCCTCAAGCAAAACCAAGAGCCAACATCACTCTCCATGGACAAATGTTAAAGGTATTCCTCTTGAGAACAGGAACTAGGCAAGGATTCCCTCTATCATCACTCCTATTCTATATTGTATTGACAGTTTTAATGTA
This sequence comes from Elephantulus edwardii, assembly GCF_000299155.1. Taxonomy (NCBI): domain Eukaryota; kingdom Metazoa; phylum Chordata; class Mammalia; order Macroscelidea; family Macroscelididae; genus Elephantulus; species Elephantulus edwardii. Next base: position 18,537,331 of record NW_006399782.1, on the reverse strand, counting down.
GGAAATAGGCAAGAGAATAAAATTAGAGACATCCAAACAAGCAAAGAGGAGGTAAACTATCTCAATATGCAGATGATATGATAGATGTTATTGTTTGATACAGTTGAATCAAGTATGACCCATAGTGAAGCATGAACAATAGATCTGAACGCTGTCCTACCCTGTGCCATCCTCACTCTTCCTGACACATCAGAGCCCACTCAGAAGTAACTGTGTCCTCTCCTTCATTGACCCTCTGCCTTTCCATGTATCATGTATCTCTCCAAGGAATAGCTTCTCCTAACATGCCTGAAGTATGTAGGGTAAAGCTTTATCATCTTTGCTTCCAAAGAGCACTCTTGTTGAACTTTCTCCAGGACATATTTCTTTTTTCAGTTGGTAGACCATGGGACATTCAACAATCTTCTCCAATAAAACAGCTCAAAGGCTTCAATTCTTCTGTCCTCTTTCTTCATTGTCCAGGTATCAGATGCACAGCCAGTGATTGAAAAGATCATGGCCTGAATCAAGCACATTTTAGTCCTCAAACTGACATCATTACCCCTGAATAATTTGTAGAGATCTCCAACTGCAGACTTTTCTAATGAAATATGTCAGTTGATCTCCTGATTGCTGGTACCATGGGTACTGATTGTGGATCCAAGTAAGATGAAATTGTTGACATCTTCAATCTGATGTGATAGTAAATTTAGAAAACCCTAAAGATTCAGCAGACTAGGAAGCAGGATTGGACATCTACTTCTTAAGTAACAAGCCTCTGAATAACCCTAGGAACAGGAAAGGAACATGGACAGTTATAGTATTAGAAGTAGAGCCCAGATTGGAAGTCAGTCAGGATAGGAAAAAATAGTGGTAAACATCCTTTACTAATTGAAACATGTATGAAACTTGGAAAACAAGAAATTTTGAAAAATGAAATTGAACACATGAACATCATCATTCTAGGCATTAGTGAGATGAAATGGACTAACTTTTGCCACTTTGAATCAGATAATCACATTGTATGGGGTGGAAAATAGAAAAAGAAGGATGCTGCATTCATAGTATGAAACTTCAAGTTTTATCCTGAAATACAGTGTTGTGAGTGATAAGATAGTATCCATATACATACAATGAAGGCTGGATAATACAACTATTATTCAAATTTATGCTTCTACATTTAGAGCCAAAGAGGAAGAAATTGAAATTTTTACCAAGTCTTGCAGTCTAAAATAGACCAAATACATAATCAAGATGCATTAATGAAAATTGATGACTAGAATACAAACGGTGGAAATAATGAAGAAGGAATAATAATTGGAAAGTATGGATGCGGTGGCAGAAATGAAGCTGGAAATATAATGATTGCATTTTGTATTTTGAGTTAATACCTTTGAAAAAACACAACAAACTCAAATGACAATTTTACACTTGTACCTTACATGATGGACTGTATAGAAATCAGACTGACTATATCTGTGGAAGAGATGATTGGAGAAGCTCAAAACTAGGCCAGGGATGGACTGTGGGTCAGACTATGTGCAAGTTCAAATTGAGGATAAAGAAAATTACAACAAGTCCAAAAGAACCAAAAGATTATCTTTAATCTATTCAACTTGAATATCAAAATAATTTTAATAACAGTATTGAAGCATTGAACATCAATGATTGAAGATCAAATGAATTGTGTGATGATATCAAGGGTATCACCTATGACACAGGAAAAAGTGGGGAAATGAAATGAATGTAAATTGAGACTTTGAAAATTAAACTTGAACATTGAGAAACCAAAACAAAGGAAAAATACTCCAAAGTAAAAGAGCTGAACAGAAACTTTTAAGGGCAGCTTGAGAAGACAAAGCAAAGTATTGTAATTGAACATGTAAAGAATTGGAATTAGAGGACAAAAAAGGAAAGAACTTATTCTTCATTTCTCAACCTGAGAGAACTGAAAAACAAATTTGAGCCTTGAGTTGCAATATTGAAAGGTGCTATGTGCAATATGTTGAGTGATCTAGGAAGCACCAAAGAAGAAAGAGGGAATACACAGTCACTGTACAAAAACAAAAACAAAACAAAACAAACAAAAAAACCCCAAAGACCCAACAACAACAACAACAAAACCCCACATGATTGACACTGAAAAGTTTCAGAAAGTACCATATGAGCAGACATGAACGAATGAAAAGTAATGAATGAATGAATGAAAAGTAATGAGTGAAAGGTAATGAATGAGGATGTTGAAGGTACATTGAAGGCATTGGTAAAAATAAGTCCCCAGGAATAGATGGTATACCAATTGAAGTATTTCAGCTAACAGATGTTGCCCTGGATGTGCTCACCAAGTTGTGCCAAGAAATCTGGAGAACAACCACTTGGCCAACTGACTGGAAGAGATCTATATTTGTCTGAAAGATATCTATATTTGTTCCCATTCCCAAGAAAGGGGATCCAAAAGAATGTGGAAACTATTGAACAATATCATTATATCACATGCAAGAAAAATACTGCTAGAGATATTAAAAACAGCTAGAACAGTACAGACAAGAAACTGCTGGGAAGCTCAAGAATGATTAAGAAGAGACCACGGCACCAAGGATAATTGCTGATGTCATATGGGTCCTAGCTGAAAGTCAAGAATATTAGAAAAATCTGTTTATTCATTATTGACTATGTGAAGGCATTTGACTGTGCGGATCACAATAAGTTATGGCTAAGGTTGAGAAGAATAGGAATCCCAGAGCACTTAATTAGTGCTCATATGAAAGCTTTACCTAAACCAAGAGGATTCTGTGTGAACAGAGCAAGGGTTAAAATTAAGTAGAGAGTGTGTCAGGGTTGTATTTGCTCTCCATACCTATTCAATCTGTATACTGAGAAAATTATTCTAGAAGCTGAACTCTAAGAAGGAGAATGTGGAATCACTCTGAAGAAGAATGTGGAATCAAGATGGGCACAAGACTCCGATAGTTTGCATTATACAGATGACGTAACCTTGCTTGCTGAAAGTGAGGAGGATTTAAAGATCAAAGAATACAGTCTTTCGCATGGATTGCATTTCAGCATCAAGGAAACCCAAATTCTTACCACTGGACCTATAGAAAGCATCAGGATAGATGTAAAAACGATTGATTGAAACTGTCAACAACTTCATTGTGCTTGGATCCACAATCAACATCCATGGCACCAGCATTTAGGTCATTAGAGGATATATTGCACTGGGAAAGTCTGCAGTCAAGGACATCTCCAAATTGTTGAGGAACAATTATTTTAGTTTGAGGATTAAAGTGTACTTGATTGGTCTTTCTGATCCCTTGCCATGCATCTGAGAGCTGGAGAATGACAGAAAAATTGATGTCTTGAGCTGTGATGTGAGAGTACTGAATATTCCATGGACTGCCAAAAGAACAAATAAGTCTTGGAGAAAGTCCAACCAGAGTGCTCCTTGGAGACAAAGATGATAAAGGTTTGCCTCACACATTGTGAGCATATTACTAGGAGAGGGTATTCCATGGAGAGGAACATGATGCTTGGGAAGGCAGAAGGTCAGTGAAGGAGAGGAAGACCCTCAACCAGGTGGATTGACACAGTTGCTGCTGCAATGGGCTCTGATGTGTCAGGAAGCATGAGGATGACTTTCAATCAGATGGACTGACACAGTCATAGCAGCAATGAATGTGTCAGAAAGTATGAGAATTGCACAGGTTAGGATAGGATTCAGATCTGTTGATAATAGGATCACTCTGCGTGGTACTCAACTAAACAACACCTAACACGAATAACAATGATTCAGCAAGAAAACTGTTGGTCATAGTCGACCAATTTATCAAAATAGCAGGATACAAGATCAGCATAGAAAACCAGTTGAATTTCTTTACAGTAACAAAGAGAACACAAGGAGCTAAGAAAAACAATATCAATTACAATAGCTAATCATAACATGAAATGTTTAAGAAAAAATCTAACCAGAGTCAGAAAGGATTTATACATAGAAAATCAAAACACATTACTGCAAGGAACAAAAAGAGGCCTAGAAAAATGGAGGTATATACCATATTTATGGATAGAAGACTCAATATAATGAAAATGACAATTCTACCAAAAGCAATCTACAGTTTCAATGCCATTTCAATACAGAGGCCAATTACATTTTTCAATGGGATGGAAAAGGCAATTTCCAATTTTGTCTGGAATGGAAAGAATCCCAAAATAACCTACTAAAAAAGAGACAAAAGGTTGGATTTGTTAGCTCTAATCCTTCTACACAGCCATGGCGGTTAAGACAGTATGGTACTAGTACTGTGACAGACATATGGATCAATGGAATAGAATCAGGAACCCAAAAACCAACCCATTTACCTATGGTCAACCTTTTTTTTTTTAATAAGAAGACAAAATCAGTTAAGTGGGGAAATAGCAGCCTTTTTAACAAATTGTGCTGGCAAAATCAGAAAACCATCTGCAAACACTGAAGCAAGATCCACACCTCTCACCATACACAAAAACCAACTCAAGGTGGATCACGGACCTATAAGTAAAACCAAGGATTATAAAAGACATCAGAGCAAATCTAGCAACAACTCTAAAAGCCCTAATCTACGGCATTAACAGACTTCCAATCATAATGAAAAACTGACAACCAGGAAAAGATAAAATTGATGAATCAGATCTTCTAAAAATAAAATCCCTATGCACATCAAAAAACTTCTTCAACAGAGTAAAAAGGAAACTCATAAACTGGGGAAAATACTTGGCAAGGACATATCTGATAAGGGACTAGTATCTAAAACTTATAGAATATTCCCCCATTGCAACATGAAAAAGGCAAACAACCAAATCACAAAATTGGCACAATAAGAATAGACCATTCATCAAAGGAAAAATTCAGACGACAATAAACACATGAAGAAGTGCTTAAAATCTCTAGCTACCAGAAAGGTGCACATCTAAAAAACAATGAGATGTCATCTCACCCCAGCAACAATAGAGAAGTTCAAAAGGGCAACAAACAACAAATGCTGTCAAAGATGTGAAGAGAGTAGAATGCTCATTCACTGTTGGTAGTGCAACCACTATGGAAGGTGGTGTAGAGCTTCATCAAAAGGATGAAAATAGAAATGTCACTTGACCCAGCTACCAACCACTGCTTATATATCCTAAAGAAATCAGAGCTGTAACACAAACAGATATATACATACCCATGTTTATTGCAGCACTATTCACAATAGTAAAGAGATAGAATGAGCCCCAGGGACTGTAAGAAAAGAAATGAATAAAAAACCCTGGAATGTACTATGTCCACACAATGGAACATTATGCAGCATTGAAAAACAATGAACTTGTAAAATCTAGACAACATGTGTGAATCTGGAAGACATGATGAGTGAAATATCTCAATCACAAAAGGACAAATAACACTGCTGTTGTAAAATCAAGTTATGATGGGGGTGAAGGTGAGAGCAAGAAAAGAGAATAGATAAGGAACAGTGCACTGGAACAGATGAATACAAGGACTGTCTGAAGGGAATATTTGATTAGGCATTATCTGTATGACAATTAACAATCTGGAAGAAGAAGTGTATTATAAAGTGAACTGGGGAACAAGGAAGGAGAGAAACATGCAACAATAAGTAAATGTATGAAAACCCAACCTTTCTGTAAACTTTTGTTAAAATCATGATTTAAAAAATAAAATGAAAGAGTCACACTTTAATTATCTATAGAATCCCTTACAGGCATTAAAAAAACCCTCCTTATTCTCTTGAAAATTATTCATTTTTACACCTGAATAATTGCTTTAGTATGATCCAAGTCTATTTCCCCCCCTATTTAATTAACTGTTAAATTGCTAAATATCTATACTATAACTCATACATCTATTATATGAGTTAGTAGTGTCTAGGAAGCAAAAATGGGAAATAAAGGGTTAGAGTTAGTGTTGTGAGTGTCTTTCTGAAAGGGCCAGAGGAAGTAAGAATAGTACAAGCTCTCACCTGCCCAGCACAAGTAATAAAGAGCCCAGCGCCCAGCCCTATGGTGACTGTAAAGCCACAGCAACACCAAGAGGTTCATTTATTTGTTGTTGACTCACAGTTGTGGTAACAAGAACAAGGTTTATTAGGGAAATAAGTTGGAGAGCAGGGATTCAAAGGATACCTCACAATACAAGTCTGTGGCTTAGCCCAACAGTCACAAACAACAGTTTTGTAATTAGGCCACACTCCAGAATATCACCCAATACAAGTCCAGATTTATCCCAGCTGTCCTACAGCCAATTCCTCAATTAGTCCAGACTCTGGTTTGAGTTCCTCAAGCGTCTCTTCCTTCTATCATCAAAGGCAAGAACAACAAAATCTTTAACTGTGGCCTTTATCTGAAGTCTCCTCTGGTTACACTGTAATAGAGTTTATCCAGAGCAATGCCAGAGTCTCTCTGCCACCATCACCAGGGTCCCACCACCATGGCCTCTCTCCAATCTCGCTCAAGTCTTGCTCACTGCAAGTCTAGCAGAGGGAAGCATTAGCCCCTCAGCTGTTCATGATTTGCATATGCCTGCAGTTAAGGTAGCTGGAGACCACAGGGGGCTATGGTAATAGCTTAAAAAAAGGACAAATTTAGGCTAACACCATAGCAGTTAGAGGGAACAGTCTGAATAGGATATGTAGGAATTTTTACTTTGTTCATAACTAGAAGTGAGGACTGAGCAACAGGTGCACCAGTTTGAACTTTTTATAAAAGAAGAAATTAAAAAGACCATGCAGATTCCATTTAAAATTCTATCATTCTATGACAGGTTGTGTATAAATAATTTAGAGCACAGTAGCTCAAAGAATAATGCAATAATTGGCAATATTGGTGCTAGGTGACATTATATAGGAATATGACAGAGAAAGGCAGCTAACTAAGAATTTGGATTTAGATTAGAGATACATAGACTTATAAATAAATCTAGACTCTATTGTATTAGTATATTGCTTAGCAAATTATTGGAGAAGCTGGAAGAAGAATGTGGACTCAAGATCAGAGGAAGATTCAGCAATAGTTTGCATTATGCAGATGGCACAAACTTGCTTGTTGAAAGTGAGGATTTAAAGCACTTGTTGCAGAAGATCAAAGAATGCAGATTTCAAAATGGATTGCATCTCAACATCAAGAAAACCAAACTTGTTACCACTGGACCTATAGGCAACATTAGGATAGATGGGGGGTGGGGGGAAGATTGAAACTGTCAACAACTTCATTTTACTTGGATCCACAATCAACATCCTCGGCACCAGCATTCAGGAAATCAGGTGATACATATTGCACTGGGGAAGTCTGTAGTCAAGGACCTCTCCAAATTACTGAGGAGCAATAATTTTAGATTGAGGACTAAAGTGTGCTTGATTCAGGCCATGGTCTTTCTGATCCCTTGCCATGCATCTGAGAGCTGAACAATGAATAAGTATAACAGGGAATTGATGCCTTTGAGCTGTAGTGTGAAAGAAAAATAACAAGAATGTCTTGGACAAAGTACAACCAGAGTGCTCCTTGGAAGCAAAGATGATAAAGCTTCACCTCACATACTTGGGGCATGTTTCTAGAAAAGACTATTGCTTATAGAAGAAGGTCATATTGCTTGGAAAGGCAGAGGGTTGACAAAGGAAAGGAAGACCCTCAACCAAGTGGATTGACACAGTGATTGCCGCAATGAGGCCTAATGTGTCAGGGAGTGTGAGGACAGCACAAGATAGCATTCAGATCTGTTGTTCATAGGGGCACTATGGGTTGTACTTGACACGACAGCACCCAACAACAACAAACTTGCCTAGAGTAACACTGCTTGACTCAGAGGAATCAATTACAAGTATTTCTTGACCAGGCTGTGATCAGGTGCACCTCAGTCTTTAAATTGTCATTGTTACAGGTTGTATCAGCATATTTTCCCAAAGCAATATATTGTTTCATATCTTAACAATAAATTACATGATAAGTACAAAAAAGATTAAAGTTGTCAAGGATTTTATTTCACTTAGATCCAAAATCAAGATCCATGGGAGCATCAGTCAAGAAATTAACTCACATCAATAATGTCAGCAGCAGATTATATTTTAAGTGTTAGTGGAAGAAAGGAGGAGTGGGAGTATCTGGGTTAAGCTACTTACTGAGACAAGGTTCATAAAAGAGACATAAAGACAGCAGTAAAAAGAGACAATACAGACTAGGTTTCCTTTCTCACTTCTCAGTATATTAAATTCTCGAGTGGCCAGTAAATTCACAATCTACAGCACTTGGGACTATCTATGTTGGCTAATGTTATGAGTTGAAATGTTGCTTCCAAAAATTATGTACTACCATAAGGCTGTTGTTATGTGTGGCTATGTGCTTATTTGGAAATAGAATATTTGCAAATGTATTTTCTTAATACAATGCTGCACTGCAGAAGGGTGTTCTCTAACCCAATATAGCTTGTTTCCTTATTAAGCAAAAAAAGGAAAATAGAGGAGAAATACAGAAAAAGAAAGAAACAGGAGGGAAGATAGGCTTGTGGAAACAAAAACAGATTGCAATTAAATTTCCATAAGCCAAGGGACACCTGGCACTGCTAGAATCTGTAAGAGAAAAGAAAGGATCTTCTCCTAGACCTTCCCTGAATTTGAAGTTCTACCATCCATCCAGTATGCATTTGCATAGTATCCTATCACTCACAGTATTCTAATTCAGGACAGATCATGATTTTATTTTTTTTTTAGCTATGAATGCAAGTTCATTCTTCATTAATACATCATTATAGACATAATAGGTCATAGAATTGTCTGGTACAAAGATATAAATACCAGTCCATCTCAATCACTAATATCTGCTGCTGATCTTTATGCATCTTTTTAATTTTCCAGAACTTCCAATTTTTCTAGATTCATACTTAGTACATTACATGTTCTACTTATGAATGGATGTCTGTCGCTGTTTCTCCTCATTTTTAAACATCTTCCAATCTGAAGGACTCTACTTACTGTAGCATTATCTAACAATGCTCCTCTGTTATTCAAGGGCTTTTTAAACGCCAGAGACTTCAGAAGTGAATGGTCAACTCTGTTTTTCAGTCTGCCTCAGTCTGGAAGCTCTACTAAAACATGTGCACCATGGGTGACTCTCCTAGTATTTGATGAGACTGGGCATGCGCAGGATGGCATGGGTATAGACAACTCTGCTAGTATTTAAAATACTAGTGGCATAGCTTCCAGCATCCCAGAAACTTACAAAATTATTCTAGTAAAGCAATAGTTGCTGTACTCATAAGAACAAATCATAAAACAAGCAAGAATGTAAGTATCTTAAAACAAAGGTGGAGTATGACAAATAATGAAATGTGCAAAGTGCTGGAGTCAGAAAATCAAAATGCTGTTTTCAAGTTGAAGGAACTGGAAGAACAAACTCAAGCCTCAAGTTGCAATACTTAAAGATGCTGTGGGCAGAATATTGAATGATCCAGAAAGTATTAGTGTAAAAATAGAAGGATAAATAGTAAAACATGTATGGGAACTCAAGGGTGGAGGGGGTGGGAGTAGAGGGGTGAGGAGTAGATGGGTAGGGGAGAAATCACAGAGTCACACAATTTGGTGGGTGGTGAATGGGATAAAGGAAATAGGAAAGATCCAGTGGAGACCTGAAAAGATGAGGTAATGGTGGGCATAGTCCAATGGTGATTAATTTTATACAATACAATGAATGTGAGTAATTGTATTAAACCTAATGTTAATGAAGGATAATTTGGGGGGGGGTATCTGCATTTAAAAAAAAAAGAAGATGATGGAAGGAGTACACAGAGTCACAGTACCAAAAAGAACTGGGGAACACAGAAGAATTTTATGAAACAACATATGAAACAAGATGCAATGGTGATAAAGAAAGAAGTCCAAGTTCTCTGAGGGAACTGGCAAAAAATAAGGCCCCCAGGAATTGATGCAATACTAGCTGACATATTTCAGCTAACAGTTGCACCCATCAAGATGTGCCAAAAAATCTGGGAGACAACTACTTGTCCAACTTACTGGAAAAGATCTATATTTATATTTATTTTTTTAAAAGAATCCAACAAAGTATGGAAATCATCGAAGAATATCAGTAATGCCACAAGCAAGCAAAATTCTGCTGAAGATATCCATAAATTTCATCAATGGAGAATTGTCAGAAGTGCAAGGTGGTTTAGAAGAGACCGTGTAGCTGGGGACGTCATCGCCAATGCGAGATGGATCTTTGTTGACAGCAAAGAGTACCAGAACTATATCTATTTGTGTTTTATTGACTATGCAAAGGCATTCAACTGTGTGGACCACAACAAACTATGGCTAACATTGAGAAAAATGTGAAATCTATACTTAGACCAGGAACCAGTCAGCAGAACAGAGTAAGGAAACAAACACTTCCTGTTTCAAAATGTAAAAAAAAAAAAAAGTGTGTGAGGGATGCATCCTTTCTCCATATCTTTTCAATCTATATGTAGAATAGACCATTTATGAAGCTGGACTTTATAAGAAGGAACAGAGCATCACGATTAGAAGAAGACTCATCAGCAACCTGCATTATGCAGATGACATACCTTGCTTACTGCAACTGAGGAGGACCTGAAACAGTTAGTGCAGAAGGTCAAGGACTGCAGTGCTCAATATAGACTGAAGCTCAGCATCAAGAAAACAAAGATTCTAACCACTGGGCCAATTGGAAGCACCATGATAAATGGAGAAGAGATTGAAACTGTTAACAATTTCATCTTGCTTGGATCCACAATCCACACTCTTGGCATCAGCAGCCAAGTTATCAAAAGACAGATTGCACTGTCTGGCAAAATCTTCTGTCAGGGACCTCTGCAGAATGCTGAAGGGCAATGATGTAAAGTTGAGATACCAAGGTGTGGCTGATCTAGGCCATGGTCTTTGCAATTACTTGCTATGCATCAGAGAGCTGGACTAAAGGTATCAAAAGAGGATTTTTTGCCTTTGAGTTATGGTGCTGGAGAAAAGTATTTAACACACCATGGATTGCCAAGAGAATAAACAGTTCTGTCTTGAAGAGGGTTTAACTAGGTTGCTCCAAGGACTTTGAAGCTCTAATCTCACATACTTTGGGCATGTTGCCAGGAGTCCTCGGAGAAGGACATCATTCTTGGAATAACATGAGTGACTGAATAAAGACCAATTAGAAAGCCAGAATAAATCCTTGACAGCAGGTAGGGCCAATTCAACATGTCTTTTGCTGCTAACTTAGGTGTTGATTGTTGATGGAAATAAAATTAAATCATTTTCTCCATCTATTATGAGTTGTGGGAGGATGTTAAATGTATCATCCAGGAAGAGTGCAGGCGGTCATTACAAAGACAGAAGAGGAAGAAAAGACCAAAATGGATGTCAGAAGAAACTCTGAAGATTGCACTGGAACGTAGAGAAGCCAAAGCACAAGGAA
>NW_006399782.1:18521941-18524388 GCF_000299155.1 Elephantulus edwardii | reverse complement strand
AGAGACAGGTCTTTAGAGAGGGACATCATGCTTGGGAGGGTGGAGGGACAGCGCAGGAGGGGAAGACCCTCTATGAGGTGGATTGATTCAGTGACTGGGGCACTCGGGATGGGTGTGTCAGAGGCAATGAGATTGGGACAGGATAGAGCACGGTTTAGGGCTGTTGTACATGGGGCACTATGAGTCACAGAAGACTCGACAGCACATAACAACAACAACAACATTATGATGTTGCTTATTGGCCCAATGGTAGCAACTGTAATTTTCTTGTTGAAATGTAATCTGGTTTGCAGGCTGTAGTCTTTGGTCTTCTGCATTAAGTGCTTCAAGTCTTTGTCACTTTCTCCAAACCAAGTTGGACTTTCTGCCCAATATAGTTTGTTGATCAATCTCCTTGTAGCCACATTTTTCTTCATATAGTCCATCTTCTTGAATTATTTGCTTAGCATGCAGGTTGTTATTGTTGCTATGTGACATTTAGTCAGAAATAACTCATAGTTGACCCTCCAGTAGTTTTCAGAGGTTGTAAAACACATGGGAGGGGTTCTCTCCTTGCACTTCCTGTGTGTATAGACCTGGCTGGTCCAGACCTGCCTCTTTTGGGGAGTTCTGGTGCCTTAGTTCAAAGGAGTTGCGTGTTAACCTGAAGCGACATGGTTTAAATCACCAGCAGCTCCAAGGGAGAAAGACAATCTTCTTTTATGCTATTTATTGCTTCTGAAAATCTTCTAGAGGGTCAGCTATGAGTTGATTTCAATGTGATTGTACACATCAGCAATATGCCTGTTTTACTTATCTCATCATTTGGTCGAAGCACTTCAGACATTCCAACATGGGAAAGCTGACAATGAGCTAAGATTGTGCACTTTTAAGCACATTAATCTCAGGACAGGATTGCACTGGCTAGTTTACAAAGTCCACACAGTTGCTTCAATCCTTAAAAACCTAGGAAGTTTCTAGTTTCAGGGTAAAATCACAGGTAAAGATGGATTAAGAGCAAACTGCTTCTGCAAACTGTGAGGCAGGTCATTTTTTTTGCCTTTGCTTATTGAAATGAACATTTCAAAATTAGTTTGTAATAAATTTGATAGAGGTGAGGCTAAGACAAATTATTAGAAATCATACTGCAATATGCCTAGTGTAGTTAAAATAATAGATGTCCTTGCTTAAAATATGATTATAATAAAAATATGGCTCAATTGAAATGCTGCAAGGAAGTCTATTGTTATTCTTTGTATGACTGAGGAATATTTACAATTATCAGAGGACTCTTCTAGTTTTCATTACTTCAAAATCCTAGGTTCTGAAAAAATTAATAAGGTCTTTCTTATTATATCACCACCAACAAAAAGTCTTTCAATTAGAATGGACAGGATAGCAATAGTAGTAGTCAAGGAAACAAAGTATCTCTCATTTAATCTTCTATATATTGAGAATAAGAAGAAAATTCTTTAATGAATTAAATTCATATTCATTTATCATATGTAAGAACTATGCTAGGCTTTATGGCTAATTTTTACCGTAATAATAGTTACAGGAGGTCCATATTGTTAACTTTATTTCATGAATGAGATGCCAGGGTCATGGATGTTTTAAAACTTGTGCAAAGTCACAGAATCAGTAGTTTGTGGAATCAGGATTTAAATAGAGTCTCTGAAGCACTGAAAACATGTTCTGAATATCTTTTTTTATTCCATTAGGATAAGTTATTTTATAGAAAAATTAATTCTTAATGAGGAAAAAATACCAAATGCTGATAAACTTTTGAGAGAAATGCTTCATATTTCTGGCATTTACAGGGGACCAAAAAAATGGCATAGCATGCAGTGACAATAGTAGGTATAAGCCTGGATTAGCAGTGAGCTTCCGTCACTAAGGAAAACAGCAAATACCTTTTGACCCTACTGGATTGCCTCATCTATTAATGAAGATGATGACCACCGTGTCCATGTCTCACATGCCCGATGCAAAGACCAAAGGAAATCATGTGAAAGAAATACCTCTGACATCTTGAGGGATCCATTACTGTTATTCACCTGGTATCATGTTAAGATGCCAAACTTCAGAGTAGGAATTGGGTTAGAGTTCCAACTCGCACACTCATCAATTCTTTGATTTTATGCCTGAGAAGGATTACATGTGTTTGGTTTTGGTTTGGTCCTTTATGTATTTAGACATGATACCTATTATTTCACAGGGTTAGTGAACAGATCTGTAACAAAGGGATGGATATAGATGGAACAGACGAAAAGATCATTGTTTATAGAGAAGTTAGAAACAAGACTTGTTGTTGTTGTTATTATGTACCATCGAGTAGCCTGCGACTCATAGCCACCCTATGTACAACAGCCTAAACCCTGCTCTGCTCTATCCCATGACAATCTTAGTGTCTCTGATACCCCTACCCCCATTACCCCAGTCATTGAATCAATCCATCTCATTGAGGG